>NC_137439.1:24666493-24806493 GCF_964374335.1 Astatotilapia calliptera | reverse complement strand
AGCTTTCAGAGGCAAGGGGGACTGAGGCGAGAGGCAAAGCACTCACAATAGCTTTAAGTTTTATAGCAGTCTCTAGCAGCAGATATTTGGCACAGGACCAAATGCAACATACACACAGCTGCACAGCTTGCTTTCTCCAGCTGAACTCTCTCTCCCCTGCACACATACAAACTCTTATCTCTCCCTCAGTCTCGGTCGCAAGCACACAACTCTCTGCCCCGCCATTCATTCCTTCCCTGCATCCATTTCCAGCAAACTCCACTCGGCTTGCACTAAGCTTTCTTTTGTTCAGTTTTTGGAGAACAATGTTGTTTGTTTTCCGAGGGCAGCGCAGAGAGAGACGCTGCCTAGGTCGCCCATGTCTCCTGCATGTCACTCTCTGTGCGTCTGCAATGACGTCCGGAGGGCATTATCTGCCACAGGCCTCTGTTTGTTTTGGGCTGCTCCAGGCTCGATAATGACCCATTACTGGGGAACCAGAGGCTCACGGGCAACTACATGGAAGCTGTCGAGTCCTTGCTAATCTGGATGGTGCCCAAATTGGTCATATTCAGCTACAGTTGGGTGTCATTTTTAACTTGAACCAATTGCAACCAGCCAGTACCAACAAAGAGCTGCTGGCTATTTTTAGAATACCCTCTAGCTGCTAACAATATCACTGGGGCAACTTTCTGCGTCAGTTTAAGTCCTGCTATTAGCATTTTGACATCATGCATGTAAAGCCAGGAGTCCTGTCTGAAAGGCTGTTGAGCATCAACAAAGTCGTTTACATAGTTGTTTCATTATTTCTGGCCCCTCCTGTGGAAGGAATGCAAGGAGCCATTTGACAGTTACATCAATGGAAAGACCAAATATCTCTCATTCTTTGCTCTTACGTTCAGCGTATTGCAGATTGCAGACTCTTTCTCGAGGCCCTCATGTTAGCCACTTGTGATCTTTTTGGATCTTCCCTTTAATCGTTTTATCTGTTTCAACCCATACTGCACATCACTATCTACTGCACTTTTGATATGAAAGGTTGCTTGAAGTTACAGCCCAAGGCTGTCTCTACTTATTGTCTAATATAGGAAACTTTTATTAGTTCCAGGAACCTTTAGGCATAGTACCCCCAATCTTTGGTGTTTGCATAAAAAAGGTAGGTTTTTATTCTTTCTGAGGATAACAGGAACTTTGAGTGACATACATATGCCCAGATTAAGTGTAGGGTGTTAGGCTGAACACATGAATGCAGCACAGGTATCCTTTATTATGGAAAAAGTGTAAATATCAGTAAAATATTAAAGTAGTTGAACAATACCCAGAAGAAATTACTGTTAATGAACTCCAGGCTGTATTGGGCTTCATTTTACTTGAACTTGCTAATATGCATCTACTGCAAAAAGAAAGCAATGCAAAGAGAGAAAATGACTTGGTTGAAAGGGTATCACAAGAAAATAAAAGGATGTTACGTTATCAGCTGCTAGCTAGACTATTGCATCTTATTTCCTATTAGCAGTGCAAATGCAAACAGAAAAAAAATCCTTGGAAGATTCCCATTGGATACTTGCCTCCAGCTGTTCCCCAAGAACTGTTTGATCTGAATTGAGATGCTATAATGCACTATACTGTTTTATGTTACCCATGTTTGTTGCTGCAGTTAAGGAGGTCACAGATTTTTTTTTCTGTATCCTGGGATTCACAAACACAACTCCCACCACACCTGCTGCAGGTACCTATTAAACCTTCACTTGCCTATGCTACACTTAGTCGACATTCAGCCCTAATCTTTAAACCACATACACCCACATTTAGAATTGCACAACTGATAATTTGCGATGTCAACAATAGCCACGGGCCACCACATGGCTGACCTTGCCTGCTGAAAATAGCCCATTCAGCAGTTTGGGAGCCAGATTTTGCCACATGACTCAGTGATGTGTGTGTGTGAGAAAGACAAATAACTCAAAGACAGAATTTGGGCCATTGTTTTAATCGTGATGAAAAATCGTAGTTCACAGAAAAGGAAACAAGAACAAAAGTAATTTTAAAAAAAGATTTTTTTTCACACACTCACATCAAGTAGTGAGTGTGTGAACACAGCTGTCTGGGCTGTGAGCTGTGTCTGGAGTGGAATCTAATTAGGTTGAGATTGCCTTCTTTCGTCATGTGAGTTCTTGGCCCTGCTTAGTTTTTACATACCGGTCCTGCTTGTCCTCTCAATTATCATTGTTATCTGTCATTATGTCAGGCAGTCAGAGACGCTGACACAAATGCCGCTCCTCTTGTGCGCTGTATCAGCCACTCTCTGTACAGCAGCTATGTTCACACAGTCCTGACCTAAATAACATCATGTTTAAGGACACTGATTCTCTTACTTGCCGTTTCATGGATGTACCCAACTTATCTGACTTCATGTGCAGCTTTTCCTTGCACCTTTGTAGCTTCTAGTGCTTTTGAATTGACTTTGTAGAAAAACTGGGCTGAGTTGCAATTTCTGCAGCAAAACTTCTCAGCCATTCAGTCTGTGCTTGAAACAAGGAATCATTCATACTTTATTTGGACAAGAATGAGCCTCGAGTAATTGTGCATGAATTCAGGATTTAGAAACCCTGGAGAAATGAGTCCAGTCTAGTCTTCTGTCTAGACACTGTGGGACTGTGTTGCAGGTTGCTCCGGTGTGCTGGATTGTTATTTATGCCTCCTTACTGGCAACAGCTGTGGCTGGAGGCATCATATTTTCAGGTTGTTTGTCTTTTTCTTTGAAGGTTTACATCTTTTCGTGGCAGTCACGTGAATGCTGATGTCTCAGGACACCTGAAATGTGAAGTAGTGATGATTATGTGGATTTTCTGCATTGCTAGCATTCAGATGTATGTGTATATATAACACAGTGTCTACTGTCATGGCTGAAACTATTAATCGAAATCAACTTTACTGGCCAAAGATAAATATACTTGATACCCTTTTTTTTCTTTTAAGTTAATTAAAAGCCCTCATTACATTTATTATGCAGACATGGATGTAAGGCGCAACTTGAATTGCTGGTGGAGACACTGCAAGGTGATTAGACTAGTTGATCCAGTCAGTCTGCAGCAGAAGTTACAGGATTGTGCAGTTAGTTCTGAGAAGCCATAGTATGTGGGTTTGAACTTAACTGTATCATGAAATATACTGTGTTATGTTTAGCACCACATGTCTTATGTGAACAACTTTCCATTAATCTTTGAACGGTCCTGCTGCTTTTCCTGGAAACTATCTGATTGCTCAGGGATAGAAATGACTGTTAGCTGATCTCAATCAAGCAGTCTTGGTAATCATAAGGAACACTGAACTTCCGAGTATTCCCTGTGGACAGAGTGTGCAGCCAGTATGCTGGGTGGGGTCAGTCAGCTTCACTTATCTTAGCAGCCAAACCTGCAGCTCTGGGGGTGGTGCTGCAGCTCTGTGTCTTGTCAATGTATGTGCAAATGCTAAACCTGGAACCCTTATATACATTTATCACTAGTGACTAAGCAGCAGCCACCCTCCCAAATTTAGCAATTTGGGCATATCTTCAATTTTTTTATCAATTATTTTTTTGTTCAGACCTTCTACATCCAAAGTGCTTTAAATGCTTAATTTCTTAACATCGATCAAGTCACCAGCATCACCAGCATTTAGAGTTAAGCTTAGGTTTAGATTAACATCCTTCTCTTTTTATCGATCCATTGCATACTGTGTATAAAAGATGGATATAACCAATGTGATGTCATCAATTGGTTTGAGTTTCTCTTTGATAATTTTAGTATAATGGAAGACGGCTATTATGCTGAACTAAGATTTTTCTAAACTAAGAAAAATGTAAATATTTCACCCATCAAGTCTGAAACAAAGACTTACTGGTCTTTAATCTGATTACCTGCATTTTATTAGTCCAAGAATTACCAATACTCTAAGAAACCCAAGGGCAAAGATGCTTGAAGGGTTCATTACAGTGAATCAAATTAGGCCTCAATCGCACAGACGTAGAAAGTGGTGGTGGCCCCCTAGCAACCTCTAGCTGCTAAGGAAAAAAGTATGTAGTTCCCCGCTGATTGGCTAGCAATCACTGCAGATTGTTGGTTGACCAGTGGATTCCAGATGATCACTGATCAGTCTTTGGTCCTGTGACTGAAGCTTAAGATGAAACAACCCGTAGCTGATACCTTATGGCCTATACATCAACTCCTTGTCATGCAAAGTCTCTATTAATGCAACCCATAATACGTTTATGCTTTTATATAATTTCAACAGGTGAATTATAGGTAAATTCAGTCTCATGCAGTTGTAATAAAGGAGGGAAAGAAAAGAAACCTTTCTTAATACCAAACTGTAAACATGTTTAATTCTGCTGTAGAGTTGGGCATTTTAACATGGGTGTCTTTGAGAGGCAAACTGAATATGGCATTATAGGAAGTGTAGTTTTCAACCATTTGGCATACACAAATGGAGAGCTTATAAAAAATGAATATGTTGGGCACAATTGAATGTATGAAACTCAATGACAAAGGAAGCTTTTTCTTTTTTTAAATAAAATGTTTTACATTAGCATGTGGCTAAAAAGTTACCTAACCCTAAGCCTGCGATGCTAAATTATTAATGAACATTTCTGCAAAGCGACTTGCTGACTCAATGTGTTGTTTCAACAAAGCTCATAAATGAGGATGGCAGATGCCCTGGTGCTCGTGTACCAGCTGTTGCGTATGATAAGTCTTATCAAGAATGGCAAAATTGTGTGTTGTCAGGGCCTGCAAAATGTTACAGTAACACAGTAATGCTAATGAGCATTTCTGAAGAAGAAGTTTGTTGTGCAGTTAATTTGCATAAATTGTGTTAAAGGTCCCAAGTCTCTAATGTCTCTTTGGCAGACAAAATCATTGCTGTTTTAACTGCCAAACAGCAGCTGACAGACAAACCAGAGCCTAATAAGTACCTCTTTCTTTTTTCTGGTGGGAAAGTAGTGATGTCAGGCTTGTGGTTCTCACAGTATAAAACAAGTATAAGCTCACCACGTCTGTGTTGTGCCTCACCCCTTCTTTTTCACAGACTGAGAAACTCTGCAGCCAGAGTCTCCCTTCTAGTTTATAAACACAATCACGCTTTACTCAGCATCAGGACTGATGACTGAGTATTAGTAAGGTTGATAAGCACTGTTACCTTATGAGAACAGGGAAGTGTTTATAGTAAAGCAGGCTGCAGAGTAGTTCTGAGGGACATGTTTTAGGTACAGCAGGAGACGGTTTTTCACTCAGCTGGAAAAGTGCTGAGTTGCAGCACAAAGTATGAGAGATCTACTTTTAGCTTTGCCTGCAGACTAGGAAACTCCTACTGGCAGGGGGAAGGTTGTAGTTGAGAAAGATACCACGATTAAGTGCGTGTGTGTGTGTGTGTGTGTTTGTATGGAAAGGGGAACAGCTAGTATAATGACGTGTGGCTGGAGTCCTTTAAACTCTTTTCAAAGCTGCAGACATCTGTCTGTATGTTGCATTTTCACAATTCACTGCTTTATTTGGAAAATGGTAAATGGCCTGTATTTATATAGCGCTTTACTAGTCCCTAAGGACCCCAAAGCGCTAACACTTACAGTCTGGACAGTAGATTTTCAAGTATTTTTAAAATAATCACATATCAAATGTGATTTATATTTTTGCAGATAAAAAAAGAGGCTCTTGTGCATAATCATGTATGTGCAGCTTGCACATGCATAATGTCAGCAGATGTAGTTTAATACTGCAGAAAGCACTCGTCGTGCAGCCAATTTGTCAGAAACACGACATCAGAGCGCATGGTCTATGCTTTTCTTTTTTCTTTAGTAAAAATTGTTGCATGAGTGAAGAAGTAATTGCAGGATCAATCTGATTTAACAAACAAGTAGCTCCCACACGGCAGCAAGACACGGTACAGTTTGTTTCCTTACTTGAGATTAGGTTGCAGCTCTTCATCTGACAGTTCAGTAATGTCCTTCATGTTCTGTACTTGCAGGGAAAAAAATAATTTATGAAATGTGTTTCCCTGTGTCAGAATGAAATGTTGTATTGGCATCAGCAGAGACTAAAAATACAGGAGGTATTGTGAAGGTCGAATCTGCCCTTGGTAAAACAACTACATTCAGTAACTGCAACTGCTCAGTGTAAAGTGAATGGATCACTGTGGCTGCAGGAGTGGCGTCAGAAAGCTGAGCTTGCTTTGATAAAAATTTAAAGGATTCTGACTTTAAAAGGACCTCAAAAGCCTTCACTACAAACATCCATTCTCAATCATCAAAGACATAGTTGCCTCCAAGTCTTTTACTATATTCTCACCGCTATGCTATAAACTCCATGCTCAGATGGCCTGGCCTGCATGGGTTTGCTTAGCTCTGTATTTTTATGTCTGAATTTTTTTTATTTAGAGTTTCTTTTTGTGAGCACTCGTTTTTTGCATCAAATTTGCATGCGCGCAGGAGTGAGATAATCCAAGCTTTTGGAGCATTTAGGTTACTGTGACATTTTTTCCTCCAGCTCCTCCACAACCCAAATAATAACACCCATTCTGAAAAGGTCCTACCGATCATTTACCGAAGACAGTACCAGTTGGTGTATCTGCAGAAGAACGCAGTCTGCAATTACCAATCTGTCATTTTTGGGTCAACTAGATGTAGAGCTTTCCATGCGTAAAAGGCTGATCCTTGCCTGCCTCTCATCACCTTATGTCAGTTAAAGTGTGAAGTACAGCTGTCAATACTTAAGCCCTAAAGCAGTGTTACTTTATTACAAAAGCTGCTCCAATCTAAAAAGCCCGAGATACTCACTCACTGAAGAGACCACACAGACTGACTCTTCTTTTAGCCTTTAATGTATGTTATTTGTATTCGTCAGCCGATTTTAAGAGGGTTTTTTGGGTTTAAGCTGCAGTGTAGTAATAGTGTGAGACACACAGTTTTTCATCTCTGAGTGTTGCTGTTAATAGCATTGACTCATAATGGTTCCCTGTTCTTGGTACTTTGAACACCGTGCTAATGAATGGCATGTGTGCGGGTAGGTTTGTGTGTGTAAGATACAGCAGAGTGGCGGGCCCATGCTGCTCTGTGCAGTAGGTGGTCCTGCCTGCTTGTATGCATGTGTGTTGTGCTGTAAAAGAGGTGGTCTTTTTCTGATACTTGAAGGTAAATTTTTTTTGCCCAGCTTCTGTATGTACATGGTGGTGGTTAATGCCACACACTCATGCTCACAGTGCTCTCCCATAGAGTTTCAGCCCGGCTGCTGCTGGTGGTAGCTGGCATCACATCACAGGGGCTGCACTGTTTGACTCATTTTACCTACAGAAATCACTTCTGAGTCCCAATGGGAGTCCTGCCTCTTTCTTCTACCACACATGCTGATTAAAATAATCTACACAAAGTAGTAAACTTTCAATTCTGTCTTAATTTCATCTTAAATAACATTCGTGGAGGTCTCTTTAGTTCCCTTCACATGCCAGGCTTCAGATGTGGAGAGCCAAAGCTTTAAAAGTGTCTCAGTCTAAATACTTATTACACTTGAGGGTTACTGACAGCAACTAATATTTAAATAATGGGTTGGTATTAGACCTGCAAGCAAAGATTACTTTGGTAGTCGACTAATCGGCAAGTTTTTCTTTGATTATTTGATTATGCAACGATTATTTCAACAACTCTTATCTCCACTTCCTGTGAGCAGATCTCTTCTTCCAGGCTCCAGGTACCTTTCCCCACCTTATTCCTTCCACCTGTGAATCACCAGCAAATTAAGATAACGACTCAGGAAATTAATTTTAAAATAATCAGTGTATTAAGTAACACAAATTAAAGTGCTAGTAGTATTTAAACAAACAAAAAAAAAACAACAACTAAAAATAGGAAACTAAAATGGCTTCTGTCCATAAGTTCAAATAAATTTTCACATTAAATCCAAAAGATTTAGTTTCCACTCCAAAATAACAAGTTACCAACGTTAACAGATGAATTCATCATGGATTCACAGTTGCAGTGGACAAGCTCTGCAGTGGGGCTTTCGCTTATTTTTGAGATGATGTTCCCAGCAGCTGAGAACAATGGAAAAGTCGCTCTCTGTCATGACTTCAGCCATTTGAGAGGTGCATGAGCCTCATTAAAAGACGAACTCAACGCCTGTGCTTAGTACTAGTGAAACAGAACAAAACAGAATTATATTGTCTGCCTTGGCAGACAATATAGGCGCATAGTTGCCCACATAGTTTCCTGCAGTGTATTGCAGTTACATAAACAGATTTACGTGATATGATGCATCGACAATAAAATTCTGCATCAACAAATTTTTATAGTCGACATCTTTCATTAGGCCAACGAATCTGGGTGCTATCTTTTCTGTGAGACAGATATAACATTACAGAAAAATTCTTTTTGTATCCTTTTGTGTAATCTTGAAGCTTGAAAAGAAAAACAACTGGACATCTTTAAGTTTCTTGAAGACATTTCACCTTTCATCTGAGAAGCTTCTTCAGTTCTGAAGAAGCTCTAAGGAACTGTTCTATTCTTTCCAAGCTCCTTAGATTACCATGACCTGGATGACTGAGAAGCTACACAGATATCCTTTTGTGTCGTTATGCATATTTTTCTGTAAAATACTTTGATGGACAGAGGAGTTCATGGTCGACCTCAAGGTGCCCAGGATCTGTGGCTGCAAAACAAGCACAAATCATTATGCCTCCACCACCGTGCTTGACAGCTGGGAGGAGTTGTTTGTCCTGATGGTTTTCATCAAACACAGCATGCATTATGGCCAAACATTATGGCCAAGGATCAACACTCTGTACATCGAAAGGGCATCATTTAGAAGGCTTGTGGTGTGTTCAGACATAGACTTTGTATTTGAGATTTAGCTCTTGGGTTGTTTGCAGTTCTTCTGATCTTGGGGTGAATTAGCTAGGACGTCCAATCCTGGAAATATCTTTAAAACACACCTGAATGACTGCATACTTGTGAGCAGAATGATGGAAGTTTTCTTATTTAAGACACAGTGTGCACATAGAAAAGTGAGAAGTTACGATCACTTAACATAGCACAGCATCATTTATACAGAAAAGAGAAAAACTTGGTAAAATTTCAGAATAAATCTCCCTTTAAACCCTTTAAATTAATTTGTCTGAATTACGCTGGCAGCAAAATAAAATGTGGTACCTTTTTAAATCTGCTTTGGTTTTACTTGCACCTCTGATCTGTGATTAAGAGCCCTTTTATTCTCTTTTGCAGAATGTGTAATTGCTGCTGAACCTGAAATAGCAGTCTTTAACTCAAGACATGGATGATTAGCCTCTCTGCAGGAAGAGGTTTTTGAGAGAAAGGACCAGCCCAAGTTTTGTTGTTTTTTTTTACTTCAGACCTGCCGTGTGAAGCTTGTTTGCATTTCTCATTCTATCGCAGTATTTCTTTGTAGTACTTGATCAGCAGTTGTTGGGCCGTGTTTGCATATTGCACTATGCAGTCGGTTTTGCTTGATAGTGCCAAGATACCAGAATATTTTATCTGGAAGCAGGAAAATGCTAGCCCATCTGGAGCAGGTGAAGTAAAAGTGCAGTCTGGAACTTTATACCTGTGGAGATTTTTAGTGTCAAGAAGTGAGGAACAAAATCTTTGCTTCTTTCAGTATAATAATAAAAGAAAAAAATCTAAGCCTGGGCATGTCCCTTGCACAAAATTCCTCCACACATTGAAAAGAAGAAAAAAACAAAGACTTGGACTCAAAATGTTTAGATAAAAGGATTTTTTTTGTCCTCTTCACCTTTTGGTGGCTCGCCTTTATGAGGAAGATGAGGATGTCTCTACCCTCTCAGATTGTGACGCAAGACTCTTTGATGTCTCACAAGATATCAATAACATTTCAGCACTTTGAGTCATCTCTCAAACTCACTCTTTTGAAGTCTTTACTTGTCATTGGATGGAAATAAAACTCCAATCAGGCACTTCCCAGGAGAACTCTTCCGTCCCTTCATGTTTCCGTTTTTTGTCTTTATTCCTCCCTCGCTCTTTGTTCTTGAAATGAAAAGCAGTGTGATTTGGCTACAGCATCAGACGCTGTCTGGACTGACTACATCCTGCAGACAGGGTCTAATAAAATAAACATTTTCTGCAATATGTTTGCATTGGACTAAAACTGGCTTTAGGACTGTCTGTGGCTGTTGCAAGTTCATGTGTGTCTCGTTTACAGCACCTTCCTGTATCATTTACAGTTACTGTGACCGAGGCCTCGTTACACAATCCTGTGCCCATTCAGAGCGGATGCAGTAATTGGAGCATTTGTGCACCAAAACATAAACACAGTAGTAATAGTAATAATAATATACTTGTTTGTATTTTTCTGTTTGCATGTTTCTAAATCAGTAAAGATTTTGCTTTAACGCCAGGGTATCTCTGCAAAGCAGAAAATAGAGCCCTGTAGGTATTTAGCTAAAACTAGAGTATAAAAACCAAAAATACGCTCTAAGGCAACTTTTAAAAGGCCTGAATGAAAAAGCATTGCCTTTTTGTAACTGCATACAGGTTGATTGATTTATATATTTCACGCACACTGTTTGTTAATTTAAATTAAACGTCACAGTTTGCACAAACTTTCGACACAAACTTCTGAGAAGCTGTACTTTAGGCTTCCTGTTCTCTGCTGAGAAAGGTTTTGGTCAAAGCAAGGTGTGTCACAAGAAGGCATTTGTGTGTTATGCAAAGATGTTACAGGAAATAAGTCTGTTTTTATGGGAAACACAGACACGTGGCAATAAAAGGAAGCAAGAGAGCACAAGAGCGACATCGGAGCTGGATTGTGAATTATGTCCGGGCTTGTTCGCTCTGTGTGTTAATGATTATCAGAAAAACTCTGAACTCTTTGTGGCCTTTGGTGCAAACACACACATCATGCATATTCTGATCTTCATTAACTGTCTTAGGTAGCAGAGTGTGTGCAGCTCACATACTTTTGCTGCAAGTATGCACTGGCAAAACAAAATTTGCATATTTCAAAGGAAATGTGGATGTTTGGCCTGTCTGTGTGCTATAGAGCTGTTGGTATGCAACACATTACATGCATTACATAAGGTCAAATCATTTAATAGCTTGTGATGAACACCTGAGACACATTCAGTGCCAATAATTGGAATCATCATTTCGATAGAAGTGCAGGAACTGAAAACAAAACTAGATTTTATTGGCCTCTTACATCAGTGCATTCTTACCAAAAACATATTTGCATTCTTTATCTGTTTCTTCCTCCTCATCCAGTCATCTTCCATTCTTCCTTGCAGTGTTGCATCGCCCAGGATGTCTTCAAAGCTTCACCCTTCCAATAACATCGCCCATGCCCGACGGACGGTGAACCAGCTGAGAATAGAGGCGAGCATTGAGAGGATAAAGGTACAGTGCCTCGTTCAAGCCACCTCTCCTGTTCTATGTTATGTATCTGTTCCACCAACAACATATGGTCCAGGGGTGCTTGCTCTGGGGGGTGTAATGTTCTCTTTACATATGATTTGTCACTATATAAATAAAATAAAATAGAATTAATGGCTCAAAGTGTAGTGAACTGCTCATGTTCAATGTTACGAGATACCTTAACAAATAAAATACACATTTAAAAACATGTTTATGTTCTGCAGAATAACATGAATGGAGTGTGGGGAAAAATTGTTGTTTTTGGCCAAATGTGAGGTGTGTACATGGGATTAACCAGCCAATCACACAACTGCTTCTCTTAAAAGTTGTTGCTTCTACACAAGCAATAGCATTGGATGATAACTCGTGAATTCGAGCCACTTTGTGGAATACAAATTACAATTTGTTTAGTGATTTGTATTCCTTTTTCAGAGTCTTTACTCCATCAAACCTGGCAGAGACAGACACGATGGTCACATGTTTAGATACAGTGGTGCTTGGAGTTTTTAAGGATATCCTTATTTCACATGTTCATCTCAAATAGATGTGATGCCGTACTCTAAAACCAGTCTAAAGATCCAAAGCTTTTGAACATATAATTGTTGAGCAGTACATAAATATGTGTTGTGTTTACAAATGGATTGACTTTGTGTGCTTGCGCATTGCAACAAAGACATCCATTAAAAGCTCTCTCCATTCGTATGTGATGTTTTTTTTATTTACTTATTTTTTATTGTTTCCACAGGTATCCAAGGCCTCTGCAGACCTTATGAACTACTGCACCGAACACGCCAGAAATGACCCTCTCCTTACGGGCATCCCTGCTTCAGACAACCCCTTCAAGGAAAAAAAACCCTGCACTATATTGTAGTGGATGTCACCTAGCCTTTATCTGTTTTTTTTTTTCTTTTGTGTGTTTGTTTGTTTGTTTTGGCTTATTAATGTTCCTGTATTTCTTTGTGTTGGGAGAAATTGGAGGAGTGGACTGGGATCGAATCATTACCATGTGTTCAGAAACCATGTGTTGTGTGCCTGTTCCAGCAGCCCTGTATTATTCACTGAAAATATTGACCCATTCTTCAGTTTGAGCTCTAACCACTAACAAAACGTTGCTTCCAAGTACGTAATATCAAAGCAGATATCCTTGTCGAAATGTCCCAACAGCACTTGCAATCCTCAGTGATGGATTTTGGTCTTTCCTGATATGTGCACAACGTCATCTCCGGTGGGCAGCGACTGTTACTCATCTCCCTGGTTTGCCTTAAATGGGTTCATGCAGCCAAAGTGTCCCTCCTGCCCTTTAAAGTGTGTCATCCAAGGAGAACAGTGAGAGCTTCAGAAAGAGGTGCCACCGGTATTGTACGGTTTGGATTACTAAATTCAGGGGCGGGTTCTGCTCAGATGTTACCGTGATGTATTTTGGATTGGAGCAGTAACACTTAGTGTTAAATTCCAGTAACGCAAAGTATTTTACAACCCATCCCAGCTGCAGCAGCCCCCAGCTGCTTCTGCGTAATCTGCATCCAGCTCAGTTCAGTCTGTTCCTCTCTGGTACTACAGCTGTAATCTGATAGTGTAAAATCTCCTTGCAGTATAATTACCTTGTATAGTGTTTCCTTTAGCTGATTTAATGAACCGTCATGTTGATATTCATTCCATATGAACACCTTTGGTCAAAGATAATCAGTGCTCAGATTCAGATTTACATGAAGCAACACTGTGTAATGAAAAGCCGGGACCAAGAAAACCAATGACACTGCATATTAGAAATATTTTTAATGGTGTCTGAATTTGACTGTTTTAGCCGTCCTTTGTAAAAACTTTCTGCGGTACGTTATTTTTAGGATGCTCACGACAAAACGTGCTAGCGATCTTTACTCAGTGTCAGCCCCGCCTGCTCGCTCATCACAAGTGTCTTAGTCAAGTGAACGTGCACATCATTATCTTTAAGTGTTTTGGCACCAGGTGGGCGTAATGTGTGTGCATTGATTTATTTTTACTTTTTATTTTTTTTAAACCACTCTCTTAAAACTGCTCTAGTTTTCCACTTTTGTGTTTGTGGGGATGGAGGGTGTCGGTCTGGCATGTGCTGTATGTTGTGATTTGCTGGGAGAAAAATATCTGCTATGGTGAATTTTACAATAAGAAAAAAAAAAGACAGAATAGATAGTATTAATTCAAATCTTCTTCACTCTAAAGCCTTACTTATGTTTGCCTTGTATGATGAAGAACATTCTAACTTGGGAGTACTTTCTTTAAAGATGTTTCTATCAATTTTTATCTGTGGGATGAAAGTGATTTGTAACAATATTGTGCCATCGGGTTTTGTCTACATGTCACGAGCAGAACTTGTTAAAATTGTGTTTCACTTACCAGGTGCTCCGCTTTTCAGCAGTTTTGGTATTGTTGTCTTCTCCAAAGGGTACTTTCAGGTCTTCAAATCAGCAAGATCTAGTGTTACTATCAATGGTATTGTTATTTTTTATGATTTTTGTCTAAGCTGTCAGTTCTTCTTACTTGCAATAAACGAGTCCTGTATGCCTCCTAAGGAAAAAATTCAGATGACCACTGCCATGTCCTAATTTCTGTCCATTCACAGTGACTCTGTAACAGCCTTATTGTACCATTTATAGATTAATTTAATTGTCAAAATCTGCATTTTGATAACTGTCTTTATTAATATTCCAACATTTGTATGAAGACTTAACTGAAATTAATAAAGTGAAGCATTCCTACAGTCCAATACTGTACTAATATCTCAATAAAAACGTGCCGTGCTGCATAGCCTTGCTACTATCCATGCTGAGATTTATGCAGAATAGAAACCCGATGCTGGCCTCTCATGTCCATAGTGTTATCTGGGGCTACTTCCTCTCATTAGACATGTATGTATTTCTTACTTGGGAGAGAAGAGACCTCGGGCCTCTCACCAGGGCAGTTTAAAAACCGTGTGCAAAGCTAAATATAGAAAGTGCAACACTCTGATTTCCACCACTCTTGGATAGTAACTATTTTGGGGCACAGCCTGCTTAGCCTGAGAGTCTGTTTTTCTTCTCTGCTGGTGGCCTCTTGGGTCTCTCTGACCTTGTTTCATGGCAGCTGGTGGGTACAGAGCTTTTTACGTTTTCTGCTCCACACAATGGGAAGATCATACAGGAATGGCATATTGTCAGCTATTGTAACAACTACAGAAATACAGGGCTGGATGTGACAGTTCTCACACATACAGCCACGTAGTGATGGAAAAAAAAAAAAAAAACCCAAAACAATGTCACCTATTATTGTTCAAAAGCTACACAGGCGAAACTCTCCTCTTGTTTTCTCACGGTGCTCGTCCCTCAGAGATCAAATGTCACTGCAGGAAACATGAGCGTTGTTAGTATTGTACAGACTATTAAAAATAGAGACTTGTAATGGAAACTTTAGAGGGGACCTGTTCTCATTTCTAACTCCATGTTTTTATTAACCGACTCTACTAAAGTACCTTTGCAGATTTGCAGCTGAAAATAGTGCTTTTTTTTTTTTTTACAAACAAAAAAAAAATTTGTGGGCTTTCCTCTGATTGGCTGGCCCTCATAAACAAACAAAGTGTCAGAGGCTTATGTACTTACAGCCAGGGTTGTGTGCTTGAGATGACCGTTGGACTCTGAAGCCTGACCTTATTACAGTTAGCATCTGCCATTGTAACATTACACATATGACAAATAAAAACAGGCCCATTTCAAGTTGACAAAGCTATGATAAGATTAAAAACTTGTGGCATGTAAAAGCATCCATTAAAGATGTTTTACAGACATCTGTAGACATGAATGCCCCTGAAGGCCACTGCAGTAATCCCAGTTTGTCATTGTGCAGCAATGTGAGAGTTGGGAGTGGGGGGTAGCGGCTGGCAGGGTAGCTCACTGACCATGTGCCCCACTGTGAAAATCTGTCCTGGCAGTTACAGTGTCAGTGTGTAGGAATGTGCTGATGTGTGGGTGAGGCTGGATGATGGAGGGTGTGGAGTGCAGTTGCACCTCAGTTCCTCTGGTAGTCCCAGCTGCATGTTTATCTCTCCATTGCCAGCTAATCTGTACTTTTCCTGTTTAAGTTACAATATGTAATGCACAACTCACCCATAAACAGTGCTGCAAATAATAGAGTACTTTCACGCTAGTGCTGCCTGTATGTCAGTGACTTTATTATTTGTGTTATCAACACTCCTACTTTGGAACATTTCAGAAACTTCTAATTGGCTTCATTTATATAACAGCTTCAGTTTCACAATGATAACATTAGAATATACAAACATGATTAAAGGCCCAGCATGCCCTTATAAACTAATAGGCATTCTCAGTCAGTATGATTCAGCATACTCACACCAAAGCTGTGTAAAACTCTGCAGGAACTTTCATGAGGGCCCCATGTGACAATAAAAATGATGATGCTGAAACTCCTGATGTGATCTATTAGTTTTAGTGATTTAGAGTATGCAATTTCTGGAAATATTACGGTGGGGTTGTTGCTACTATAAAAGCTGCACAACTTTTTCACTAAAAAAGATGGATTGAGATGGCATTTAAAGTTATATAACAAAACATTGGAAAACTGAAATAGAAGGCTTTTATTTTTGAAAATAAATCAGACTTCAAAGCATCTGTTACATTCCTAGAACTCTCTGTGGCTTTTATTTTGAAAACCATGTTTAAACTGGTCATGCCGATGTAACTGGGACTGTCATGTAAGTTTCCACCACTGCTTATAGCTGAGCTCATGAAACCTAAGCGAAACGCCAAACTAGCATGAAATTTGACAGGTGCGACTGGTGAAATGTACCTTATCAATATTTACCATTTCCATAGATGTGGCCTAATTTTTCCGATTCACTTGTTGCTCTGGCTGTCATGCACCCACCAGCTTAAAAGCTCCACGAGCCCACACAGTTAGTGAAACAACTCCTAAATACTTAGGGTGTAATCGTCCATCCCGTCTATATTCTGACACTTCATCTCGAGGAGATAGTCGTCCCCTGTGATGCAAAATCCTTAGAGCAGGACAGCACTTTACTGGCTGGAGTAAATCAAGTCTTGTGCAACATCCCTGCAATGTTTAAACAGTGCTGATAAATGTGTCACGGGTCAAATTCATACGGTTGTGCAGCTGATATGTATTGTTGTGACAGGTGTGTCCTCTTGTTGATATTAATTTGTTTGCCATTAGGATAGCATCTCAGTATAACGCAGCCTAATCAAAAAGCCTTAAATAGCCATAAAGAAGAACCAACACCTCTCTGAGTCTGGGTTAAACAGCACTGATTTTTGGCTAGATGCACCTATTAAAATTATAATTGATCTTGACAGCGCACAGTGCGTTCAAATCTCAATTCATTATATTACTGCCTCAGGATATTAGGTTACATCAGCACAAGCCAAATATTCGATGTTCAGAGTGACTCAGCAGCTAACTGAACTTTGCTCTGTGTTTAAACAACAGTGAACTTTTCCCTGCAGTAGCACACGACCACCAGGTGACGATCACGAAAAGGGAAAAACATCCAGCATAAACTTCAAAGGAAGTCAAAAGTGGTATTACAGGGCTTACATCAGCCCTCCGCTGCTCACATCTTATAATAACCTTTCTTTACATCACAGAGATGCCACGTTACATCAGTCAGCGTCACTTCCTGCAGTCACAAGCCGGGCGACCTTTCACACGGTGCCAGCTAAAACTGTAAAACCACAGGGCCTGTGGGAAATTTTCTAGGGCAGGGGAACATTCTGATCTAGGTAGCACTTAGGAGTGGCTTTAAGTGCACTTTGCATTTCTGAGTGCAGTGGAGGCTTCTGGGTGATGTAGTAAAAACAGAGACCAGCTGAAGCATTACTGAGGCACTGGGTTTTGTTTTGAAGTCCAGTCCTCTGCTATATGCAGCTCAAACTGTGAGATTTAAGTAGAGCACAAAACCCACCAAACTGGCAAAGAATTAGTAAATTCATTCTGACTACAGAGAAGCAAGTCAGTCAAGTTGAGCAGCAGTAAATAATTCACACAGAGGCTGAACTGGATTGTGCAACTCAAGGACAGGCTTCTGCCCTTCTCGTGATTATGACTGTGCACTTTTAGAAGGGGATTGCCCGCCTGACTCCAGCCCTGTGACATCATCGAAACTCAACTCCAGAGAGATCACCTGCATGTGACATAGCTGGGAAGGGAAAGGGTGAGGGGGTGGCGGGAGCGCTCCAGATCATCTTGCACGAGGTTGCGTGCCAAAACCTTGTTTAGAATACGCTCCAAGTTTTTTTCCACTCCTGTTTCCAGTAAGGACTCTCTGCACATTATTGGTCCTGAGGGGAGAAGCCAGCGTATTCTGAGCAAACCCTCAAGAGACCTGCACTAGTTCTCAATATTTTATTTAATTTTTTTTTTTTTTTTTTTTTAAATGGTGTGGTACATGTTCCCCCCCTCCTGAGGAAGTCAGCTAGTGAAAATGCAAACTGCCAACAACAAATCAGAGTATTGGTGAAACGGGAACCTGTTTGGATGAATGAGCAAGGTCCTGCTGACCGAGGCAGAAGCTGGAGCAGAGAGAGCTGCGAGGATTATTGTTCTCTTCAGCTCAGAGATGGCACTGAGGCCAACATGACCCCTGTGATCCACTTGCTAAAGGTCCCATTTCAGCTCAGCTTTGCTAAAATTTCCAGAAATGCAAAGGAGAGATCAACAAACGCAGTTCTTGTTCCAAAAACAAAATACTTTTATTGACACCAATACAGATAAGTGTCTCGTATTCAGATATTACAAATATTTTTTTATATATATATATAAAAAAAAAAAAAAAAGGAAAAAAAGAAACATAAATACACTTAAATATAATTAGAAATAATTTAAATTGTAACAAAAGAACTATTTCACTTGTGGCAAGAAGCCAGCTGGTATTAGAAACACTAGATACACAGAATGTCTTCACTGGATGTGTAGCCCTTCCCTTTTTTCTCTCTTTTTTAAATATAAATTATCACAACAGCAAAGTGAACATTAACAGTTTTTAATCAAACAAGTGAAACTGCAGTAGGTCCAGTGTTTCAACGAGTGCTTTGTTTCTGCAGAGAGAGGCCGAGGCCTTGGTCCACTCAACGGCTCCACGTTCTGGTTTCCCCACACTTTTCTGACTTCTCCGTCACAGAGTCCTTTACCAAACAAACACATGATAGTATCCGTCTGTACTGTGTCCAGCCAGTGTCACATTTAAAGAAAGAAAAGAAGAAAAAAAAAACAAAACAATGCCATTTCCACCGTGTGATGATACAAGAACCTCGCCGTCTCATCTCGATTGCCAAGGCTGACAGATGCAACTCCAAACAGTCCTGTGAAAATCCAACCCCTGCTTTTTTTCCCCTCCTCATCCTTTAAATACATCATCTCATACAGACAGCAAGGTTTTTTCCCCCTCTTTTCTTCCAGGAATTTTCTTCCCCCCCAAATCAGCAGTGCTTTGGAATTTGATCTTTGGATGGTAATCTGTGTCCATCGGGGTTCACGCCTCTCTTTGTGTGCAGATAAAATTCGTCTCTGGACACATTTTTGTCGCTGGTCAAAGTTCATCGTTCAGGCAAGTTGATGATGGGTACCCACTGGTCCATGCAGCGGCTCTCTCTGCAGAATCTGCTCAGTTTGCTCAGAGCTGGGTCCTTCCATGATGTAGAATGTGGGCTCTAAAAATGCATATAAACAAAAGTATGTAAATGCCTGTTCATTTGTTTACTTCAAAGTACAGATAGTTCCTGTATGTGCTGGTAGATTCAAGGTATTTTCCTCCACCGTGATTCCTCAGAAGTCATGAGGGAGGAGTCATATTCATGTTTACTAAATTCACAAGAACAAGTACTGACATGTTTCCCATGTGAGTAAGAGTTTCAGGCATGTGCACAAAATTCTTATGGTTTTAGCTATAAAACCACATAGATAGAGGAAGAGACACTTACAGTGACAAGGACACAGTGGAGGTCCAAAGGTTCGCCCCCGCTCTGTTTTCCACCTCCCCCACCACCCAATATTTGTGCCAGGCGCCTGGTGTTGTTGACTTTCAGGATGTTGATGTCATTCTCGCAGCAAAAAGCCTGAATGAGAGTAAAGTGGATCTGCAGGGCCACGTCTTTAACGTCCTCTTCATCTGCAGCCAGGACGCACAGAACCACATTATCAGGGTCTCTGCGGGAAAGAGAGAGAGGCGCTGTTAGTCTATGAGGTCATGCATGTACATGCTGCATGGGCTGCTTTCACACAGGGGCAACTTGTTGCAAACTTCAGAACAGATACGTTGCACTTACACATTGAGCGACTTGGCAGCCTCGTAGACGCCGACTGTAATGCCTCCCTGTGGCAGCGCAGAGGTGAGGACTTCCTCCAAAGCTTTGGCCACCGTGTCCATTCTGCAACACACAGTTTCACTTTAACAAACGTTGCAACAGCAGTTTTAACACACACACATAAACCCAAGGAAAACCCCCACCGTACTCTGTCTGGGTAGCGTTAGCTAATCGGACTCCTAGCTAACCAGCCGGTATTCCCTGACTTCGAGCACAACTGACAGCCGTGCAAGGTTTGTTTAACCACTAAAAAAAAAACAAAAAAAACAAGCTAACTCTTGTCAGTTTTGCGGTTTGAGTCCCTTTGACTAGCTTTAATTAGCTCTCCAGTGAGAAATCTGGTGTTTTTCGGTCACCTAAAAGCACACAGCAGCAGCTACGTTAGCTAAGTGGAGACCGGGGCTCGCGACCGGAGCGGTTAACTGAAAAGACACCGGACTGTAGCACCGACAGCTCGCTGAGAAACACCGTCCACACAGCAGCTACAGGCAAACCCCCCCACAAACCTGGATTTATCTTTATCGTGCACTTATCTAATTAATGCATGCGATTAGCTGCACATAAACCACATCAACCTTTAAAATACAAATAATCCAAATTATTTACCTTTCCTGAGAATAATCCGCATTTAGTTCCTCAAATGTCATGTTGTACATAAAATCCAAATCCACCTTTAGCGCAAACAGTACAGTGCTGGTGAGGTATCCTAGTGTCTTCTCGACTTGACACACTTTTTTTTATCTTTACTCCACTGTGCTGCAACTGAGAGATAAATCTGGCAACTTCACATTATAAGAGTCCGAGAGAAAGCCCGGCTCTCTCCATTGGTGGTATGCTAATTCTCCTGCTGTGGGATTGGACACATAGGACAGCAGGCGTGTCTGTCTCTTGTCGGGTTACTACCGCAACTGTAGCTGTCTGCTGACCTCCCAACAGTTACACAAAACTACTATTCACTCATATTTCCTCACTAACCTGACTGCAGCTATGTATGTGTGTATGTACAAAGCTTTAGCCTTAATGTTGCCGGTGACCCACTACTGAAGCCAAACCTTGTCCAGCACAGGTATGATTTTATGATGATACAATGACGTAAAGCAACGTTAGAGCAGCCCGACACGAAACAACACGCTATGTTTGAAACTTCATCACTGAAAGCGAGTGTTTAATAAAATAAAGTGTGAAAAATCTGCTGCAGAACTCACCCTCACTTCCGGACAGGACACAGCGGACATCAGGACAACTGCATGGCAACGGGACGCCGCTTAGGAAAGCTGCCCTCTGATTGGTCGACAGTAGAGCGTGCGAAAACACACCGAAACCGCGCGCGAGATCTAAAAAGGACTGGCGCGAGAAAGACCAGCGAGTGGAGGCAAGACTCTTGTGACCCACTTACATCACCTGAGCTACTAAAGCAACGGTTCCTTTACAAAACAGCACTGCCCATCCCTTCCTGTTTCATTTAGATTTAAGCTTTGATTCCAAAGTAAGAATTTTCTTTTTATCATGCAGAGACAAAAGTAAATAAATAAATAACTAAATAAAATAAAAATAAAATAAAAGAATAAATAAGATTTGGTTGCCTACAATTTTCCCAATATTTGAGATATTACAGCAGTTTAAAAGTAAGTAGGTATATTTATTTTTCTAAAGCAAATTTAAAACTAAAGTGCTTTACAGTAAAACAAAATAGTATAAATGGGTTTATGCTACACACTTTCACAATGTTTAAATGAAATAACCTGAAAGCAACCAATCCTCCAATCACAGTTCCAGACATCAGTTTCTCATATAGCTTGACAGAGAACTGATGTCATTCCAGAGTTTTGAAATAAGCTATGACCACAGGATGATCAGAAGTGACTGAGAAGCAGACCTTAATGGTCTTGAGGGAATATATGGCCACAGCATACTACATATACAGTTGCAAGACTTTTTAAAGGCTTTACACACAAATATGGCTCCTAACACAGAGCTCTCTTTTTCGTTCCAGTCAGTAATCTGGCTGCAGCATTTTGGACTAATTGTATATGGGAAAGAGATGATTGTCATTGTAACCTTACTATGACCACTATTATTTAAAATCTAATTACAGAGAAACTTTGGTTGGTTAAATGTAGTTAAATGTAGTAAGCTAGTAGTAGCTAAGCTCACCTTTACATCACTTTTCCAAACCAACAACAGTATTTATTTGATTAAAAATTGTATTCAGATTCAAGTTTTGTTGTGAAATTTAAAGCCAAATGTAAGAAACCCTTAAACCAGATTAATATCCTGTTAAATGTTTAAAATCTGGGTTTGTATTATAGTTGAAAATAAAATAATTTAGCTTTTCCATTGGTTTTTCAATATATTTGTAATCTTCAGTGTCATTTATTTTAATGATGTTGATATTTAGGAGCAGCAACGATGCTCCACCTGAGCATCGTTGCTGCTCCAGGTGGAGGAGTTTAGGTATCTCAGGGTCTTGTTCACAAGTGAGCGGAGAGCCACTCCAAAGGGTGGCTGGCCTCTCCCTTAGAGAGAGGGTGAGAAGTTCAATCATTCAAGAGGGGCTCAGACTAGAACTGCTACTCATCAAAAGGAGCCAGTTGAGGTGGTTCAGGCTTCTAACTTTAGGCGTCTCCCAGGTGAGACGTTCCAGGCATGTACCACCAGGAGGAGTCCCTGCTGCCCCTGTGACCCGGCCGCCGATAAGTGGAAGAAAATGGATGGGTGGATGACATAATTGTTTATATCACATGTACAGTTTTTGGTAACAGTGTAATAATGTAGCTTGATTGTCTATCTTGAGGTCTGTTTTATAGCAAATGTATAAAAAGTTTTAAGAAGAGCAAATACAAGTTGGTGTTCTAAAGAATATAGTTGTTTCCTTGCAGCAGGAGAGATGAGCTCTCCTTCATAGATGGTGCAGTCAGTGAGGATGGTCACCTGCAGGGTGAAGGTTATTGGATCTCCAAACCACATCAACTGCTTCTCAAATTAAGAAAGTTGGGGCAATGTTAAAGACTTTCTGCTGCACCTACATTTAGATTACCCAAATCCATGACAGTCATTCAGGGAGTAATGCCTAAAACATCCTCAAAAATATTACAACGTACCAAGCTTCTGGGTCTGAATGCAAAACAGATACGCTGTTTGAGCCTCCTTGAGACTGCAGTTGTTGCTGAACAATAAATACATTTTATATTTCGGGAGACAGACACTATCTCTACTTTTAAGATTAGGCTTAAAACTTTCCTTTTTTCTAAAGCATATAGTTAGGGCTGGACCAGGTGACCCTGAATCCTCCCTTTGTTATGCTGCAATAGATGTAGGCTGCCGGGGGATTCCCATGATGCATTGAGTTTTTCCTTTCCAGTCACCTTTCTCACTCACTATGTATTAATAGACCTCTCTGCATTGAATCATATCTGTTATTAACCTCTGTCTCTCTTCCACAGCATGTCTTTATCCTGTCTTCCTTCTCTCACCCCAACCGGTCGCAGCAGATGACCGCCCCTCCCTGAGCCTGGTTCTGCTGGAGGTTTCTTCCTGTTAAAAGGGAGTTTTTCCTTCCCACTGTCGCCAAAGTGCTTGCTCATAGGGGGTCATATGATTGTTGGGTTTTTCTCTGTATCTATGAAGCGCCTTGAGGCGACTTTTGTTGTGATTTGGCGCTATATAAATAAAATTGAATTGAATTGAATTGAATTGAATATTGATTATATCAATGATGTAACTTGCAATACAAATTTATGGGAGGCTTCTGTTCACTAGAACAGTATCCAGCATATTGGCTGATATACTTTATTGCATCTGAAAATAAAAGTTGGGCTGATTTTTCATTGCCTCAAAAGAAATGTTTATAATTATTATTTTGTAATCATACTTACACACTGTGTTTATATTGATTAAGTGTTGCACTAGAAATTGCTTAAGCTCAAGGATGATAATGTAATGTGATTAAGTTAACCCATTAAGAAATGTTTATGTCAGTAGATAAACATTAAGTATTGCTCACTCAGAAAAATGATTTTTAGTACTGTGTACTCACAATAAATAAGTTATCCTAACTTACTCTTAAGTACGCTTTACTTAGTTTTTTTCAGGAAATGAGTTTATGTAATTTTTTTTAAAGTTCTGGGAACTAATTAGACTTTACAGTGTAGGCTAAATCTTTCTGTTTAATCAGGCCTTCCGTTTTTAATTTTCCTTTGTTATTTATGTTTTTTAATTTTAATTTTTATTCTGTTTGAATATGGTTCTAATATTCGTGTTTTAATTGTCATTGTGAGTTTTATGTCTGTGAAAAGCGCTGTATAAATACTTCGAATTCTCAAAGTTAGTATATTTGGAAGTCTTCTCTTTTCTGTCCCAGTAAAACCATTAGTCACTGAATAAAGCTAAATATAATATAATGACATAACATGATGTGCTGGCCTGTCACAGGAGCACATTCAGTGAGAGACTGAGGTTATCCAAACGCACCACTGAATGACACAATAGATCATTCCTGTCCGTGGCTAAAGTTAAAGTATCTTATGGATAGAATTAGCAATATTAGCTACTTAAAGTAGGGTAATTTGGTGTGATTTTGTATTCTGTTGTTGGTTAGTGTAGTTTAAAATCTATTTCCTAAATAAATAAAACTATTTTACCTGAATGCATTTTTATTCCTAGTTTCATGTAAATGTTCCTGACCAGCATCTACTTTTTTGAGCCTTATCTTGGCCTTGCTGTTATCCTGAATACAGACTTTACATTAATAAAAGAAAGCTGCTATTCATATCCCATATCCTGTATGCACTTGTGTTTTGATTGTTCAACATCTCAGTAACTCACCTCTGTGCAAACATCGGATGATCAGATGGCTTCTTCATACCACAGTTTCCCAGTTTCTCTCCCTCCACTGAGCATTTCCAGGTTTCTCAAGAGCAGGATAAAGAGCTTACACAGTTTTCTGACACTTGGATACAGGATACACACAACACTGGTACAGTCTACCAGTGTGTACATAGCTTACTTACTGATACCTGGACAGTTATATATTCAGGGTAGCTTAAACAACAGTGGTCGCATTGTGACAAGTGGCAAGTTACTCCTGGACAACACATGGAAAATATAAAAAAAAAAGTTAAAGGAAACCATTCTGCAGATGGTAGGGGGTGTTATGCTGCCCCTTGGTGGCTGCAGACAAAAATTACTGTGGAAATATCTTCGCTCTGTGACAGCTCGGATAGGTTGCACATTTCTCAACATACCATAGTCCACGATTACTTTATGGTTAAATGTGTTTTGCTTGGAGTATCAAGCTTAAAAATGTATTCTTGTCCTATTGTTTTTATTTAAGGTAGCAATTAATAATTTTTATCACATTAAGAAAATGGTTAAGCTACTTTACTGCTTAACAAAGACATCAGGTGTATCCAATGAACAAGACTTAACTAGAAACAAGAGTGGGGGGGTCGATCCAAATATCAATAGAATCAATGCCAGTGCTTGTATTGATATCAGATCGATTCTAGTGGTAGCGATAGGATCAATTCTTTGTTTCTATCCTCTAAGTACAGTATATATAAATATGTAGAGATATTTTTTCACACATGCATGTTGAAAAATATCTGAACCTTTTGGTGTTGATTGTCATGTCTATTTTATTTATAGCCTATAGCACATTTAAACAACAGAAGCTGACACAAAGTACTACAGAGACAGGAACAGTTTCACAATACATGAAAAGCTGAAAGGTGTGTTTTGTTGAATTAACTCATTATGTAAGAAAGTAAAAATCCCTGTGATTTAGCAGTCATTAAAATATGTTCTCAATGTGTAAATAAATAATGACTCATCTCATCAGTCATGACACACTGCTCGGCCATAAGCTGCCTTTGTAGAATAAAAGCATCGGCAATGCTGGCCCTGTATTTACTTGGTTTGGTCAAACCAAAATTTGAAATATCGCACAGCTCTACTAGAAACATGTTTTATTTGCAGAAACATACAAAACTAATCGGCTTTCCTGACCTACAGTGTAATGGCTCAAAGCCATGAAGGTCAAAAATTATAAATAATTCATACTGAAGAAATCTATCATTCTTCCATCACTGTCTGCTACACATAAAGACCATCTCCAAGAATGAAGCACGATATCTGATATCTGTGACTGATATCTGCCTCCTAACTTGGATACTGGTTTCAACCTTTTTTGGTGCTAAGGTACGTCAGAGGTCAAACCACAGATCAACATCATCACCACAGATCTTTAGAGCACAGCAATTGTAATGTAAACATACTGATAATTGTTAAATATTTTAATGGTTTTGTAGCAGTATGCTTAAAAGCATGAGATAAAATTCATAATAGGTGCAATAATATAGCAAATAAGCATTTTCTGTTAGTGTTCCTGTGATATCATCAACCACAAAAGGGACCGATGTCATACACAGGTACACCAGTTTGACTGCTTGTTAATATAACTATCTAATCAGCCAATCATATCGCAACAACTCAATGCATAGACATGGTCCAGGCAACCTGCTGAAGTTCAACCTGAGCATCAGAATGGGGATGAAAGGTTATTTAAATGACTTTGAATGTGACATGGCTGTAGGTGTCAGACAGGCTGCTCTGAGTATCTCAGAAACCCTAGAGATGGTTTATGATCTGCTGGGATTTTCCCAGAGAATAGTGTGAGAAATAGAAACTGTCCAGTAAGCAGCAGTTCTCTTGGTGAAAATACCTTGTTGATGTCAGAGGTGAAATGAGAATGGCAACAGGAACTCAGAAACTTGTTACAGCAAAGGTATGCAGAAGAGATTAGATTAGATTAGATTAGATTAGATAGACCTTTATTAATCCCTCGGGTGGGTTCCTCTGGGAAATTCGATTTCCAAAAAAGCACAGCACCGACAGAAGTTACAGAGTTATACACAGACACATATATATAAATACAGAAACAAATATAAATAAAATATACGAAGGGGATAAATAGAATAAATAGGAATAAAAATAAAAATACAAGTGAATTGCACATTTCAAGTATTGAGTCTATTGCACCGTTGACTATTTACAAAAGTATTGCACAAAAGGTATTGCACAGTGAGGTGAAGAGGCACTACAGCTTAGTTGTTCCCTCCTTTGTCCTCCTGTTTCCCCTCCCTCTCCCCTCCAGAGAGGAGTTAAACAGTCTGATGGCGTGTGGGACAAAGGAGTTTTTAAGTCTGTTAGTTCTTGTCTTTGGGAGAAGCAACCTGTCACTGAACAGACTCTTCTGGTTGTTAATGGCCGTGTGCAGAGGATGTCTGGCATTGTTCATAATGTCCAGCAGTTTCTTTAATGTCCTTTTCTCTGCCACTGTCACCAGAGTGTCCAGCTTCATGCCGACCACAGAGCTAGCCCTCCTGATCAGTTTCTCCAGCCTGGATGAGCGTCTCTGAACCTCTGTTGAACCTTGGTGGACTATAGAAGCGGAAGACAACTCCTGTTAGCTTAAAACAGAAAACTGAGGCTGCATTTTGCACAAGGTCACCAAAATTGGACAAGAGAAGACTGAAAAAATAGCACACCATATCATAAAACTCTGATAAAATCGAACTGGTATCTGGAACATGACAATAAGTTCAATGTACTCAAAACTAATGTCAGTGTCCTGTACAGTGCGTCATGGTGAAAACACATATAAGTTATTCTATATATGTATTTCACCAACACAAGCAGTGAAAACTCTAACTCAACTTGAACTGGGCTTAATGCAGTTCTCTGATTTGTCCAGTAGAGGGGGATAGATGTCAGATGTTGGATCACCAAGGCAGCGCCTCAAAGTTTCCAGGACTACATCATCCTTATCACAGATGAACACAGTATGTTTTCATATTACTGTACTAGCTGAGTATTTTGATTGAATGGTCCTCCAAACCGGATGTTCTGCTGTGTTAATTATATGCAGACCTTTCAGATAAATGCACAGAAATGTAAAAATGACAGTGGGTCAACTCGCACTATGCTACTTTGAACCCGTGAGTAAAATCTGCTGACTGGAAATTGTTCAGTATCCTTGCAATAAGTTTATATTTTAATTTAGCTCATGTGCTTGGCTCTATCTAACCACAAATTTAGATAAACAATGCTGGGAAGAAGACTAAAAAAAGTACTTTCAACCACTAGTATGATTTTCTAATATCGGCAATGATACATATTTGATGATGGTATATGAGAATAGGAGATTTATTGTTAAATATAACAGTGAAATATAATGATATGAATCTAACCTAGTTTGATAGATAATACAGCTGATTTTGGAAATCAGCTGTATTAAATTTCCAACAGTGAAAATACATTATTAATCTTATATTTTAAATATTGTTGAGCACTCACAACCGATAACATCTCATCTCATCTTCAGAGTTGAGATATTCGAGCACGTTTTAGGAGCAAAAAAAAAAGAAAAAAGAAAAGACAGAAAAACATGACGATGTTTTGTTAAGATCCACCTGATAAACATAAAACTAAACTCAACAGGGAGGAAAATGCAAACAAATCCTCCTATGTACCTGACAGTCCACCCTACCATTCATCAGGGGACATTTCCAAGTCGTGCACTTTTTTGCAGATTTAACATGGACCCACCACTGGGAGAAAAATGGGACAAGGTGTGCAAACTGAAAGCCTTAAGACTGCGTGACAGCCGTGATAAATGCAGCACCCACTGACACAGCTATGGAAATAGACAAAAGATACCTTTGTCTTGTCACAATAATCCTAATCTGTTTGAAGATGGGCCACATTAGAGGGAACGAGAGAGAAAGGAAGAGAGGAGAAAAAAGAAAGAAAGAAACACAGCCTGGAAAGCAGATTTCTGGTCAGCAGTGATAAATGTTACTACATCAGGAAACGCGGCTCAGTATGATGTTTCCCTCTAATGGCCTGATTGCTCAATTAATTCTGTGGCTCGCTCTTTGCCGGCCCCCTTTAATGTGGAAACAGCTATATTTTCTCCCAGATTAGTATAGATACACGCTGACAGTCTGCGCTGCTCAAGGTATTTGGGAGGTATAATTCATTCATAATGCCACAATGCACCCCATCTATCATCTCAGGTTTTCCATCCACTAACTTGCCGCTTGCTCCCTCCTCTCATTCCAGGCTGCTGGCTCTTGTGGGGCGGGTGGAGGAGGCGGACGGAGCTAAACTCACACCCTGGTGGTGATGTGTTTGTCTGTGTGCATATATGCGATTTAGCAAAAACGGGGAGGTGTTGGTGTTGGTGGGGTGAGATATGAAAACTCTTAAGATATGAAGTGTGTGTATGTGCGCGCGCTATCGGGGTGTGTGGGCTTGTGGGGCTTGCAAGGTTGTGAGGTCGGCAGCTTCTCTTCTCCTGATGAATTAGCTGGCATATGCAAGCGATGAATTACCAGGCAATGGGAGTCAATTATCCAAAGAAGAAAGAAAGAAAAAAAAAAGAAACATGGACCCTGTGCCTGTGGCCCCGGGGTCCCTTTTCCAATTCAGAGTGATTTTCCTAAAATGTAGAAGGGAAGAGAGGAGAAGCAGCCTTGAAGGAGTGAGAGCGGGATGATGAGGGCTGGAAAATAAAGAGAACGAATGAAACTGCTATATGTGTGTGTGTGTGTGTGTGTGTCCCATTCCACCCTCCTCACCTATTTCCATCCATTCCCTCTCTCCCCGATCAAATCCAAAAGGCAAAGCGCAGTGTGAAAATGCAAAAGGCTATTATCAGGCCTTCAGAGTACACAAATGCCACTTATGATGGATGAGTGTGGGATTTAGAAAGGCCTCCTGTCAAACACCAGCTATTTCCCCTCCATAAGTGACCCTCTCTTTTCCTCACTTGTCTCTTGTATCAGAACCATATCGGGCCCCCGGTTGAAATAAGTGGAAGACATTTGTAATGTACTGAAATAGGTGTACACACACAGTGTCCCCTGCTGTTTTTGCCATTTAATTGCTAACCTGTTTTAGAGGGGAGAGGGTAAGATCGAGTGCTGCTGGGATCTAATATTTTTGAGAACAAGAGGAAAGGTGCGCTGATCACACACTGTAACAAATTGCTGTAAGAATACAGGAAAAATACAGTATTCAACCTTTACAATTGAATACTGTACAATGATACACTACATATATATTTTTAAATTGAATTTAGTAGTGATGTGCTCAATTAAAAAAAACACCAAAACATTTGTGTTTAGTTTGTTGCTTTGAGGCGAGAAAAGAAAAGAGGATGATATAAGCTCAAAATGGGCAAGCAAAGCCAAATGTCACTTAGACTTTGATTTTTGTGAACGTGCTATGTGGTTCTCAGTGATTGTTGTTAAGTTTTAGATACATCCGTGTGCCACAGTGATCAAAACAGCTAAAGCAAATACTCAAGTCAAGACAGCTTTCATTTTAAGGCTGGTTTGAATAAACTTTAATTAAAGATGCACAACTGTAACTGTGAGATGAAACCGAATCACAAAAATGCTGAGAGCTTGAGAGGTCAGCATGAACAATTATGCTTTCAAAGATACAGATTTACAGGAATTTAAAACTAAAATTTAAAGCTTCTATTCATATATATACATTTTTTACAGGAAGAAACCTTTATTGCAGATTACAGTAGCCACAGTGTAAAGGGATGGTTTGCGTGCTGGTAAATCCAGCAGCGAGCACTTAAGCAGTAACCTTAGCAGGAATCACTATGGCTTCTGCTCGTTTGCATTTTACATACAGCACCAGTAAGGAAAGATTAGAAACTCAGCTGTGAAATGGAAGAAAGTAAACTGCAGCACTGAGCAAAGACGAGAAGATTTCACTGAACTGTCGCACTTTAGGTAGCTGAAGACACTCACTATAAAATAATTATATCCGTAGACTGACTGTGTGCAACTATTATCTTTCCTAAAGTTGCTTTCGATAGACCAATTTAATCACAATAGTTGGACTCACTGTGTAAGGAAACTGAAAATTGAAAAGACAAGAAAAGAAAAGAGGATGATATAAACTCAAAACGGGCAAGCAGAGCCAAATGTCATTAACGGTTTTAAATCCTAAACTTTCTGGCTGCCAAAACAAATTACCATTAACAAAAGATTCTTAAGTTACAAGAACGAGTTAAGATGGAGAGTGTGTGTTAAAGCTGGAGAGAGTTCCCAGTGAAATAGAAAAGAGGGATATAAGAATAAAACAAAAGACAGTTATACGCTAATGTTTAGCACCGAACGACTGGCCTCTGCAAAGACTGTTATGAGGGTAACGCTTGATATGAACCATTAACACCAAGTCCAGAAAAATCTAAACACAGCAACACAACCTTCACAAAAACACTAAGAATACAGCAAAAATACAGTGCTTTGCATTTAAATGATATACTCAGGAGACAGTTTATTAGTTTATTACTCTCACAAAGACATTTTAGCTTATATTCAATGCTTTATTATATGTTACAGCTTGTTATTTGCAGAGGTGGGAAGTAACGAAGTACTTAAGTAGAATTTTCAGATATCTGTACTTTACTTTAGTATTTATTTTTCGGAAAACTTTTTACCTTTACTCCGAACATTTTTAAACAAATATCTGCACTTTCTACATTTTCAAAACAGGCTCGTTAGTTTTGCTTAAATGATTTTTTTTTTGGAGTCATTTCATGTCACTTTCAAGCAAAAAAAACAACAATTTGAGCCTGAAGGGAAAAGCCAGTCCTGTTCCTGTATTAATCGCCAGGAGATGTTGTTTAAAAGAGATGAAAGAGACAAAACCGTGAGCCATAATCAGGGATTAAAGTGGGCTTGCTTTGTTAATTATTTAATTTTTGAGCACAACACCAGAACAAGTTGTGGCTGCGTCTAGCTATAGCCCCACCGAAGGCAAAGAGCGAGCATAAAGGGAAACTCAACAAACATAGCAACCACACAGTGTGTTTGCTATGCATATTGTAAATAATATTACATGTAATTAACACAGGAGATTACATTTGGGTGAGGCGGGCAATAACCAAAGAGTTAAATAGAATGTAAAATTTGCATGAGACACAACTAAAAACGAATTTTCTAAGTAAATGTTCTAGTATTTATATAGTACCTTTTTCTCCATTTGAGCACTCAAAGTGTTTTGTACTGCAAGTCAAAATCAATACCTAAGTGCTTTCTAACATTCACACACACACACGCACACACTCACAGTATGTTGGAAACATCAGGAGCAACTCTGAGTGCAGTATCTTTCCCAAGGATACTTCAGCATGTGGACATTCTGTCAGGCATCAATCCACTGACCTTCCTGCCAGCAGATGACCTGCTCTAACAGTAAAACAGTAAGTAACAAAAAGAGGCATACTGAATACTGTCTGACAATTATAATATAAATCATATCATCAACTTCACCAGAATTAAATCTCTTTTAGGTTTAAGGGAATCCAAAACTCAAATCCACACAACCCTGGGACTATCGCACAAGGAGTTGGTGATGGTGATGTAGGGTTTTTGTTAGAGATGGCAATGTTTTTCAGTATCAGCATCATAGTGTGGAGAACTCCTTGGTTTTTATACTTTTGTGGAGGAGGATAAAACTGAAGGACAACAGAAATTTAGGGTTAATAGACGCAATAAAAATGCAGTTTCTTAAAAGGACCTGAAATAAATTTGGTCTCTAGTATTTCCTAACATTGATACATAAGTCCTGACTCTGAATGTGTATTCTGCCTCTCATGATGCTGTCGACGAATGTCTCTTCCTCTGCACACACTGATTTCAGTACGAGTTTCCACACTGCACGGTGGTACATCTCTGCTATTCTCCGCACTCACAGTTTTCCTCTGGGACTATCAGCCCCGTCACTTCCTCTATTACCCCCTCACACACCCTTACATCCTCCTACACACACTCTCACGCACACATCATCTCCCTCCCACCCCGCGGCGACATGCGCTCCACAATGGAGAACAGAGTGGTTTGGGAAATGATGGCCATTTATAACTGCCTCACGCTGTATCAGAACACCTCACAATGTCTTACGTACACGTGCACACACACACACACACACACACACACACACACACACACACACACACACACACACACACACACACACACACACACACACACACTATTGAGAGTTTAGCAATGGGGTTGCAACAGAGATAGGAAACAAAGAGAGTACTGAATAATGTCACACACACACACACACACACACACACACACACACACACACACACACACACACACACACACACACACACACACACACACATTTAACCGCACAGATGAGCTCTGTGCAAAACTGTCATGTCACATCCAAACAGCAGATCTCTTGCATGATTTTGGGATACATGTATAGAAGATGGACATAACTTCCAGTTCTAAAAGTGAAGCTATTATGGAGCTTCTTAACCTTGCATTTTTTCTAATGGCCAGTAGGGGGCAACTCCTTTAATTCCAACAAAAGAAGGCAGTGACACATAGAGACAAACAACCATTTATGATTGCATTTTGACTGTGGGAGGAAGCCATACAACATACAAACTCCACACAGAAAGGCTCCAGACTGGATTTAATCCTTTGAACAGCTTGATGCAAAGTGACGCCATAGCTTTAGAAGGAAAATAGTCATCTAATCATTTTATGGTCTCTTTCACATTTTTGATTCGCATTATGGGCCAACAAACCAACTGAGTTTTAACATGAGCACAATAAAAATGTTGCTGTATTTCTTTTTTTCCCCAGTTTTAAGAATGCTATTGTATGGATACAGATAAAGACTCCAAGGCATTTTCATGGAAAATACAGGTGCATGGAACCATAATTAATAACATTAGCCATTAAGTCAGTGAGCCAAAGCAGTGAACCATCATCTGGACATCCACGCTGCTCTTTCCAGATTTAAATGTGAGAAAGAGATATTGTTTTAGAAGTTCTGAGCAATAACTAAAAATGATAAAACTGATCCTCATTAGTGGTCAGTGTGAATTGCCTGCTTTCACATTTGTTTCACTCTTCTTTCAGAGACGGACAGAAGAGCCAGTGACTTTGTATTAATTAGGCTGCTTGTGGGAGGCTTTCTTAAAAGCAGGCCATCACATGGATACTGACGCTGTATTGTGCATACATTTGTATTTCTGTGAATGCGCCTGCGTGTGAGGCTTCGGCCTGTCACCGAGCTGGATGGGCTGTCACTTTCTTAATTGCCTGAGCCTGACCTCGCCCCGCTCTGCTCAACTGGCTAATTACTGTGTCTTTCCAGCCAAAAGATCGAAATGAATTCAACTCCATTCAAAGTGAGACTACTGACATTGTCATAATACAGTACAGTAGAGAAGATTTGTCCTTCTAGTGATCTATTCTACTCCCTGAGAGTTTCACCACTGTCTTGCAAACAAACGGTGATAATAAAAGTAATGTCATGGTTATATAATTTTATGTCTAAAAACCCAACCTAATGGATCTTTAAAGTGATTATGAGACAAAATCACGAAAAGTAAAAGTTCAGGAGGACAACTCACAGCACAAATCGAGAACTTGTCATAAGTGCTAAGGAATGAGAAGGAAAACAAGAGTGTCAGAAAAAGAGCGGAGTGAATTGAATCCTGATTGAAATCATGCAAATGAAATGCTAATGGAATGCTAATGAGCGAGGGGAGGGAGGGAGGTGTCAGGTAGGAGGTAAAGTTTGGTTAGAGAGCGAGCTGGCGAGACAGCAGGCAAATGGGCAACGCTTGGGTGAGCAGTGAGCGGGCTACCCATGATGCCTCGATAAGAGAAGGACCATTAAGCGACCGAAAGACGGAGAGATGGGGAGAGAAAGAGACTTGGAGAAAAGGCCCCGTGGGCTAATGAATGCTGATTAATTTCCAAATTACATTTCACAACTTTATTGGTTCCCTTGTTTTCCTCTGGTGCACATTCCCCATTAAAGCCACCTCTCTGTCTTTGAAATCATGTGTATTCTTTGCTTATTAATTTGTAGTCTCTTGTCTTTAAAAGCCCCATTAAACTTGTCTTTAAAGCCATCTGAAGCTGAAGTCACGCAGTCGCACTGCAGAGACAGCTATTCAGAAAAGGAAATCTGTTTGTCTTTGCGGTCTTGTGCGCTCAAAAAGCTTGAGGTCCTTCAATGTTTTTTTTTTTAACTCAAAGACTTTGATGCTGAATGCTGTGCAATGCAATTTGGCAAAGATAGTGACTCTTTTCAAGTATCTACTGATCTGTGCAAAAATATTTTCACTGTGTTAGCTAACTGAACTTTAGTGTTACATTAGACTCTAATAACACTTTTACTAACCACCTTTACAACTGTTCATTTACGTCTACTTGTGTCTACTCAGCCAATCACATTGCAGCATGGTTGAGATGACCTGCTGAAGTTCAAACTGAGCAGAAGGGGGAAGAATGGTGATTTAAGAGACTTTGAATGTGGCATGGGTGTTAGTTACATACAGGCTTGTCTGAGTATTTCAGAAACTGCTGAAACTACTGGGATTTTTCTACACAACCATCTCTAGAGTTCACAGAGAATGGTCTGAAAAAGACAAAATATCCAGTGCGTGGAATTTTCTGCAGGCCTTGTTGATGTCAGCTGTCAGAGGAGAATAGCCAGACTCGTTTGAGGTGATAGAAAGGCAACAGCAACTCATATGATCTTTTGTTACAACTGCAGAAGAACAACTCTGAATTCACAGTACTTTAAACCTTGAAGCAGATCGGATACAGCAGACCACACTGGGTTCCACTCCTTTCAGCTAAGAACAGAAAACTGAGGCCCCAATTGACACTGACTCACCAATATTGGACAATGGCCGATTGGACAAATGTTGCCTGGTCTAATGGGTCTTAAGTATAATTGCAAAGATCAGATGGTAGGATCAGAATTTAGAGTAAACGACATGAAAGCATGTAACCACCCTGTGTTCTATCTGTGCTTTAGGCTGCTGTGGGCGGTATTTGCTTGGGAAAATTTGAGCTCCTTAGTAACAACTGAGCATAACTTAAACACAACAGCCGACCAGAGTATTGTTGGTGACCATGCAGTGACCACAGTGTATCCCTCTTCTGGTGGCTGCACAATACAGCGCACAAAGATATGCTGAAGTCACCAAGGCAGTTGTATCTTTGTCCTGGGGAGTAACAAAGATTTCCAAAAAAACGTGAAATACTCGGTCAAAGTAAATGTTATCCCCTGGTGCATTCTTGGGGGAAAGGATTTCACAGCTGTTGAATACTTTGCTTCAAATTTTATTTATAGCCACCATGCAGGTGCAATGATCAGAGAGACTTTATATTATTTGTCTACAAATATAATGTGTAATTAGCACATTATATGAATGTAGCAACAATTTAAAGGTGAAATCAGAGTCCTGTCGATGTAATTTTGTTTTAGCTTCTAGTTGCGCTTTTTAAAAGTGATTTTAGGTGAATAATGAGAACCAATTTTGTTTTGATGCAGCAATTCATACACATGTGAAAGTAGTGTTTACTTTACATGAAAATGCGATAAAAAAAAACATTGTTGCCAGTAAATTCAATGAACAATCGGGACAAATAATGGTGATCTCAATGCTGACTAAAATAATCATGATCAGCATTTTGGTCATAATCATGCAGCCCTAACCTTAAATATTAAATAATTACAAGTGGAAATGAAGATTAGTGAAGCTTTCTGGAGTTTTGAGAACATAAGAAAAAGATCTTCACCCAAAGAGCAGTAGGACGTTTCAAAAATCCCCTGAAGTTAGCATCTTTAGCCATGCTAGCATAATATGTTGCCATTAGCAGTTTACTATTCACAAATACACAACAGCCACGTTAGCCACCTGTTATCATTAATATAAAGGCTAATGGACTGTAGTTAGATAAAAGGTAAATAATTATTGCAGGTTTGCTGGTTCATGGATGGAAAAATAAGCCATGGAAAAGCGGATTACAGACACATGAAGAACTGGGTTTGTGACTGCGTGTAGTAGCTTGAAACAGAAACAGCGCAGCCAAATCAAACGGGTTTCAGGCCTGAAGAGTAGAGCTGAGGAGATGAAGAGCTGCAGACTGATTTAGACTTCTGCAGGGAGTCTTTGTAGGCCAGGGACGTAACTTAGGTAAGTGGCTCCTTCTAGGAATTTACTGAAATTTGTGAGTATTGATGCTATAATTATTATTCCTCATAGACACCGGTTGTTATGTAATCACTAATGAATTCAAAGACTTTGGCAAAAAAGACAAAACAAAAAACAGCTGGACATGCACAGGAGGAATGAACAGGCAAATGGCAAAAGATACCATGTGGAGTTAAGTTTTGAGGGCAGTACATGCAGGTTATGTGGTAAGGATTCAGATGGGTCTATAACACTGTTGGGTTATAGACAACAGAAAGCACCTTGAGATAAATACCTAGACGAGAGCTGGTGCTTTTAACAAAAATTGAGCTAAATTGAACTGCTGTTTATTAAATTGTTTTTATGAGGAAAACTCTAAGACAGATATTCACTATAAATCTGTAACATAAGATTCTAAAGAATCGACCGTTCTTGACTTGCTGCAACCCAAATTTCATATGTGGGAAAATAAATACTAAACAGGAAGTAAGATTAGAAATATTACACCTCCTGAACAGATTTTGGAGTCCTTGGGCAAAAGCAGTGCAAACTTTCGCAGCACAGAAATGAACTCTTAAGAAAAGCTTACAATTGCTTCGCAACAAAAAGTAATCACGATCTAATCTGAAGCTCTTTGTGTAAGTTAATCATTTTAGTTTCAGTTAAGTAACTAAAAAAAGTCTCTGCTGTTCACGAGCACCTTCAAAAAATCTTAAAGTGTTTATTCCACCCCTTCTTCCTTTTTACACTACAGTCTGTCAAGAAGATGTACCCCAGTCACTGCTAATGGTGCCACTCCATCTTTTCTCACACAGCAACAATCACAGCTGCTTCATTTGCTCCTGTCAGTGTCTCCAAGTTAAAGACCTTCTGAGAGACAAAGAGCAAATACCTTTGTTATGCCTGTTGGGTTTCCTGCAGCTTTTACAGAGGGATACACACACACACATGCTCACACTCACACACATGCTCACATATGCAATCATCAGCTGGGAAAGAGGGTGCAGAGTAAAAAAAAAGAAAAAAAGAAAAAGTGATCATCTGCATCGCCCTTATGTGTTGGAGGTGGAGAAGAGCACCTCAGCGGCAGGCGAGCACAGGGAGGGAAAATGGCAATATTTAAAATAGGAGACACAACTCCATTTCTTTTTGAACAAAATATTAATGATCTTTCATTTGGATCTCATCACAGATGCGGCTGGGAGAAAATTGCATTCTGTGTGGCAGAAGTCTGGGGAAGACATGAGACAGGATAATAGCCAATAGGTGTTTGGAGAGAGGGAGTCAGAATGAATGAGAGAGAAAAGACAGAGAGAAACAGAATTGACAAATTCCCATGATGGGTATGCCATGAGAGGGGGGAGGAGGAGGGCGGGGGGAGCAGAAAGATTGGAAATTGAAATTTATGACATTGAAAATGACTATGACAGAGACAGAGGCAGGTCCCTCTTTGCTCTCCCCTCTTTGGTAGCAGTCAACCTTGCAATGGGGGCAGATCAAACAAAAATAGGCTGTTAAGGGGGCAGAGGGGGCGGCAGGCGCTAAGCACTGCCGATGGGATGGGGGGGGGCGCGAACGAAGGAGGGAAAGTGGTGGCCAAGGTGGCGGGACAAGGGGAGGGATAGAGGGATGGGATGGAGGTATAGACAGAAGTGAAGGAGGACATTAAAGGAGGAAATGATGATGTTGTCAGTGAGCGATGTAAATCACGGCAGCTACATAGTCAACAGATACAGTCGGCTGGCTGTGCAGGCCAGGGCCTGTCTCAGCTGCTGTGGCACTGACAAATGGAATATTTTCAGAGGACTTAATCAGAGGAAAATGGGCTTTCATCTGCTCGCCTACCCGCTCTGCCGCTCGCACAGAGAAATGATTGCCTGTCGCTCTTCCTCTCCCTGTCTCTTTCTCTCTCACAGTCATTGAATGTGGCCACTGAACCCTGCAGAGGTTACAAAAAGAGAATTTATCAGTTGCGCTTTACAAAAGGATGTAGGAACACTGAGACGAGCGCAGTGCCATTCCCCTCCGTATAATGGACTTTGATTAGAGAACGCTGATAGGTTTTGTTTTGCTTAAATGAAAACCGAGAGAATACATTTCAAAAGACAGAAAAGTCAGATTAAAATGGGAATTACTTAGAATGCTCCAACACGTGCACCACCAAACTTTTCAGCCTTCCTTCAAAGCCACAGATAACTCGCTGAGCGTAGTCGAGCTTTCCCGACAACTTTGACAACTGCTCACGAGCACGAGGAACTTTGTGTTTTTCTGCGAGAAAGTAAAAAAGTGTGCCATCAGAGCTGAGAATGTCCTGAAATACTTTAGACATGCTCATCATCCACTCAGTAAAACCTATTACTTGTCATGAAGGCCTCATTTCCTACAGTTGGGTTTGATGTAGTGCACGTCTGTAGGCCCACAGGAGCAGCAGATAGGCCTCCGCAGAACAGACGGCCGTGACATGATCTATTTCTCCCGTGATGAATGTACCAATCTGCTGCCCTGTTGCCCTGTCCGCCTAATTTGTTACGATGTGACAGCGTCTTTCCTATGATGATGAACTTGCTGCTCGCGTGTACCAGCAGGTAAGTGGGATGAAAATGTCGGGATACCAGTGAATCGCTTACATTTTCCTGAGTGATGGAATTCAGAAAAGGTTGAGATACCCCCATTATAATTTAAATGTAACTAATGCACTTTAAAAACAAGTTTCACCAAATGAATCTAATATCCAGAGTGATTTCTAAAAGTTTGCTGCTAGCTGTTTCTTCAGTGTCTTTTTGTTGGGTTGAAAGTTATTAGCTTAGCTTAGCATAAACTTGATAGGTTAAAAGTTCAGAAATACAGCTTTTAGCATTTCTGATTAATTTTATCTCGCTTTTAAAATCTAATTGACTATTTATCTAAAATGTCAGTTTACTTAAAGTGTTATTTTTTTAATTTCTTGGTTGGACAGGGTCAGATATTTACTTGAACTTTAAATGGTATTTATATAGTACTCTAATGGAGCGCTCAAAGTGCTACAAGACCCATTGAAACACTTAGTCACACACACATCTATGCAGCACTTTATTCTATGGATAAGCACCTTTGGCGTTCGTGCACAAACTCACACTCTCTGGGGACAACCTGGGGTTCAGTATCCTGCCCAAAAAAACTTTTGGATGCAGACTAAAGGAGCTGAGATTGAACTACTGACCTTCTGATTAACTAAAGACCAACTCAACTGTACCTCCTGAACCACAGCTGCCGCAAAATCTATGCTTAAATTGCCCGAATACCTTTTGTCTCCCTGTCCTTGTCTCCCTAACCTTAACACTCAATCATGACAGAAGCCTCAGTCGTCCCATATTTATTTTGGACCATTTAATGTACTTTTATCCTTTTTAGCTGATTTTCATTATCACTATAAAATAACAGGAACCACTTTCTCTCCTTTGTTTTTCAGTCTGATGCATAAAACGCTCTAATCTGTGACCACTCATTAGGGCAGAGGGCAGTCAGTGCTGTCTGTGGTGCTGAAGGAAGCCACCAACAGGGTGGCACCCTGTGTCACGCATTTAGTACACAAGGGAAAATGACCTGGTTGTAGCAATCATAATGTAAAAGTTCTTCTGTCGGAGGTGAATGGCCGAAATGGCATTTTGATGGTGACGTGTTGCCTGCCAAGTTGTTTTTGGCTGCTATAATGCATTAGTCCACACAACCCCTGGCGTGGTGCTACCAGGCCCTGTGAGAGACGACAGTAATGGCTTGTTGAGCTTCTATAAGGCCGGGCCTCGGGGCCGGTCACAGCCATATCTCACACGGTATCGATCAGCTCAGAGCTAAGTGTGGCCCAGAGCCCTTCATCCCTTCGCCCTTCCTTCTTCATCTCCCACTCCCCCTGTTCCTGATCCTGTAAAGGTATAGCTGTACTCATGTCAGCTGGGTAATTATCATTGATCTGCTGCTGCAGAAGGTGACAAATTCTGCTGTTGGTCTAGCAGCTGATCTGTGCTCTGTCACGGCCTGCTGCCCTGGACCTATGGCTTAATGCTCATCATCCAGAGTTAACGCCACTTTGTTTGATTTCACCTCAGACTTCTTTTAGATCAACTTGAAGTGGCACATGGAGATCGGTTCTAATAACAACGATATGTTAGACATAAACAACCTGATGTGGGTTATGTGCTTGGAGCTACAGTCTGTCAGGGAATTTCAGAGTGTGACTGAACGACAGCAACGCAATCCCTGGAAGATAGTTCCTTGCATTACCTAGCATCGTCATTCACGAAACTTGAAGGTTTTTCCTGCTCTTCTGAAAGATGCTTTACAGCCTTGTTACCAAGTATGTGGTTCGCACACTTCTTTGGTCTCATTGAGCCCCAGGTAAGCTGCTGCAGAGCACAGAAGAGCACAGATTTGAAACAGGAAAAAAAGAGAAACCGGTGTGTGAGGTCAGTGCCATCCCAAGGCAAATTTTCATCTTCTGACTTATTCTCTGAGATCTGTTCTTTTGTACACAGACACACACACAGACACACAGACACACACACAGAGACACACACACACACACGAACACATGGGGTACACAGGTTAGAAAATGAGGTTTCCTTCCAGTGTCTTCTGGCCAGGATTTGTACCGTTTAGTCTGAATGTGAATTCAGGGCTTTTGCAGTGAGTGCTCCCACTGTGGAGGAAGAGCTGCTGATGACCCAGTTAAGCTTCCCGAAAAATGTCCAAATGAAACACAGACTGACATAAGTACCTGTATATTATGTAGGATTGTTAGATGCACCGTTCACTCCCTTAAAATTAGGCATTTTTTAAAATCAGTGCACAATTTCCCACACATTTAGGGTTCCAGAAAAAATTACAGTGAAAAAAATCAAACAAGCGCTTTATTGTGATATGGAGAATGTTTGAGCAATGGTGAGGAGACAAAGTGATTTACAACAATCTGTCCTCCATGGAAACTCATCTGAAAGAAATAAGAGACATGAAGACAGAGACAGAAGTTGGATGTTTTAATGTTGTTTTTAATTTAACCCAGTTTGTTAAACTTTTCTCCATGTAATAAAAGCTAATCACCTTGCACAAACATGTAGCTAATAATTGAATTAAAGTAACAACAATGTCATAAAACAACAACCTAAAGTAAGATATTTGGTCATCTGTTCTATTATTTTCTTTTAGATGAACTCAGGACAATAGATCTTGAAAAAGATTAAAGCTCTTCTTTAATCATTGATGACTTTCCATCCAAAACCCTTACCTTAACTACTGATGATTTTCAATAGCTTGATGTGGGCCAATGTGACACACACACACACACACACACACACACACACACACACACACACACACACACACACACACACACACACACACACACACACGCATGCACATAGGCCCCTGTGTCCACTAATCTATAGCAGACAAATGAGGCTGGGCTAACAGACTGGGGCAGAGAGAGAAAAGATTGACTTGGAGAGAGAGGCCTAATTAGCAGAGGCTCATTAGGAGTCTTTAAGAGGCTGTGATTAGGGATGTTTGTTCACACAGCATGCTGCTGCTGCTGGGCTTAATGACTGGGACTGATCACCAGCTAGTTTAGCCTACGGCGTGACGACGGTGTGGTGGAGGGCTGGAGCATGAAAGAAGTGTACAGCAGTGTGGCTGTGTTCCAGAAAGTCATTTATCTGCAGTTAACTGATATTAAACACAGGAAGAAGAGCATCTTTAGGCTCTTTTGACACCTTACACCTGAGACATTTATGCATTGAAAAATCATGAATCCCATCAGTGCTAACCTAGAAGGCTGAGATTAAAAATGTTGTTTATGGTGTCATTGTAAGGTTTAAACAAGTTAATCAGAGCCAAACAGGGGTGCTGTTAGGTAGGTTTGGCTAACTTACAGATCCAGATTAACTGTTTCCCCCTGTTTCCTCCCGGTTACATGAACAGACTGTGTCCTGCCTATGTTACAGCAGAAAAACAAAAGTATCAACCCTCTAAAAAAAATTCCTGCTTTTCACATAAAGTTAGCAGATGGTTCTGAGCATGACGTTCACCTAAATCCGTAGAAGCATTCATAATAATGTGTCCTCCTCTGATGTTTATGTGGAGTCTGAATCTAGCTGAGAGCATCTTGTTTCTCTGTTAACTAAAAACCGATCAGACCGCAGGGATGCATAATTTGCCTCTACGTTTCCCGTCCTTTCGAGAAACTTAGAAGCCTGTAAGGGCCTCACAAACCAATTTCAATATTCAGTACACCACCTCCAACAACTTAAAAGTTTACCACTGAGCCCGAGCTCTTGGCTTCATAAACCCCACACCCGTTCCTCTAAATCTGATAAGAGCCACAGCGCTATTGTGATACGATTTTCCCCTTTGGAAGCCCGTCCATGATCCCGCATTTCCCTGAGTCCTCCTCGTTCCACTTCTTGAACTGGAGTGGATTGTCTGGAATAAACTCCAATCCTCCTTAAAAGAAGAGATCTGGGGGGAGGGGCGGTGGCGGGGACAGAAAGCTGAGAGGATCAAGGATGTGACGGCCAAAGCAGTGGCTCTGACAGAGCAGACAGTAGAGTTAGCAACTCTGTCTGCCATCCTTTAATTCTGTTATTTGTCATCTATTGGTCCGTGCAGCCACACCTGCACTTCTGCCCTCCGACCACTGGGTGGCACTGCAACAGTTCCTCTCTATGCACATTTGAAGTAGTGTGCTTGGGCTTGGAACTGATCCATTAGCTTGTTTTCTGAATCCAGGATTTGCAGAGATAGATTAGACAACAAAAGCATATGGAAAAGATAAAGAACACTTAGGTAATGGATTTTGGCGGCCTCTCCAGCGCAGCGGAGTAGTCATCCTCTTTCCATCTCTTATCTCTCCTCCTTTCTCTTTGCTCTAAATATGTTTGTTGTTTTTTTGTTTTGTTTTTTTCCCTCTGAGAAGATAAAAGGACTTCAGGTTTTTGTGAAGCTGGAGGGATTTACTTGCCAGTGGCAGATAAAAAGTAAAAAAGAGTTGTGCACTAACCAGATGTTCCCCTTTGATCTTTCCCAACTGTAAGTTGGGTTTCATAGGTGTTGAAAACACACACAAAAAAATAAAATAAAATGACAATGTTAAAAATATTTAGAAGATGATACTAAGCCCAACTCTTCTTTGATGGCTGTGATGCTTCTCTTACAAAATACTGACCAGTTAGATTTTTTAAACTTATTTAATTAAATGCTTTGCTTGTCCACAGAACACAGGCTTTCTCCCCAAATGAAGAAAATCAATTAAAAATCCAAAGCAACGGACAGTGCACAAGAGAGCAAGAGCAAGGGTGAAAAGAAGTTGTAGAAGATGGTATTGATATAATTTACTGTGCTAGTCATTAAAAGTCATTAACTGAGCTGGAGGTGGCAGAGATGAAAATGTTAAGATTAAGATCTTTGGGAGGAGCCAGCATAGATGAGATTAGAAATGATTACATCAGAGGGACAGCTCAGATTGAGCATTTGGGAGACAAAGATGGTTTGGACATGTGCAGAAGAGTGATAGTGGGAGATCTTAAAGGAGATCTGTTGACTTCACCACCATCATCAAAACAAATAAGTAAATCTCTTTTAGAAGAATTTGTTCAGGCCTCCAGCAGAGCTCCAGGGAGTTGGAGAACAGATAAAGAAAGGTGCACTGAGGCTATTGTGACAGCACATTGTGGCTTACTAAAATAGTTTATGTTGGTTTTCCTTTTAGGTTTAAACATACATATGTTTTCTGAATCACCATTGTATCTTATATGGAAAATTGAATCAAAAAGAGAAGTTCTGTAGGGTTTTTATTTACAAGGCCCTGCTGCATAGATTAATAATAACAAAACTGCTACATTCTCTAACCATTAAAATTAGACAAAGATAACACAAGTAAACACAAAATGCAGTTTCTAAATGTTTATTATTGAGGAAGGGGGAAAAAATCCAAAACGTGCATAACCCTCTCTGAAAAAGTGATAATAACTGGTTGGGTCAGCCTTACCAGGCAACAACTGCAATTAAACATTTTCAATAATTTGCAATGAGTGTTTCACATCGCTGTGGGGGAATTTTGACCCACTCATTGTTGCAGAATTGTTGTAATTCAGCCACATTGGAGGGTTTTCGAGCATGAACCACCTTTTTGAGGTCATGCCACAGGATCTCAATCGGATTCAGGTCAGGACTTTGACTAGGTCCAAAGTCTTCATTTTATTAGTTTTTTTTATGCTATTCAAAGGGAGACTTACAGGTATGTTTTGGATCATTGTCCTGTCGTAGAGCTTGAGTTTGCTTCAGGATGTTTTGGTAGACAGAAGTCATGGTTCCATTTATCACAGCAAGTCTTTCAGGTCCTGGACAGCAAACAGCCCCAGACCATCACACCACCGTATTTTACTGTTGGTATGATGCTCCTTTTCTGAAACGCTGTGTTACTTTTACACCAGATGTAATGGGACGCACACCTCCCAGAAAGTTCAGCTTTTGTCTGAACTTTTGGGCCCCTTTTTGGCAAATGTGAGAAGATCCTTTGTGTTCTTTTTGGTCAGCAGTGGTTTTCTCCTTGAACTCTCCCATGGATTCCATCCTTGGCTAGTCTCTTTCTTATTAATCATGAACTATGATCTTAGCTGAGACGTGTGAGGCCTGCAGTTCTTTAATGTGACCTTGTGGAGTCGTCGATTAGCTCTTGGAAGAATTTTGGTTGGCCGTTCACTCCTGGGAAGTTTCATCACTGTTCCAGTTTTTCTCTGTTTGTGTATAATGGCTCTCACTGTGGTTCACTGGAGGCCCAAAGCCTCAGAAATGAGTCTGTAACACTTCCCAGACTGATAGATGTCAGTGACTTTGTTTTTCAGCACAACAACTGTATGTATGTGGGCTTAAAGTAAGGCAGATTAAAACCTGCCCAGATACTCTTGGGTGTCTGTAACTCAGCAATTAATGAGATTATGAATTTAAAATTATGCATTAAATCCCTTTGGGGACACCAACTGAGTCCAGAGAGGACGCAGGGTCTTCACAGTCTTGCTTAGACAACTCAGTCCACACCGAAACTCTCACCAGTATTTTCTGGTATTATTTTTTTATGAACGATGAGCCGTATGTGATGAGCTTTCACTTAAACTAGTTTAACAATAGTTTTAATGATGAAGTCACTGTTCAGTTTGTGTCATTAATGAAGACTCGCTGTATCTCGTTACGTTAATGAACCGGCGTTAGCTCCGCTGCTTGTTTAGCGTGATTGAGTTTAGATTTTAAACAACGCTCGGGAACAAAAAAAAAAGAAAGGTTGTTGCTAATAGATCCAAAAGACTTCATTCGTTTATGAGGGGATCGAGTGCATGAAACACATATGTACGTGCTGGACGTAGACGCACACACTCGCACACAACACGGGCCTTTTTAAATAACAAGTCGAAAAAACAGCTTCAGTAACCCCAACTCTTCTGAATTATCACCTCCTTGCTCGTGGCTGTTTATGAATACAAATTGAATTTTCACTGCAACCTTGTAGCAGTCATGGCTCATTTGATTTATTCCTTAATGAATATTTCCCCTTTCAACTCAGGAGATGGGAAAACATTTCCACACTAAATGAGGACCTGGCTATTATTGCAGCCCATTCTTTCCTACATCTAGAAGTACATTACACTTATGGTCGTGCTGCTGCTGCTTTGGATTGAACAAGCTTGTTCCATTTTGTCAGGAGCAACAAAAGAAACTGAGGCAAAAAGAAAAAAAGTGTTACCGTGTCTCTGCAGTGTGTCTGGGTGTGTTGTAGATGGCTTTTATCTCCCTAATAGCTGGACTCTTGTTTGTTATATACGCAGCTATCTCTTTGTCTTGCACTGAATTAAGAAAATTTAATTATATCTTATAGACAGGTAAAGAGATCTGCTTAATGGATTCAGAGACTAAACCTTCTGTAGTGACTGTCCGGTGTGACAAACGTGCCGCTCTCCACATCACTCAACAGCTGCACGAACGCCATTTACCTGCTAATGTTGTGTTGATAATGTGCGATTGACCACACGCCTGATAAATAATGCAGCGGCTTGTTTGGGGCCACGAGGAGAATTTAAATAGTATTGATAGGCTAAGCTGCCACGGTGCAGGATGTATGCAGTCAGCGAGCTCCCACTCTATATTGAGTGGGTGAAAAATGGGCTTAAAGCAGAACAGCTCAGACTTTGTGAACAAGTCAGGAGGGTGGAGAAAAAAAAACAACAACAAGAAAAAACAAACAAACAAAAAAAAAACCCCTCAAGGAAGCAGAACAATGGCAGGGTGGAGTGATAAGTCAGAGAGGAAAGAAGGTGATTTTCGTGGTGCGGGAAGTACGGGAAGAGGGATGATGAGCAGAGAGATGGAGTGAGAGTTAGACAAGGAGACGTCTGGGGCCGTCCATCCATCCGCTGCATGGCCGGGGGCAGCAGGAGGAGTAAAGTTGTTAACGAGTGTGTGGACAGCGGTGTCAGGCAGAGCAGCGGTCCATCAGGGGAAATGAGAACACTGGGTTCTATTATGGCCCCAGGTGCATTATGGGAGGACAAAAGAAAACTTTGGTGGAAATAGATTACAGACAATGAAAAGGAGCAGAGGGGAACTCACGTGTGGGTTTTATTTTCAATCCGTGAAAGACGAGATTTTTATTTTTGTCTCTTCTGTATTTCTATGGATAAACAGTTGTAGCTGTAATTGTGATCATTTAACACTAATATTAATAATAATATTAATACATTTATTTGCATAGTAACGTGCTTCACAGTTTAAAATGCCGCACATTAAAGTCATCAGTCATTATGCAAATGTACTGTTTATAAGATTTGGGGAAACCTGCAGTCAGCTGAGACTGAAGAAGTCACTCGGATGAGTGACGAAACGTTTCACGTCCAGATGAACAGAATCAACTTTTGGAGATTTACTTACCTGGATGATTGAGCGTGCATCAAGACGCCACACATTAAAGATAAGCATACATGTTCCAACATACAGACACACAGTCAACTACAGGATCCCACATTCGTTCCAACATACACACTTCCATACAGGTAAAAAGATGTACACTAAGATTAATGGAAATTCAGCTCATACTAATTTTTTCTTCAGTCATTTAACACAAATTACAGATACAGCTGACCCGATGGCCAAGTTTGGGTGTCATAACCTCAGAATTGTGATCGCCTCTGGCTTTAAAGTAAGAGCACGGACCAATTACAAGTCCTGCTGTATCTGCTCAAGAGTTTTATTTGCTTCAGTCTGATAAAAGAACGAGATATTTTAAAAAGAAACATTTGATGTTTTAAAAATGTATCTAATTTATTGGCGGTTAAATGCAGCTGACGGTGATTCCTGCTGCTGCATCTCCTACATTAATCAGACTTTTATAGATGCTCAGAAAAAAACCCCTCTGATAAGTTCTATGTTAATGCCATAAACCTTTCTTCTCCCCTTCTGTGATATACAGAGTTGTTCTAATTCATGCAAAGGAAAAACACATTTAATTAAATACATCTACAAACAATCAGATGATATTAAAAAAACCTTTTTTTGTGCAACAATAAGCAAAGTTTAAGACAAGTGTTTCTGAACAATAAAGACAAGCGCATGTAAAGTTCTGTGTGCTAACAGCAGGTTTGACGTGAGACTGCAACTCAAAATCCACAAAGTCAAACAAACAGGGTGGCAGGTGATCCATATGCTGAAAAGCTGACCTGTGTTCTCCCAGCTTTCCTGTCCCCTCCCTACTGTCCTATCACAATAAAGCCAAAAAAAGCCTTCCAAAAAATGTTAAAAATCCAGTAAGTTAATATTGTGATAGTGAACCACAACACTGAAGAGAACCAAAAAGACCGATCGAATACAGAGGTCACAATTCATATTATTTAATTAGCCTTTAATCACCAGGGTCACACAGGTATATTTAACATGGATATTTTTTCAAATTAAATATTAAAATAATTGCGTAAATTTGATGAAGACAGATTGTAGAGGCTAAACAAAAACACTGGTTATCTGCAAACACACTACTGTTGCTCTGATTGTGTCTAAGGCGATATTAATTTCTCTAAAATAAAATGCTTTGTATGTTTATATATGTTTTTAAATGAACACTGGAGAAGGTCCACTTCCTTCAAAGTTTCAGCTCTTCAAAGGATTACTTGTGCTCACACACATAACTCCATCATTTCAATGTGTTTTTCTCTGAATATCTGCTGTACGTTCTAGTATCTGGTGTATATTTGAGAACTTTGTGCTTGGTCTGACAAAGATATTCGTGATAGTCAGAGATTAAAGGAGCACCAAAGCATATCAAATATTTTTCATATCAAAACACACACACAAAACATCTCTTAGCTTGTGTTGTTCTGGATCCTAAGAGGAATTAGCAGCACTTAAAGCGCTATGTCTGACAACAAGCAACTTACCAAAGATACGTATCATGCACCCTTCAGTTATTATGAAGAAACCTCAGCTCTAATCTGTTATGATCAGTATCGCTGAAGGAGAAAAACATGTTTCTCTGACCATTAACATGTACATGCAGAGCAGTGCCATGAGGCCGTGTGCTTAGTGAGGATTGGGATGTGACAGCTTTGGGGCGGGGTGGATTAATGCAGCGCTATCAGATGAGAAAAACACTTCCTGCAGAAGCAAAAACATGCACTAATCAATAGACAACGATAGTATAAATGACCAGATATGATATAAGTCAGGATTTATTGGAGTCTATAGCAAACAGTAGATAAATATCATGACTTTCACCTGGAAAAATGCAATTTTACATGGTTACAACTGCTACCTCAAACGGTTCTCTTAAAAACATTACTTTCTCCTTTCATCTTCAAGTATGTCAAAGGATCATAAGTTCACACTTAGTTTCCAATATTCTAATATATTCTAATATCTATTCTGATAGCTCACCCTATTTTAGCCACCTCCCCTCTTAGCCTCTGATGTTCCCTCTTTGCATGATAAACAGCTTTTCAGCCCTCAGAATATGTATGTGGCCCATATTTATTCATACGTGCGATATATGAGGGCACACAATTCTGCTTTGGCTGCGGGAAGAAGAAATAAAAATATAAATAAGAAAGTAAATAAACAGTCAAATTAAATAGCCAAAGTAATAAGGTTAGCTGTTGGTTTTTTTAAATTTTATATATATATTGATATTTGCAGGGAGAGCTACAGGAGGGGGGAAATTAATGACAGCAAGCATAATGCCATTGGGATACTTAGGAGTGTGTCCAATACTTTAAGTAATAGCGTTAATGGCGAATTTGAAGGAATTTAATTTTCGACATCAAACAGCAGCGCCTTTAGAAAGCCACCACCCTCTCGCCTCCACATGTTTGGGGCTTCCAGAGCGTCTGAACTCGCTTCCTCTCAGAAGGAGGAAGAGGAGAAAATCATCTCTTGGATGGCGGGCATGCAGGGAGGCAGGCGGCTAAAAACTTCCAAGCAGAACAGCCTCTCGACTCACAGGGTGACGCTTGTTAGGCTCAGGCCCAGAGGAGGGAGCATGGCCAGTAAGTAAGGTTATTGGGAAATAATTAGCCTAGCCCGGGAATCAGCAGGGATAGCAAAGTCCTCTGGGGTAGAAACGCCAGTGCCCCTGGCCTCGTTTCCACAGCTAATTAACTTTGAAGAGAGCCCATTAATAAGGTTGTCTTCATGGAAAAAGCCCGGAACTATATGCAGGAGGAACTTTTTGGTTTGGGATTCAATTTATGGTTGAAACACAAAGCGATACGCCAGACAGAAGTGTGGAAATAATAAAAAATGAGATGGACTGGATGGATGTGGTATTTCCAAGGTGCATTGCGGACTATCTAGAAACCTCATCAACCTCCCCCTAAGCGTCAGCTTGTCCAACCAATTCAGATAGAAAATTTACCCCTGATCCCCTGGTCCCCACTTCTACTCGCTCAGTGGACGTCGGCCCCAAGCGGCCACATGTCCCCCTACCTGTCATCCCAGAAACAGCTGGCGTTGCCAGCTCAGGTCCAGGTCTGCTTAAAAAAAAGGAAAAAAAAAATTAAGCCTCATGGCCCGAGGCTGTGGGAGGGTGACGCAGGCCTCAGCACCTAATCACCCCCTCCCACGACACCACTCATCAAGACAGCAGCTTCAACAAATCAATCTCCCTCTGACAGTTCATTTAGACTGAATTAATTTGGAATTAGGGGCCATTACTGCAATTGGCAGGCGTGGATATTCCCCTAACGCAGGCTGTTATCCTGCTTTGGGGATAAAGAAAAAGAGCCGGCTTTTCTTTTTCTTTTTTCCCCCCTCGTAGGATCGACTGGATAAGGTGTTTTTCTTTGCTGATCACAGGGCTGAGGGAGGCAGACATTGGATTTTCAGTTTAACTAAATCATCATTGTTCTCAATCAACAGTCAGACTGTGCTGATTGTTTTTTTTTCTCTATCTGTTGATACTAAATGGATGTAAAATAGGTGTTTAATGAGGGTCGTTGCTCTATTGACTGTCAAATTGCTGCCAGGGGCAAATTAAGAGTCTGATAGGAGAGTCTGTTGTAATAGCAAAGAAAATGATGAATCTGGAAAAAACACACAAAACAATCAAAGTTTAGGACTTCTAAACTATTTCCGATAAAGGTTTAGCTGGAACAAAAGCAGTAAGTTGTGCCTATGTCACTCTTATTACTGCAGTGCAGAGCCCATTTTTTGAGTGATGCAGTCATTTTCTAATATGTTCCCTAATGTTCAGGGAACATCCTTATTGTTGATCTGCAGCTGACCTGGAGAACAGGCTGACTGAGCCTTTCTCTCATGCTGGGAGGCAGCAGCTTTAAGTTTACCCAGGGTTCACGACCCTATGACCCAGAGGTTTGACCGAAACAGCTCAGCACCATGGAGACGCTGCATTGAAAAGATAAACACTCTAACATCACACACACCACCTCACAAGGATGCACATCGACACGTACACATGACAGAGAGCCTGAACACAAAAATGCACGTGCATGTTCTGCGATGTGAGTTTGAGTCGTTCGTGTGGAACTGATGTCATATTTTGCTGAAGTTTATACATTTATAGGTCAATAAAAAATGTCATCACTGTCTTCTGTCTTTTAACACTTCACAAGACACAAGAAAAGTCCCTCAGAATAAAGAAGCATTTATTTTTAGATAAATTAAAACCCACACACTTCTTTCTTATCCATTTTTAACCTGCTTTATGTGCTAGTTCTCTGTGAGCCTCTGTGAGCCTCTGACCTCAAACTCTGTCTGAAATGTGTAGCATTTGCTGCCCAGTGCATTACATTAACCAGCCACTATTTTAGTAGATGGGCAATAAAACTTTCTGCTACAAAGTCCAGGGTCCATCGCTTTGCATTTGATGGGTGCATAAAAATAACAGTAATTATTCAGACAGAGGTGGAAAGACTAGTCCAAACTGCAATGTCCTTCATTAATTCAACTTCACTGTGCTAAACATAAACTCCACTATTTTATTTTATTTTATTTTATTTTTGAGTCAGATATCATCTTGGATTTAATAGCATTTAATTTCAGAGATCAACATATTGGGGACTTGGCAAATTTGGGCAACAAACAAACAAACAAACAAACCTTAGTTTAGGAAAGCCATGAAGTCAAGCCCACACCAACTCATGGCTCAGTCGACACTCTTTTATACTGCCAATTAGTAAATCTCATAGACGGCAGCTGTTTAGCCAACAGTTATTGCATGTCTGCAAGCTGCTTTGCAACCCACCTTAACCCCATATCCAATATATTTGGTGTAGTGCATAAATTAATAAAAAAAATATTTAAAACGCTTACCATTTATTTCATAAGAGCGTTCAAAGAAGAACGTGATTGGTCAGTAGCAATGCTGATCCTTTATTATTAATATTATGACGATGCATGAACAACATCAATGTCACTACACCACAGCTAATGCAGTTAACCTCATGAAACTCCAACATATGTTTTCTAGCTGTAAACTAAGCATCATCTTTATATTTAGAAGTATGCCCTCATATGGGGACGACGGGTTGTATCTTACAGCAAAACATTATGCTATATTTGTACTTGATTGATATAAATCGTATAACATGCTGAAAAGCCAAAACGTAATCTAAAGGCTAAAGGCGTGTGCTGCTGAACTTGGGGAGCCGCTACAACGAGTCTTCAACCTCAGTCTGCGACTGGGGAGAGTGCCCGCCCTATGGAAGACATCCTGCATCGTCCCGGTCCCCAAAAAGAACCGGCCCAATGAGCTGAATGACTTCCGACCGGTGGCACTAACGTCACATCTTATGAAGACTCTAGAGCGGCTCTTCCTCAACCTCCTCCGACCACAGGTACAACATGCCCAGGACCCACTACAGTTTGCATACAAGGCGGGTGTCGGAGTGGAGGATGCCATCCTGTACCTCCTACACAGAGCCCACTCACACCTGGATGGGGGAAAAGGCACGGTCAGGATCCTGTTTCTTGACTTTTCCAGTGCCTTTAATACCATCCGGCCCTGTATGCTTCAGGAAAAACTGAACAGGATGGAGGTGGACCCCTGCCTGGTGGCTTGGATCTCCGACTACCTCACCGACAGACCACAGTACGTCAGGCTGAAGGACATCACGTCTGACACAGTGGTCAGCAGCACAGGAGCACCACAGGGAACTGTGCTGTCCCCTCTTCTCTTCACCCTGTACACCTCTGACTTCTGCTACAACTCTGAATTATGCCACATTCAGAAGTTTGCAGACGACACGGCCATCATGGGGTGTATCTGGGATGATCAGGAAGAGGAGTACAGAAGTCTGGTGAGGAACTTTGTCGCATGGAGTCACACAAACCACCTGCAACTCAACACCTCAAAGACTAAGGAACTGGTTGTGGATTTCGGGAGGTCTAGAGCAGGTCCACTGCCGGTTCAGATAGAGGGGGAGGAGGTGGAGGTGGTCAACAAGTACAAGTACCTCGGGCTGTGGGTGGACAATAAACTGGACTGGTCATGCAACACAGAGCACCTGTATAAAAAAGCCCAAAGCCGACTGTACTTCCTCAGGAGGCTGAGGTCTTTTAACATCTGCAGGAAGCTCCTGAGGATGTTTTACCAGTCGGTGGTTGCTGGAGTACTTTTCTATGCTGTGGTGTGCTGGGGGAGCAGCACAGCAAAGAAGGACTCATCCAGGCTGGAGAAACTGATCAGGAGGGCTAGCTCTGTGGTCGGCATGAAGCTGGACACTCTGGTGACAGTGGCAGAGAAAAGGACACTAAAGAAACTGATGGACATTATGGACAATGCCAGGCATCCTCTGCACACGGCCATTAACAACCAGAGGAGTCTGTTCAGTGACAGGTTGCTTCTCCCCAAGACAAGAACTAACAGACTTAAAAACTCCTTTGTCCCACACGCCATCAAACTGTTTAACTCCTCTCTGGAGGGGAGAGGGAGGGGAAACAGGAGGACAAAGGAGGGGGGAACAACTAAGCTGTAGTGCCTCTTCACCTCACTGTGCAATACCTTTTGTGCAATACTTTTGTAAATAGTCAACAGTGCAATAGACCTCAATACTTGAAATGTGCAATTCACTTGTATTTTTATTTTTTATTCCTATTTATTCTATTTATCCCCTTCGTATATTTTATTTATATTGTCTCTGTATTTATATATATATGTGTGTGTGTGTGTGTGTGTATATATATATAATATTCAGTAACTCTGTAACTTCTGTCGGTGCTGTGCTTTTTTGGAAATCGAATTTCCCAGAGGAACCCACCCGAGGGATTAATAAAGTTCTATCTTATCTTATCTTATCTTATCTTATCTTATCTTATCTTAATCTCGCCATATGACAACGCCGGGTCTCGGGGATGTAATGTAAAGACCTCTGTGACAGAAATTTTGGTGATAAGAATAAAACAATGATTCACAGGAGTTTAATGTTATTTTGTTTCATTTTTTTGGCATTCAGCGTTGTAAACATGGCAAATGAGGTATGAGAGGTGTATGCGGGCCAGTTGGGCCATGAGATCAGAGTAAATATTAACCCTGACACAGTGCTGTGGAAATACCTCAGTGACTTAGAGGGGCTATGGGGAGCAGGGCAGTAGGATGAGTGGGAGGAGAAGAAAGATGAGTGGATGCAGACATTTAGGTGAGCCAAAAGGTAAACTGCAGGGCAGTGCACACACATAATCCTCAGTACACACATGGACACAGACACACTGATCCCTGTTAGCCGTCCTCACATTAACGCTCCAAACCCCAAACACCTCGATTCCTCTGATGACACATTCCCTCAGCAGAGCTTACTGAGTGACAAACAAGTTCAACGCAGATCTAAAAACAAGACACAACCCCCCTCTAAAAAATATGGATTTTGTTAGGAATGCAGGCAGCTTTGAAACCTATTTTCTTTTATTATGCAGCGGTATTGTAACAGGACCATGCATTTGCCACATATTATTATTACAACCCTTTTAAACCCTTTGAGAAGGATGCTGTGATCTCAACCCGGCATTAAAGCACATGAGGAGGCTGTGGTTTTGAGAATGATCACATTACAAATACATGCTAAAGCTGAGAGCAGACAGTGCGGCCCTCTATTTATTATGTTTTCAGGCCCGGGCAGAATGTTCCATCAGCTTGAGAAATATGACAGTGATTTCACCGACGTGCTCTCAGGTTTCATTGCAGGTAGGCAGGAAAGTGTGCGTGTGTGTGTGTTGGATATGCATGAGTCACATGTTCGTAGTGAAAAAGGAAGGAGATGGGCGAGAACAGAGGAAGAAGGAAAAAAGAGATGAGAGAAAAAGGAGAGACGCGGTGAAAGTTGCAGCTGAGGTGTAACATTTCAGCACTGGACTGATAATGGAGTCAACATGCTCTGTGCAGGTTTAGGGCTAGAATGATGTATATGAGGAATGCAAGACAAATATATATATTTTTACCCCATAGACTGATACACACTGACTTTTGCATAGTTTTCCTAGTCAGTTAACAGACTCAACCACAACCTCAGTTTTATTCACTGCCCATAAGCATGATTCACAAATAATTAGAAACATTAGTTTGAGTCACAAACCATCTAGTTTCTAGAAAATCTACAATACACCATTAATCCCTGGAGTGACCAGAAAATACAACTTTGCATATCTTGCATGTCTGAAAGTTAACTATTATGCTACAGGTTTAATAAACCCTGGAAACTTGGGAACTAAAGCTATAAAGTTCATATTTTAGGACAGAAGCTAAGTAGTTAGCAATAACTTTCAATTCAGTGACCTCAAGGTGCTTTATATTGTAAGGTAAAGACTACAATAATATAATCTGATGATTACGTGTGAGCAAGCACTTGGCAACAGTGTGAAGGAGCACAGGTACCTAGCATTAACATAGCATGTTAATGTAGCATTATGTTAATTTGTTAATTAGTAATTAATTAACAAATGTTTATTAATTAGTAGGTTTCCATTCATTATGCTAAGCTAGCTTTGTTGGTTTGTGGCCTAATATTTACAATATAAACAACAGTGGTATTAGTCATTATTCAGGTCCAAATTACAAAAAAGAGTTTTGTATTTTCATGTACACTTACTTTAAATGAATGTTCTTTAGGAAGGGTTCTACTAAAAGAAAAACTACCTGAATATGAGCCCACTGGTGAACCAAAATTCTTCTTGCAATTCTCATCAGTGATGAACTCTTCAAGCAATATTGTGGGAGGCCTTGGATGATTAGTGCTTAAGGCCAAAATGGTGACACATGGCACATGAACAGTGTCATAAGGAAGCAGACAATTACATTATTTATTTAACACAAACAGTATTAAACATTAAAAACTGTAATGTCTTTTTAAAATGGGATTTCGCTGGCATCGTGCTCCTGCACAAACAAGATTTGGAGATTATGAGCAACAGAGATGCAGACTAATCGCTGGATTTGTCGTAGTAAATGCCTGAAAAGCCCAGGATTTTCCACTGTGGTTTAGTTTTAAATCCACTATACACAGTGGTACATAGTGGTTCAACATTTTGCCTTTATGACCTCTTGCCTTTACAAGTGTTTTGACAACATGGGGCAATACTCTCAGTGAAAGATCTACAGCTATCCTCACAAAACTCACAAAATAAAACTATGGTACCCTCAACGCCATTATGCTTAGGGTTTTTAAATAGAGGGTGGAAAAAAAGTTATTTTCCAGGCATGTTGCAATCACTTAATTGCTTATTAGTCTATGCACACATTTAACATTGTACAGAGAGAGCTTTCCACATCATCTTCTACGCAGTAGTGAGCAAAACAAAAAACAAACAAAAAAAGAGGATGAAGGGAAAACTGTTTCTAAAGTCTTTTTAAACATTTTTCCAAGCTTAATTTAGAGCATGTCCAGCTTATAATGCAATCTGTCCCAAACCACTTAAGACTCTAAGTCCTGGCAGTGTTTCAGATGAACTTATGGTCTCACGGCGAGGGCCACATCCCAGAGTGCACTGCTAACTGCTACTGAGTGGCGACCGATGGGAGCAAGTGAGGGTGGTGTCAAGGGAAAACACGAGGAAAAGTGCAGCAAAATGGGAGATGAAACAGGTACGAGAGAAAAAAAAACGACAGAAAAAAACTGAGAAAGGGAGACTGTAGGGGGAGGTGAGAGGAGGGTCGGATGGGGGGAACGAAGGTCATGGTTTTAAGCGCAGGGAATGCTCTCTCTGAGGTAGCAGTGTGGAACCACCCAGGGCCTCGTAATAGTTAAATCATATCAATTAACCATGGGACATGAGGGGATTAGGGGTTAATCTCTCCCATGAGAGAGTGGCAGTAAATTAGAAAGGAAAGAAAGGGGAGGAAAAGAAGAGATCATAAATTGACTTGTTAAACAGGAAACGGCTGGCACGATAATTTAGTAAGCATGAAAAACCCTGTTTCACATAAATAAAAGGAACTGCCTGTGGAGGACTTCTTCTTCGCTTATATTATCAATTACGATGTGACAAATACACTTAAAGAAAATGAGCAGTGCAGCGCTACATTAGCATTTCATTACCAGCACTGAAGGGAGCAGAAGTGGCATTTAGGGATTAAAAATCAACACAAAACAGGAGATAATCCTGCGGCTCGGACACACCCGCCTGGGAACTGGGGACTTACGCTATTTTCATTTTGGATGAAGGCTTCCAAAGAGGTCCGGTATTTTACCACCTTCCCTCCAAAGCCTCATTGCCCCCTCTCGCATTCAGATTTAGAAATTTCACATTGATTGAAAATGAAATCATATGCATGGAGAGATAGTCTGTGGAGGGATCTATATTTGGTGGGATTGGAGGTCTGAGCTTTTTGGGGGGGGTTTGAGGAAGAAGAGAGGAGCCCCTCTTTCTTTGGTGTAAATGCAAAAATGGCTGAAGTGGGTAATGGAGCCGTGAGGTAAGAGGATTAAGATTGGCATTGAGTCAGGACTGATAGGGAAGTATGGGCTGATTGGAGGACAAAAGGATGATTGGAAAAGAAGGGAAAAGGGGAAAGAAGGGAGCTGAAAGAAGGGAAAGTGGAAATGGACAGAAGTGGGCAATTTGGAGTGAAAAGATGTGAAATGGAGGATGGAGAAACTCTTCTTGTCATCCGCTCTCTTTCACAGCCCAAAGACTTGCTTCAGTTTCATACGTGATCATATGAGATCTATGTGTGCCCCCGACAGGGAGCAGCAGGATAATGCAAAACCGGATACCTGAACTGGCTTTGGAGACAACCAGGGGCCGAAAGTAGCTCTGCGGCCAAGTGACGAGCTTGGATCTAGCAGGAAGGCATGTGGAGACCGGCACGTTTCAGAGTGGAGCTGCAGGATAGCTTTTATAGACGTCAAATTACTTGTCAGCAAGAAAACAGTGTGTCCATGCTGCTGGGTCTTCTTCCTCTTTTCTCCTAGCATCCAAAGGAGTTCCGCAGGGCTCCATATTAGGGCCATTGCTATTTTCTCTTTACATAAACAACCTTTGTGAGAATTTGTCAAATGCAGCATTTCATCTTTATGCAGATGATACAATTATTTATTGTTCATCTCCGTCAGTAGCACAAACCCTGCAATTTCTGCAGTCTGCTTGTGATGTAGTTCAGTCCCATTTAATTCAACTTAAGTTAGTGTTAAATCCAGAGAAATCAAAGTTTATGTTATTCTCAAATGGCAAAGAGTTGTTAGCTACGTCTCCTAAGATTAAAACAATTCAAGGAACTGAAATTGAAATGGTCACATCTTACAAGTATCTAGGGATCATTATAGATCAGAATTTGTCATTTAAAACTCACATTTAAAGGCTTGTGTCGAAGTTAAAACTAAAACTAAGTTACCTTTTTAGAAATTGTTACAGGAAAAATGATTCTATGTTTCTTTACCTTCTTTTAAATGTACAAAGATGCCTTTTGTCTGCCCTTTGCCTATGGTTAGATTAGTTTGGAATGATCTTTTTAGACTTTCCCAGCAAAGACATCTTGTTTCTGGGACATATTGTTTTAGATTGTTTTATCTCTCACAGCCTTCTCCCAGCTCTCTGCTGACGAGACTAGCGTCACATATGGAGTTGTTTATTTTATTTGTTTTGTATTTTCTTATCCTGTTCTCACTGTCTTTCCTATAAAAATTACCAAGCCACTGTGCATGGTGTGAGTTGTTCTTAGCAGCTCACCCGTGTACACGTTTGATAAAGAAAGTAACTTTGTCTCATTGTGTCTTTATTTCTCCTGGGTCTTTTACAGAGTTTTCCCCCAACATTTCTTGGTCCTTCGACAGCCGGATCACCTCCATCGTGTCCCATCTCCGTGACCAGTCCACGTTGTTCGCCTGTCGACAGCCCACACACCAGGTGTGTGGAAAAAGACCAAGAGCGTTAAATTCGGGTCTTGGCCAACGTCTTAGAAAGCGACCCACGGTGGTGGGGCCCGATCGAGGTGGACCAGACCCGGCGACACCGACCAGGTAGATACAGACACACTGACACAATCTTGCGTAAAAGCGCATTTTGAATTCAGGGAATTTAAAATAGCGGAAGTAGCTCGTCGACTGGTAGCTTTGGAAGCTCGTCGACTGGTAGCGTAGCTCGTCGACTGGTAGCTCTGGGAGCTCGTCGACTGGTAGCTTTGGAGCTCTGGGTAGCTCCCCCAGCTGGGTCTAGACTGGGTCTAGGGAGTAAGTAGCTCTGGGAGCTCCCCTTATTATAAGGGTTCCGGTCGCGCGCGTCGAAGCTGTGAATGTGAATGTGTGTGTGTGTGTGTGTATTGTTTTAATTAATGGAGCAAGCTGAATTTTCACGGTCCGATAAGAGACTGAGCTGCTCCTACTGTGTTTTTCTTTTACTGCTATTCACTGACGTGCTGGTGAGTTGAGAGAACGGTCGAGTTCCGTCTCGTAAAGTTCACACCGCTTTTGGAAATAGTCCGAAAGTAGAAGGGCGTGTGAGCAACCACTCTCGTCTCTAATACCAGCGAAGGTGATAGCAGCTGTATTGTGTATATATTACTTAAACAAAAATAAGTAAATACATAAATAAGATGGGTAATCACGCAAGTGAAATTAAAACTCACTCCTGCTGACGAGCAGGGGTGAGAAAAGAAAAGTCCAGACGCCGGACAAAAACAGTGTCTGTAAACTGAGAGATTTAAGAAAACAAAATATAAACAGTCAGAAGAACAGAACTCAACTGCCAGTTTAGTAAAACCAGAAGACGAGACACTGTGCAGTTCCCACAATCCTTTTAGTAAACCATCACTCACTCCTGCAGCCGCATCTGCAGCACCACCCATATCAGGAAGAACTTAATAATCCCTTATTAAGTGAAAACTAGAGATCACAGTAGTTTGAAGTAGTTTAAAAGGGTTGAAAACAGACCCCACTGAGTAGATATAAATATAAAAAGTACGAAATAAAGATGAACAAAGGGAAAATTACAGTAGAAATGATCTTTAGAGTATTTGAAATTAATAATAGCAAGGATAACAACCTGTAAAGTGATATCAACAATGAAACACAGTTGGCATGATGACCATGCCCAGCATGTATAAAATGAATATAAAGCAAATAATTCACACAAATATTTTAATAAGGTATATTAAGGCTGTGTCATTGTTCAGCCAAGGACAGTGTGTGAAAAGGTAACTGTCTCCACCTTGGGAAAAGGATGATTCTGCAGGTCATCTGAAGCCCTTGATGGATACAAAATAAAATATAAATAATATATTATAATAGAACTGCCTGGTCCGCCATGCAACAGAGAGAACAAATGTGACCGCAGATTGGATGAATTCAAAATTATTTGTTTGCTAAATAAGATGATCCTAACTATCAAATTGGCTCAGTAGTAGTATAATGGTACACACTGATAACATATTATAATATGCTATTGCTGTTATATAAGACAAAGAGGATAATATTAACAATGACATAATATTAATATGAAGAGGCACCTTAATCGGTTATGATGTGAGGTGGATAATTGTTAAGCAGTAGTCTGCATCAAGCTTAAGGTTTGCTGAAACTCAGTGTAATGGCATGTGAGATGAAGACAATACAGAGAATAACTAAACTAATGAAGTGCATAGAGGCACTTGACCAGCTTGAAACTTATCATCCTAGAATGACACTTTGCTGAGATATAGAGCACACCTATAATAACAACCAATAAGCAAAACCCTGTAGACAACAGCTAAAACTACAGGATTGAGAAGCTGAATTAAGTATGTAGACACTGCTAAGCTGATGAACATGTTCCACATTTTCTTTTCTTTTTATTTATTTGTTTCTTTTAGAGCAGAAGCTGCTGTAACACACCCAAAGAAAGACTCTAGGTCTGACCAACCGTCTCAGTCGTGGGCAAAAAGATGTCAGTCAATAAAATTCTAAAAGATAATTTATTGACGAAAAATATATCAAGAGATAAAAGATAAAACAGTCCAGTGTCCCACTTAAGAATTGTATAAAAACACACAGTCCCAAGGCCAGAGACAGCTATGACACACGGCCAAGTTGCACTCCACCTGTTGCCTTTAACAGGGTTAGAAGTTGTACTTGGAGACCCACCACCCTGCAAGCATATAGTCAGTGGTCACTCAAGCCTCTGCAACCCTGCTGCCTTTAGGCTGTGGCATATAATAGGCCCTGGACTGCACAGAGAGACAAAACGACACACTTAATATAAAATTCATAGCGCAAAACCAATCCATCCCAATCATATCTGATTTCATCACATTACATACCTGCACAGAGAGACAAAACAAAACAGCAGTGGTTGTAGTGTGGGCTATAAGTAGACCAGTGTATCAGTGCAATCAAGTACACCTGCCTCTAATTAGTCCAACCCCATTCCAGCCATTGGCTCACCAAAAATGTGACACACACAAAACCACTCCCAACCCAGTGAAACTTCACACAATAATATGGAGCTGAATTAACACAGGCACATTAGTCTAGTATGTTACAAGCTGCATGCTATTAAAAGCCAACATATGCAGACTTCTGCCTTGTTCGGGTGGCAGCATTTTTTTTTTTTTCCTCTTTTTTCTTTTGTGTCCTGACACGTTTATGTTTTTTGTTTTTGTTTGATTATTTTGTTGGTTTTGGAAACGAATTTAAACGAACTTGTGACAATACTTGAGAATCACAGTGACACATAGTGATTAGGCATATGATTGAAAAATGCCTAGGTTTAGAGCTGTGAGCTATGCAAAGTTAAATATATATATACATATATATATATATATATATATATGTATAAATGGGAAACAACCCTAACTTGAAAGTTTGAAATGTGTGAGATCCATGAATTGTTTGAAAAACTAGGAATTATTCAAAACTGCCTTAAGTGAAAATGTAGTGTTGCATCTATTCTCCCAAACCAAGACAAACAAAAAAGAAGAAGCTTTCTGTAACTTCAAAATAAGGCTGACTGTTGACAATAGACTAAAACACTAATCCGCAGGTGGCTATCAGGAACAGAGAGGCGAGCAAAGTCACAAACACCAAGGCTGCAGACAGCCACGCAGAAACAGCAGATAACATAGAGACAACGCCTGCTAGAACCGTGGAGAGGAAGGTCACTTCCCACGAGATTGTAGGAGTAGAGGACAAATTAGTTGTAAAGTCAGCTTCAGGCCACACAACTGTACAACAATTAACTGCCCTTTTAGAACTAGTACACACAGCAAGTGGCCGCAGGTGCTTTATTAAATGCATATATGACCCATCGTGTCCAGTAAATTTGCTAGGTAGAGACGCTCTGACAAAACTTAAGATAGCAGTCATGCCATTCTTTTCTGGTATTACACCTGAGTGCCAGAAACCGACCGAGTATCACAACATTCTGAGATTTAAACAAACTCCAGGCCCAGATCCACCTTATGATCAGCAAGTGTGGAAGCTAGGAGAACAGCATTTGACCTTACAGCACAGGCCGAAATTGTGTAGGTTACGCAGTAACCACAGATAGTAAAATAATAGAAGCAAAACCACTTTCTTCTTCATGTCCTGCACAGAGCGCTGAGCTGATAGCTGTGATACGCGAAAGCTAAATACACAAAGACAAACTAATAAACATACATACAGACAGCCAGTATGTTTTCTCTGCTGTGCATCATTTTGCAAAAAATTTGGCATAACAGAGGAATGATTACACCAACTGGCAAACCAGCATGCCAACCTCTTACAACGCCTACTGACTCTTTCATTACTACAGGCAACAATTTTGCTGACAGAGCAGCAAAATAGGCGGCACAACAGGCAAACATCACATTGATGGCAGTAAACACACATCAGATTCCACTGGATGTGTTGAAAAATGAACAAAAAGCAGCAAGCACAGCAGAGCAGGCAAAATGGCTAAAACACGGTGCAGTTCTGACAAACGACTTAATGATGTGTTATGGCAAGCCAGTGTTGCCAAAAATTCCTCCACAAAATGGCGGCATTAGTGACTCATGGCTGTACGCATTTGTCAACGGGGGGACTGACCAGTATTGTCAACTCTCATTTCTACACTGTAAATTTTGAAACCTCAGCAAAACAATTTGTCAGAACGTGCATGACGTGTCAAAAATATAATGCTCAGGGAAACCTGAGACCACACAATCCATATGGACTTTATTGAGCTAAATGAATGCCAAGGGTAAAAATACGCCCTAGTGGTTATAGATGTATTCTCAAAGTGGCCAGAAATCTACCCAGTGAAAAAGGCAGATACAATTTCAGTAGCAAAATGTATGTCTAAGTTGTAGGAAAATAAAGAGATGATTGTAAATGACGAAGAATGTAATGATGTCTATCAAGTGTCTTGCAGATCACAGCCCGGTGACTGGGTTCTGATCAAAGTGCTCCAAAGGAAAAACTGGAGCTTGCAAAATTGCGGAACGACCATCCTGGATCCATCAGAGTCACTGCAGGCGTGTCAGTGAAGCCATCTAAACACAGCTGACGGCAGGCTTGCCCGCTTGTTGTGATCTCGCCCGGTGGAGGGGTCAGCTTTCCTGGCCGGGGGGTCTACTCGCGACAGGAGGGTGTGTTCCGTCGTCATGAGGTGGTGGCTCTTATCAACTGCAGCGGCCCTGACCATGGCCGGGCTCCTCACCTTTGCTTCCGTGAGGGACAACAAGTCACGCTACATGGAGAAAAGGCAGACACTGTATGACAAAGGAAAGTACACCAAGTTTCCCCATGGATACGCCACCAACTTCTGGTGGCAGTTTATGAACACTACAGCTCACCTGAATAACAAAACTGACTGCTATGCATGTACCCATATGCCCCTATCCTCGCAGACGTCTGGCCTGTGGCCGTACAGCATACCTGAAGATCGCAGTTGGTGTCTGTTGGGCCTGGCAACACATCCAGGCTACGGTACTCTTTGGTCCAAAGCCAACTACAGCATCCCAGCAAAAGCAACCTGGAGGTCATCATCACTCACAAATGTGAACTGTTCCGGACAGACCTACCTACTGACCTGGCCCCAAGTCTCAGACCCACTGCCTGATGTAATTCTACTGAACAAACTGAACGCATCACAACTGCCAGTATGTGTGATGAACAATGGCTCGCGGGCAGTGGGGGAGCTGCCTACTCACCTATGTAAGCACATATACACTTTCTGCCCACCAAGGAACGAGAGGAAGTGTATGGCCTGTTCAATCAACGCCACCTGTGCCAGTAACACGACGCTGATGGGCCTAAACTGTCGCTCCGACTACAGCTACCGAATGCCACTACAAACAAAGACTCAGTACCAGACAGGATGTGCACGGACGGCACCCAGCAGCAGAGGAACCAGAGTTTTGGCTGACTGGTACTTCCTATGTGGCAACAAGGCTTATCTGTCACTCCCTGAAGGTTGGGGAGGTCTGTGCGCCCTGGTGGAATTATCAGATCACGTTTTCTTCATGCAAAGTGTTGCACATCACCCAAGCAGCCGGCAGAGACGTGAAGTGGACATCGCCTCCCCCAATTCTTTCGGCATTACCGTGGACACTGGAGTGCCGGGAGAGTTTCGCATCTGGGGAGGAGGAGTGAAATTCTTACAGAGCTTGATCCCCGGCATTGGAGTTGCCGAGGTGCGGGATCACGTGGAGATCAACCGATATGCTCTGCTACGACACATCAACTTGACTAAGACCCTGGGAACTGCCTTAGCAGGAGAACAGCAGGCCATCAGAACGATGGTGCTGCAGAACAGACTGACACTAGACCTGCTAACAGCATCACAAGGAGGAGTTTGCAAGCTGATCGGGGAAACATGTTGCACTTTTATCCCTGATGGATACGAAACTGGAGGAGACATTTATGAAGCTTTGCAGAATTTGACCGCTCTGCAAAAATATGTCACTGACCACACACCTGGAGCAGCTACAGCACAAGGCTGGCTTGACTGGCTGTTCAGCGGTTCATGGCTGGCTGCTGTAGCAAAGCCATTTTTCCTTCTAGGTCTCATCATGATAGCACTGCTCATATTAGTGTTGTGTGTGTTGCCATGCCTAAGAGTAATGATTTCAAAGATGATAACAACTACAATGACTGCTTATGTTGCCGTGCCTGAAGAAGAACAACATCCCGTTGCAATTCTGTTAGAGGAGAACTTGTACTAGCTGCTAATAAATGACGTGGTGATTAAAAATGACTTGTCAAGTGATCATGCACTGATTAAAACATTAGTAGGTTATGCAAGTTTTCATGCTTTTATTTTTTTTGAAGTCTTGACTTTTAAAACATAAAGTTTTTCATTTTTATAACGTTTTCATACTCTTATTTTTTTGAAGTCTTCAGTTTTAAACATAAAGTTTTCATTTTAAATATGAAGTTTTCATTATTTTACATATAAAGTTTTCAATTTAAGGTTTGCATCATTTTAAATATAAGGTTTTCATCCTTGTATTTTTTGAAGTTTTCATTTTAGTTTTCATCCTTTTATTTTTTGTAGTTTTAGTTTTATTATTTTTTCTTGTTTATTCCACTTGTTATTTCATTTACTATGATTTTCATTTACTATGTTTTTCTTTTTATTATTTTCTTTTGTTTTATTCTTTAGACCAAATGACTGCCATTTCTGCTATGATGACATTTTGAAGATTTTGGAAATTAAAAATTGCCTAACATACTTAATAAATAATTTTCATAGACAATTGTTGTATACATTTAAAATAAGTTAAACAGGGGGGAATGTTACAGGAAAAATGATTCTATGTTTCTTTACCTTCTTTTAAATGTACAAAGATGCCTTTTGTCTGCCCTTTGCCTATGGTTAGATTAGTTTGGAATGATCTTTTTAGACTTTCCCAGCAAAGACATCTTGTTTCTGGGACATATTGTTTTAGATTGTTTTATCTCTCACAGCCTTCTCCCAGCTCTCTGCTGACGAGACTAGCGTCACATATGGAGTTGTTTATTTTATTTGTTTTGTATTTTCTTATCCTGTTCTCACTGTCTTTCCTATAAAAATTACCAAGCCACTGTGCATGGTGTGAGTTGTTCTTAGCAGCTCACCCGTGTACACGTTTGATAAAGAAAGTAACTTTGTCTCATTGTGTCTTTATTTCTCCTGGGTCTTTTACAGAGTTTTCCCCCAACAGAAATCAATCCTGTTTCTCCCTCCAAGTGAGAAAACACTTAATTCATGCAACTTTTTTACCTTTATTGGATTATGGTGACCTGCTTTTTATGAATGCACCTGCCCACTGCCTGAAGAGGTTGGATACTGTGTACCATTGTGCTTTACGTTTTATTACTGGCTATGGAAATCGTGTACATCATTGTTCTTTGTATGCTGCTGCTAAATGTCCATCTTTCATATTCGCAGACTCTCCCATTGGTTGATCTTTATCTATAAATTTCTCCTTGGGCTGGTTCCATCTTATTTATGTGTTTATATGTGTAAAAACCACAACCAATACAGCCTTCGTTCTCACAATATCATACAATTGATTGTCCCAAAAATCAGAACAGAATTGGGGGAAAAGGCTTTTAAATACGCTGCCCCTGCTTCCTGGAATAATCTGCAGAAGGAACTGAAACTATCAGAATTGTTACTTTGGGAGAGTTTAAGTCTGTCTTAAAGGAACGAGAGAATAGCTCTTTTACTCAGTGTGATTGTTTTTAATGCACTCTTCATTTGATCTGTTATTGTATATTTTTCACATGTTGGTATGGGATATTGTATTTGTTTTAAATGTTATATACTCATGTGGTATGTGTATTTTGACTTTTGTTGCCATGATGCCATGTCTCTCTTGGAAATGAGATTTTTAATCTCAATGAGATTTTTTTTACCTGGATAAATAAAGGACTAATAATAATAATAAAAATGAGTGTGAAGTCCAAGTTAGAAGTCCAAGTTATCTCCTTGTGCAGTAAGGTTAGACATGCACAATTTGACCTGTCTCGACAAACGGGGCATTCAGCCAGTTCCCATGCAGCCTTATGAAAACGTGACAAAATGTCAGTGTTTGCGTGGAAGAGAAGAGTAGACGTTTGGACACATTTTGCATTTGACATCAAGGAAAATTGGCACTTTGCAAACTGTGTGGAGCAACTCTCACTGGTAAAAACATGTCAAACTTTTACATTTTACATTTTAGTTATCTAAATCAACTTTAGATTTAGTCTGCTTTCATCTAAAACTAAAAGAATGCAAATGCTGTCAGAATTAGCACTGATTATAATGACTACATGAGGAAACACGAGCTTGGTGTTGTCAGTTAATGTTTTTGGGGATTTTGTTTTGCCTTTATTTGACAAAACAGTGAAAACCAGACAGGAGAGCAGGGAAAGAGAGTGAGGGAAGACTCAAACCTGGGCTGTCACATTGTGCCTTTATAGCATTGTGTTGCCAGATTACATTTGCTCAACCAGGGGAGCTAAACATGAAGCCAGTACTGTCAAAATGTAAAAACAAAATGACAGAGTCATTGCAAGTTTTACATTTTCATTTCTGCACAGATTAAACAAACGCCACATTGCATCTTGTGCTGGAAAGTAGAATTCAGCCTTATTAAGCTACAACAGCCAGGTTGTTCTCCCTGTTTCAAGTCTTTATACTAGACTAAGGTAACATCTCCAGGCTCTAGATTCACAGGAGAGTGGCAGTTTTGTCTATCATCTAATTCTTGCCAATAACTTGAATGACAGCAAAAAGCTCAGAAAATGTGTGCCAACAGACCAAAAACTGCATCGAAACTTGTGCACCAGAAAGTAGCTAAAGGTGAAGTTTACAAACTTCTTCTCCATCTGCCTTTGTAAACCAAGTTGGAGCTGAACAACCAGTCATCCAGTGCAGCCAAAGACCCTCATCTAAATGTTCCCCTGACCAATAGGTCTTCCCTTTAGCCAATTAGCTGCCATCGCAGGATCAGACTCAGCTCTTATTTGCCAGCCAAAGAGGCTCAGCTGCTCGACCCCCGGCAGTAGCCTAATGGAGCCACGTTGCCTCCTCGCACCCTTCCCCGCCTCAGTCACCCCATCCCAAGTCTTAATTCATACACTTTGAAGTATCTTGGTCTGTGGTGAGGAGCCACTCAATCAATTACGAATGAAATAATCTCCTTATGATATTTCGAGGTTTCCTCAAGTAGAGGAAGGGGGCGACGCAAGAAAAGATTATGGAAGCCAAATCAGTCTCTCAGCTGCGTCTAAAGTGACAGGGGGAGAATCAGCTGAGAGGATGGTGAGAAATTAAATAAGAAAAAAAAAGATTATGTATAAGTGTGTCACCTCCAAACACTGCTGTGAAATCTCTAACCTGATCCATGAAGAGTGGAGGAGCGAGAACGGATTATTGCAAGCTGTGTTTAAAAAAAAAAAAAAAAGGGGGGGGGGGTATGATTGCTTTAAATGCTTTTTACTCACCACTGAGAGAACAGTGGGTGTGACAGAAACTGGGAAAAACAAGCACAGACAAAGGGCGATAACGTGAGGGGAGTTTCATCTTATTGAAAATCAGACTTTATCTGATAAACACAAACATACTCCATTTATAGATCCTCTAGGAAAGGTGTAGGCCCACAGATGTAATATATGCTTCATGGGAAAACCCAAGGGGAGTTTGAAATGGATGAATTTTGGAAAATAGGAAGCAACATTACATGCAGCACATCTGGAAGTTCAATAGCTTAGGTATGACCGCAGCAGCATTTGAAAAATGAAGCCAAGAGCTTTTGGTGAGTCTGTTCCTCGACACTCTCCTGTCACAGCTGCCAACTTAAAAGCAGAAACCGGCATATTTACAGTTGTTCTCTCTATAGCTAATATTTCTATTCATGAGTTTTAACAATTACCTATTTAAAATTTATGAAGCATATCTAGACAATCTCTTATGTGCACTTGGTGCTTGGAGTCACACTATTTTAAATTATTTGCACATTTAAAATAGTCCTGTACACATAACCTACATGCCACCTTTAAAGGTATGCAGCAATTTCAAGCATAAACAAAGCATCATGAACCAGCATGCATAATTTCACACTGTCCTCAGAAGCAAAATGTAAAGAAATGAAGGGTGGGTCAAGACTTGCACAGTAAAAAAGTTGCATGAAATCAAATGAGCAGAGATTTGCAGCTAATGGAAATTTAAGACGGAAGTGAGAAAGAGTCACTACCAGATTATTGGTGTGGGAACATAAAAATGTCATCCGTTAACTGATGTAGGTTGTAGATGTTCAGTTAACTTGAGGGATGATGATTTATCATTTCCTCTGGGATTAATAAAGCATCCTGATTCTGATTTTGTAGCGAGTTGGTATAGATCTGTTTCTCACATATCACCTGGCTTTGTGGTTCTGGCAAATTCTCAAGCATCTGAAACATAACAAGACCTCTCCTCCCTTTCCTCCAACCTCCTCCATCCGCTCTCACACCCGCATCAGTGTTGCTCACACATCTTGCCTCAAGCCCTCTTGATTTTCTCCATGGCTGACTGTTGTTTCTGCTAATGCAAGCTCAGCCATCAGCACACATTGATCGCTCTCCTTCATCCTCAGCGTCCCCTCCACTATACCTGACTATGGCGACTAATTCCCCCATTCTCACCCTTCTTCATCCCAGATTGAGAGGGTCGGAGGAAAAATCAATAACGGTGCCAAGTGGGACGGGGTCAGAGGTCAAAGAGGTCCTTGACAACTGTGTCAGGGGAAGGAAGCAGTGAGAGAGAAAGAGAGAGAGAGAGAAAATATCTGTACGTGTGTGAGTGTGTGTTACATAAGGAGTGGTCAAGAGAAACAGAGTGACCAAAGCCCTCGTGGGCGCAAATGTCAGGCTTGTCAAAGATCAAATTTATGACCATTGATTGAAGCTGTGCACGTGTGTGCACGTGTGTGTATGTGTGTGCAATTGGATGGTGATGAATGTGTGTTTTTTTGATCGTGGTAGAATCTGACAGGGGTGAGGAGTCATCATATAAAGCTCATTATAGCCAATGAAACAAATGAATCCCATGAGAGGTCCCACTGAAGCACCTGTCAGTCACATGTCCGTCTGTTCATCTGTCCATTTGTCCAGACAGCCTGAACTCAGTAGAAAAAACATATCTAATATAACTATATATAACATAACTAATGATGCAAATAATGTCACTGAGGTGTACCTTTCTTTAAAAGCTTATTCAAACGGCTGAGGATGTGCATGCAGACAGTGGACATTGCATTTGTATGTAACTGGATTCCTGAATCCACAAATGAGATGGAGAACTTACATCCCCGACCTCTGCATTCATGATCATCAGAGGGCCACCCCTCATTGAGAAAATAACCCTACGTCTCACTTAATTCATTATCACAGTAAACACTATATTGAAGAGTTTGTGGTCTTAATTGCTAGTTTAAAGCCTTATTTAATAGAACACCAAGTTATTTTACTAAATTGTGGTGTCATTTGGAGCTAATGAACTTACAAAGAGGCTATGATTTAAGGTGTTACTAAACCTTGTTACTAAAAACTCTGTGCACCATTCTGGGCACGCAGGTCCTGAGAGGTTAAATACACTAGCACAACAAACAACAAAGCCTTCAGACCACGATTCTGCTTGTCACAACTGTTTGACTGGACAGGTAAAAAAACCAAAAAAAACCCAAAAACAAAACACTATCAAATAAAAAGTATTATAAAAGCACACAAAACAAAACAGAAATAGAAAAAGAAACACAACAAAAGTGGAATAAAAGACAATGGAAAACAACGCAAACAGAAAAAATGCTGCAAAAATGCAAAAAACAAGCTAAGTGAGAAGCTAACAATAAATGGTTAATAGGATACATGTATCTACAGTATGAATCATGTGATTGAAACGCACATTACTTGCATCTATTTCTCCCTCACAAGCAGGTCAAAAACTAAAAGCCAATGTTTTACAAAAACAAACCATCTATGGGTTATTTTAAAGACTGGAACAAACAGGAGACACCCTGATGATTCTGCTAAATTCACATGTCATAAACTTTCTACACTTTTGTGATTGTATGGAATAAAGATTCAAATTTTTCCATCCATTAAGAATGAAATTAAAATTTTGCAGTGTTTCTCTTTTTGTTTCCTATTAAAGAAATGCAGGAAATGCTTCCCAAGCTAATCTTTTGAACTGGCACCCATGTGAAGAAAAAAACCCACTTCATAATCTTCAGATATCCAGATGTGCTGTTAAAATGCATTCAAACTAAAGAAGACCCCACGTTATCAGAGCATATTGTTAATAAGTGCTTAGCTTAGGATGTCCTGCTGTTGCTTTATTTAATTCCACATCAGTCGTTGTTAACAGCAATCTTCCCAGCCACCCATAATCAGAGGCTTTCAACACCCAGGAATTAGCTCACATCTCTCCCAGGGGATTGTGTGTGTATATTATGTGAGAGGGTGTGACTTGATGACATCTATTTAACAATGACCGAAACAAGCTCCACGATACAGGTAATTATCCCTGTCGTACTTCACTTGTTACTGAGACGCAAATGATACAAAGTGTGACTCGTGTTGGATTTTCCCTTCTGGAGTGAAACTTTTGCTTGATGCTTACAAACAGATTTATGCAGGTGAGTGCTTTCTTCCGCAGACGCGCACCTCTACCGTACCTCCACGCTCTGCACGTGCAGGGCAAATGGGAAGCAAAGATGAAGCCTCGAAGAAATCCATTAGCAATTTAAATGGAAATGTAATGAGTCCATGGTGGCAGTGAATTAGCCTGCTGATCAATTGATCATGTCAAGGACAAATAGGTAAACAAACATATCCATTAGCCTCCTGCTCCACCTCCTCTCTCTGCTCCCTGCTGTGGAAGGGAGCTGGAGGATCACTGAGAAGAGTGACGATGGTGTGCGTCTGTGTGTTTGCACACGAGATGAGTAGAAGTAAGGGTGACGCAGCCAGTACCGCTTCAAGTGTGTTTTCATGGGGGAGGCTCCCTGAAAAAAAGTACAAGGTGATCCCTTGCAAACACATATACACAAATGTAAACACATAGACACTCACAATAGCATACCCCACTGTGACTGCCCAGCCCAGCTTGTTACACAGGCAGTTGGGCCCAGCAAGGTTCCTTTCAGAGGCAATGGAGAGAGCAGAGGAGGGGGAGGAAGAGGAGGGGGGGTGACAGGGCCTGTGAGACTCAAATAAGGGGCAAATAAGGAAGGAAGGAGGAAACAGGAGACGCTGCCAGAGGACAGAAGGCTGGAGCCAGATGTGCTGCCTCGTCTCACCCTAACCTGTCTGCGACTTTCTAAGAGCAAGAGATCACGTCTCTCAGAAAAGACGAAGACCAATCAAATGTTTCATTAGTGATGAACTTATTAGTCATGAACTTATTTATTGCTATGCTAAAAAAACTGCTAAATCTGACTGGGTGTCTGGAAAAAAAGAAGTAATTTTCTGCTCAGATATTTGAATTTGCCAAAATATTGATATTCCATAAATCACTTCAATCCACATCCCCCATCAGACTCAGCTGATTGTATCTCTAATCTATCTGTCTGTGACAACTCAATCAACGCAGCTAATTCACGTTAATAAAAACCCAATAATGTCCTTCTCTGTTTAAAAAAAAGAAGCATGAATACTCCCTGTTAGTCAAGACAAACAGGATGCTCTGTTACATGGAAAAAGCTCGTGTAAACCTACACTTTAAAAATGTGTTTGTATGGGAAATATGACTGAATCTCATCAAGGCCACGTGACATTACCGGGTTAGCGGTCTCAGGTGGCAGCTATAAGAGAGACTGCCCTTCTGCAACCTCTTGTGATCCTGTGAATAAATTAGTAAAATGTGGTCTGGTGTTGGGGCTAAACTTGTCTACCTGGAAACCCTGAAGAGCTATTAGCTCTTGGCTTAATGTTGAGAAAGAGTGCATTTTAACTAAAACCTTTTAAATATCCTGCATCTTAATTTGTGTCCTAAAGTGTAACCAAAAAGCTAAATTAGTAAGCATGCATGAGTTGTGACTGAAAGAGATATTATTACTGAATGATTTATCTGTGCATTTATTTTAAATAATCTGTTAAAAAATAAATTATAACAGTGCAGAATAGACTCAATAAGTGCTATAGCTAAATGCATGATAACTTGTATTTCATTTACTGCATTAGTAAATCACTTTAACAACCACAATTCAACCATAAATTGAATTCTGCTTTATACACATTTGTTATGTTTTATGTGCTTCACAATGATCGACACCTGATTCGTGTCATTTCTTGAATTTTTCAGGTGTAACACGTGCAATCGTCATGCTCAGTAAAGACAGCACTGGAGACAAAGGAGAGGGTGACAACTTGAACATTTCTATCAGGAGTTATTTCATGCAGACTGCCTGTTCAGCAGGCAGAAAAAAAACCCACCGCCACCATCTCCACATCCAAAGCAGGATAGGACATTACCCTTAGCCTCGGAGGGCAAGGACACATAGAAAAGCATTGGGAAATTCACACATTCCTGCGTGTGCTTTATCTGTTTTGGTGACACTTACGATTACAACTAGGTAACAAGCGGAAAGTGCACTCTTGCTTTGCAATGTGAGCATTATGGATGCACATTCCTTGTGTCTAATTAGACAGCTCATTTGCACGTTACATGTATGCATCAAAGAAGGGAATTGTGTAAATATAGACTCTTATAATAGACGATCCACAAACGTGACAGGCAAGTGAACAAAAAAAATTAAAAAGTGCTGATGAGGGAACGGCAGGTTAATACGGGATGAAAAGAATGAAAAAAAAGAAGCGCCCGGCAAAAAGAAAGAGCTTTTTAAAGAAGACCATTTGTAAAACAAGGAGTTTAAAGCCAGATTATAGGCCAACAATGACACAATCCCTTATGTTCATTCCTGTAATACGCTGTGAAGAAGAGGATTTATACTTTATTGTGGTGGAATGCATCAAGGCTGCTTTCTGCCTCCTTCTGCGTCTGCCTGCCTCTTTGGGAACCATTTTCCTCCTCCTGAGGCCAGGTGTAATCCCTGCATGAAGGAAAGCAAGATGCCTTCAGCCAACTTATAATGGTTCAAGTATTACGAGCGATGCCACCGGAGGGAAAATTACTTCAATCCAGTCTAAAGCATTTTCTCTACACTGGCTGACTGCTTGCACAGAGCGATGTTTGGTTTGGGTGGCTGCTCACTGGATCTCTCCCTGATTTCTCTCCGTGTCTCCTGGTCTGAGATGGATTGCAATGGATTGTCTTAATTGTCTCTAATGACTAAATTGTCCCAACTATTTGCTTCATTAGCCGTATGCTAGCTCTATTAGGAAGGAATGAAGCCAAAGAGGAGAAGGTAATTGAGGGTGTTAATGAATGTAATATGAGTGCCATGCTGAATGTGCCTAAAAGTAAAAGAAGTGGGGAGACAAGCGGAGATGATTTTGACAACTTTGACAGAGTGTTGGGGCATTTTATTCTGAAAGGGTCTTGAATTAAATACATATTTAAAGAGTAAATAGTTGAGATTTAGCTAAAAAAAAAAAGGAAGATAGTTAAACAAATTTAACTAAGCAAAAATTCATTATTTTAACAGCAATTTGCTCCATAAAATGCTGCAGATATCTCGCTTCTCCCACCACCTGTCCCTCAGAGCTATGACTTAAACTCTGTGAGCACTCAGTCAGATAAATCCAGCTCCAGATTAAAGCTTGATTGTCCAAAGTGGAGCCGATACAGTGAGATTTTCTTTGGTAAAGACAGATGTTTGAGAGGAAGTGAAGGGATTCAGGCTGCACGAGAGGCTTTAGATAAGTCATAGCTGAACAGGTGGACACATTTCTTTTACTGCAAGAACAACCTGGGGCAAAGCAGGTGGTGTCATAAGGAGCCACACCTGAGAAAAACTGAGAATTAAAAATTGATCTTCTTTAGCCTGTAAAATAACAGGTGGCTAGTTAGAGAATATAACCCAAAGCAGAACAGCTGAAACAGGGGTAACACGATGGGCAGTGATTTAGAAACAATTTAAGAAGAACTGTTTTAAACATAAAATTGCAAAGAATTCTGGGTTTCTTTGGCACATGGAAATCATTAAACTATTCAGAAAGTGAGGCTGAAAACCAACACTGAATCACTGGGATATTTGCACCACTGCATTAAAAGCAACATGATTCTATGGAAATGTTCATGGATTTGCAAACTGCACCCAAAAAGACAAAAAGCAAGCAACAAACAAAAAAAAAAACAGCCAAAACGCTGCCATGTAATGAAAAAATATGAAAATCTAAGACTTCTCTGGGCGAAGTGGAAAATCATTATTTAGTCTAAAGAATTCAATCAGAAATTCCTTTTTGTAAATGTTAGATGCCATGTCCTCGAGGCTAAAGAGGAGAGGGACTGTCCAGCTTGTAATAACCCCCTGGTGGGGGTGAGGCTGACAGTGGGCACTAATGTACACAGCAGGACTGCTGAATAGTAATATTTATAATATGCAAAGGCTTTTTCACCAGAATGCGCTGCCATCCAGACATCTTTGCTTATTTCAGCAAGACAATACCAAACCACAGTATGCAGGCAGCTTCTCAGGAAACAAATAATACTAACCCATAAACACTGTTGGGACTCTTAAACTGCACAGTCAGCGGTGCTTGCATTAATGAATACACATTTAATGTTAAGTGTGAGCCGATGCTGCAGGTTTTAGCCTCAAAATCAAGCCACATATTAATCAGACTGACTGAAAGGCTTTTTTAGAACATCGCCCAACCCTGTTAAACAACGTTTTCTCATCTTTTGTTTACATTGATCAACACACTTTTATTTTCAGTCATGGCCAAATTGGACACAGCATTAACACATTTGTGCCCACGTCCACGTTGGTGTTATCTTCACTTGTCAGCATAAAGAGATCCTCGTGTTTTCTTGACAAATGCATCTCTTAAAATAACGTCCTGCTTAATGAACACACCAGCCTCCTTCATTTCGACTGCAAAACACGAGCTGGGGTCTTTAAGTGAGAGATGCGCTACAGTTTGGCAGCACTTAACACTTGAAGCTTACCCGCAGGTGAGAGCTTGTCAGTATGACTTACCTCTTCCTGAAAACTTCTACCTCCTCCGTGTGATCTCCTGTTCAACCCGAGAGCGCGTGAGATTTTTCTCTCTCTCTCTCTCCAACATCTCTTGTTTTCTCTCTTTTTTTCTCCCCCTCTCCCATTCTCTGCCACTCTCCAGTTTCTTCCTCTCTTTCTTTTCAACACATAGGTGGATTAAGGCAGAGGGGCTTTTGTTTAGATAAAGCAAAGGATTAGGGAGAGATTTGCCCCCATAAAGTTGTGGGCTTGATGGGCCTTTTATCCCTGCATGTCCCTAAAGCTGTGTTGCCTCTGGATTAGGACTATACAATGGGGCCCCTTGTGCAGAGGGATCCGAGCCAGAGAGAGACAGAGAGAGGGAGAGAGCAGAGAAGGCAAGGAAAATAAACGAGACAGAGGGATTGAGACAAGGGAGGAAAAGAGGGCAATAAGAAAGAGAGATGGGGATGGACAGAGGAAAAAAGAGGGGGAATTATCCAGCTTTTAGAGGAAACTGACAGGTTGAAAACTTTTAGAGGAGGGATTTGCCGAGGAGATCCTGAGATCTTGTCACAAATAAAAGGGATTTCAGGAGGATTCAGAGGTGTGGTGCTGACAATAAACCGCAAAATTGTTGCTGTCTCTTTAAATTCATATATCAATTTTTAAAAAAAGATTTATATATATATATGGAAAGCAGCTCTTACTGTGGAAGTGCTCCTATAATATTGTGTGTAAGAGGTGGCTCCTCCTGGCAAATTGCTTTGTTATTCTTGTCAAAAAAAAGGTCTCCCGCAAGAAGTCGGTTTTAAACTACACATCAAAATGATTAATTGCTCTGGGATGAACAGATGCTGAAATACCCTTGAATGGTGCAGGAGAGGCTGAGGCTTGCTGGATTGCACACCTAATGTATTCATGAAGTTGCAGAAACATCATTAAGAGTATTAATTAGCTGGCAGAAGTGAGCGCATTAAAGATAGTTTTGTTCTTTGTCAAATAAAAAGCTTGATTTGTTAGTTATGCAAATAGGCTAAATATTATGTGATAAAGGTGGAGGGTAAAACCCGAAAAGAAAATCAATAACTCATCCTGAGCCCTCCTGAGTTTTCTTTCGTTTTTTTTCTCCATATAAAAGGAACATTTTCAAATTTGGCGTTGCTCATCGTGTGGAGGTCATTGTTCGCCCACCTCGCTTTCAGCGGTGCATGGCTGGATGCAGGGGTAAGGGGAGCTGTTTTATGGCGTTTAAGCCCCTCAGATGCGCTGGACAGCTCTAGCCGCTCTAAGGAGCTTTAGGTGGAGAGGCGCTGAGAAGAAACTCTTTCTCGCTTTAATTGCTTTAGAGACGGTCCTCACAAAGAGACAGTGGCCAGATTTACCTCCCGTTTAAGTTCTTATTTCCATTGGTTCACAAGTTAATCCTCTTTCTTTCTCAGACCTCGGAGAAAACCGGAGTGATAGGAGCCTACCAAGGAGACACAACCAGAGAGGCACACGAGTATTTATTTTTTATTTATTATTTTTTTCAGGCGAGGGGAAAGAAAAAAAAAAGACTTTGAAGAACACATGAAAAGGTTTTAGGTTGTTATAAAAAAGACTGAAAAAGAAAGATGACATAATAATAATAATAATAATAATAATAATAATAATAATAATAATAATATAATTTTATTATTTGACAGCCTTACAATTATTAATTTTATAACTTCTGAAACATACCACTATTTCTTTATTGTTAGGCTTTGTTTATACACATCTAACGCCATTTTTGCTTTCAAATAAATAAATAAAAATACGTGTGGACCCTCACCTTTACCCTCTCTCTCTCTCTCTCTCACACACACACACACACACACACACACACACACACACACACACACACACACACACACACACACACACACACACACACACACACACACGTTTAACTTTCAGATGACCCACGCAAACTTTTTCTGATACAGGCGCGCACACCGCTGGTTGCTCCTGTGAGTGACGCGCTCAGAGGCAGATGTGTTTTCTACGTGCCAGCACGCGTTAACATTAATATTCTTTATTCCGTGAAATCTTTTGTCTACCGTTCAGATTTGTTAGAGTGAAAAACATGGTCAGAGATTATTTTTTTTAAAAAGGAAGAAATAAAAGCGTTATAGGCCAAGCACTTTCCCAAAGAATCTCCCAACAAAATATGCAAGCTTTACATTAAAAGGATACTTTGCGCTGCCCTTAATTCGCTACCTAAACGGTTTTGCTCCGGGAGAAGAAATCTTCTCTGAAAACCCTTCAAGAAGAGAAGGGCATTATTGCCCTAATCCTCTTACCCGCAGTCATTTTAAGACAGGGGTTTTTGGAGGCTGAGATGGCGTCTTGTCTTTCCTATCCCATCCCAAATCCTTCCAGGCCGGGAGAGAGGCTAAAGGCAGCACCCTGGCATCTATTAGCCATCTCTCTAAAGTCTCTCTCTCCTCCACGGCATGGAGAAAAAGCCGAAAAGCAAACAAACTATGGGTCGGATGCTTGTGCTCTCTAAAACTAACGAAAGACAATCGGATTCGTGAACGAAGTGCAGACAATCTGTCTGAAGACAGATTTGAGGAAAAAAAAAACACTAAATATATTTCTTTTTTTCTCCATAGTTGTGTTTTCTGTATGCCTTATCGTGGGAGAATAGCTTTACTCACCGATTCAAGGTTTAAGCTTAATAAAATAAAAATAAAAAATAAAAAATAATTACTGTGTTAAATTACACCTCATATATTCGCATAGTAATGTAATTCATACCACTCCATCACGATAGTAAAACAACATAGCCTACATTCCCGTAAAGTATCCAATATAAACCTTCACTTGTCACGTTTCAGGTTTGTTTATCAACTCCAGAATAAGAAGGGAAAAAATGTGTCCACGGTCACGGGTGGATTTCAGCGGGCGTAATGTGCTTAAATTGATCATATTTGAAAAATAACTCCAGACGTCAGTGCACCGACACGCCACTAGACCCTCAGCTGTGTCGCTCCCTTAACTGGCAGCACCGAGAGCCAATAGAAAGCTCGTACGACCCCAGCGAGGCTCTACTTAAAATCCCAGCTCGGGGATCTCGCGCTCCAGCAGATGGCGGCTTCCCACTTGTGCGCGAGACGCAGAGAGAGAGAGAGCAAGAGGAGCGCGAGCGGACGGGCTTTGAGCGAAGCAGCACTCGGAGAGGACTTTTTCCATTGAGCTGACTTGTCATCTCACTGGCGGACAAAAAGGACGGTAAAGAGGGCAAAAACACACCCGACAGAGCCGCTAAAAGATCCGAAAAGAAGAGGAAGAGGAAACGAAGGAGCTTGGGTTCTTTCTGTTTGTGGAGGAGGTGACAACGAAGAAAACTACCGGCGCAGGAGGTAAAAAACAAACAAACCTTAAAACAGAAAAAAGTCTTTAACTTTCTCTTATTTATCTAGTCGTGTCTGTCTGTTTAGCTGTGTGTATATATATGAAGAAAAACGGCAGACTCCTACAGAGCAGCAGCGAGTCATATGAAGTTTATAATGTTTGTAAAGTTTGTATGAAACGAACTGCAGGTTATTAGATGCTGTTGTGCTATTAGCTATTTGCAAATTGCATGTTTATTTTTGCACTTGATGAAAATGAAAGCAGAGCTTTGGGTGATTTTTTTAAATTTTGTTTTAGTTATTTATTTTTTGTAATCGTCTGAATGCGAACGAAAATACACCCCATACTATTCACAGAAGAAAACAATTAACAGGATAACGTAGAAAAAAATATGCGTACATATTTATTTGTGCGCAAAATTAATATAACCTCAAAATTAAAGGCCTCCTGATTTTTTGACAGCGTCTCACTTATTGTCTTCTTTTACTTTTATGAACTCCACTGTAATTTTTCAAAAACAGTTTCTTAAAAAAACAAAATAACAAAAGTTTCATTTCAGTGTGATTAAAATGGCTTAAAATGTTAATTAAATGCTGACAATTAAATATATATAGACAGTGAAACACCTAAATTTAAATCTGGTCTGAACGTAACAAATATCATTCATAACAGCAGCTCCGGGAAAAATTACAGATGTTCCTCGCCCTCTGACAGTTTTACACTAGTGACACAGCAAAGAGCAGATTGTCAGGTCGACTCAGTCCCCGGAGGGCTGTTAGCAAATAACATTTTTCCTAATTTAGTCGGATCAAAGAGTTGCACTGTACATGCCAATTTACATAATGACGGTTTCATTATTGAAGCACTGAGCAGGGCAGCCAGGAGGGCCCAGCGCCTGGAGCAACGAGAGACTTATGAATGACAATAACACCGCGGACACGGCTCACAGCGACGGGCTATTGTGCAGAATCTGATAGGGACAGGAGATACAGGCTACAACTAGTATTTTAAAGCTGGAAACAACGGGAAGTCGGGTATAAAGTAAAAGTTTACCTGCCCACTAAACACGGGAAAAGCATGCAGACGAGCTCACGCTACGCTTATTTGCAGCTTTGGTGGATTAAAACCAATGACAGATGGGTTTTATTCTATCTCTGCAGGCATGCAGGTTAAAACAAATACAAACATGTACTTTCTGCTCTCACTCCGCTGGATGGTGATTCTTTTTTTATTTATTTATTTTCTTAAATCTTTTGCGACTAGAGGCTTAATTTAATTTAATTTCAGAAGATGTAATGCAGAAAAAGGTAGCTGAGGAGAACCGAAGTCTGCCTGAACGCGCTCGCATGCACGCACGCGCACACGAGGGAGCTCCGCCGCAGAGCTAAGCGCTGGGTCCCACTGTACGTCCGTCCATGTCAGCGGTGATGATAAATGGAGGGCCTCGCAGTCGAAACCTATTTGCACTTCCATTAGACGGGGAGCCAAATGGGGATCAACATGCATATTTTTACCCGCGGAGCAGCCATACATCTCAGCCAAAACGTTGCCCCGGGGCGATGGGATAAGAGGCCGCCAGAGAAGGGAAGGGGAGGTGTGTGTGTGTGTGTGTGTGTGAAGGGGAGGGAGGGGGTACCCATTCAACTCAAATACTTGGGGGAGTAAAGTAAATGTTTAGCGAAGCACCTTCTGTCCCCGCGAATTAAACTATTCCCCACTGCCCTCTGATCACATTCATCAGCCGCCGGAGCCACTTAATAGGCTGGGAACGGGCACTGCGGGCGTCGCGCGCACACGCCAGAGCACGCACGCACGCACACGGCACTAAAAAGCCAAGAGAGGAACAGAAAGAAACGCCTTTTACAACGACGGCAACCCGTGTGTGCTAAAACTGGCTCAACATCCTAAATGGTTTACATGTTATTATCAATAATAATAATAATGAGGAGACACAGAAGTTACCTAACTGAAATGAATCACATGTTTATCATAGTCGCAATCAAATTAACAACAAAGTCATAAATTACTGTTATCCATCACAGCATTGAACAATTTAAACTCTTCACACTAACATGTACTGAGTTACTGGCCCCTTAGTATTACTGCATATTCTGATTTGTTACACGAAGAAGTCAAATTCATCTAGTTAAACAAAGCAGTTAAGAAATTAAATCACGCCCTTAAAGTTTTAATTGATGATATTATTTGAGTTCTCCGTTTAAGCGCAAGAACTTACAGCCACTTACAAAGCTGTCATCCAGCAGGAAGATTTATATCTTCTCCCTGTGGTCCCTCTGTTATAGTTATAATAACTGTTTGGGCCTCGGAGATAGCCCCTTCTGTCAGCCTCCTTGGTGCTAATACATATCTAATCGTGTCCTCAAGCGGTCTCATCTATGAAAATCTCGGTCGTGAAGGAGAACTACAAAATAGAGTTTTTGGAAATTGCTGCCTGGTGGACGATTTCCCTTCGATGAGTTTCCTGCCTTTAAAGCTGCAAGTGTTCAGGCCTGTAAGACTTATTATTAATAGCAGAAGACTACCAGCAAATGACTACCTTTGCTGTTAAATATGGGGACAAAAAAGAAAAATATAGCCTTGAAAATTAACATCACTTGACCGGATTATTCATGACTTAATACTACTACTACTAATTATAATCCTGCTATCTGGCTGCACCTTTTACCACCGACACTCTTAACAATCAGCTTGTATCATGTCCTAACACATTTCATGAGCGCGTTGATCTGTCAAAGCAACGTTTTCAGTGGGGATTTAGGTTCTCTTGAACACACAAACGCCGGGAATAAATTCATGAATAAGGCATCCGTCACGGTTCATTATGGCGAAGAGTGATAATTACCCCAATTAAAAGTCTTTTGTATAATTAATGGATTGAATAGAGCGGTAATTGGATGTTAATGGATAACACTTTAGTCTGACTGAAAACATTAAAATCTATTGGCCCCTGAGTGCGTGGGCCTACTGTCACTTACTAATAAATACGCTGTGTGTGTGTGTCACAGTTCATCTGAACTGGATGTCTCCAAACCATTTGTTCTTCTAATAAAAAAGGTTTTAGATCACGTGTTCAACAATGTTGCCTGCCAATCAGCAGTCACGCGCCCTCCCCTAACGCCAGATGCCCATCCTTCTCTTCCCTTCCGCAGGTAGCGACCTCTCACCATGCAGCACTACGGGGTGAACGGCTACTCTCTGCACGCCATGAACTCCCTCAGCGCCATGTACAACCTGCACCAGCAGGCCGCACAACAGGCGCAGCACGCGCCCGACTACCGGCCGTCCGTGCACGCGCTTACGTTGGCTGAGAGACTAGCTGGTAATTGAATGCACGCTCACACACACAAGCAGGAGACAGTGTTTATAGAAACGAGCTTGAATTTGTTTGTTTGTTTTTTGTAAAAAGAAAAAAAAGAGTATACATAGAGCCAAAATTCGCGTCTGTGATTGTTCTAGAATATTTTTAATTAGGTGTTAATATTCGCTTTCACGATTAATCATCTTACACCGTGAAGGGATATAGCTGGGATCAGACTAAATAAACAAGTGAAATATGTGCTGTGGTAGGCCACAAAGACATTTAGTGACGTATTAGACTTTTTTTTATTATTATTTTTTACAATTAGCCATCACAAAAATCTTTTTTTCCTTTTTGGAAAAGCAAAAGAAGAGAGTGGATAATATTAAAACGTGTCTAAGCCCTCAAGCTTTTTTTTTAAGCAATAAGTAAATTAATTAAATTAACAAATAAGCTGCCCCAAGTATGAAAGTGCCACACAAACCCACCCTGTTCAGTGAAATAAAACTTGCCGTGTGTTTTCTCTTCCAACGGCTGCACATTTCAAGACATCATCCTGGAGGCTCGCTACGGCTCTCAGCACCGCAAACAGCGCCGGAGCCGCACGGCCTTCACTGCGCAGCAGCTGGAAGCGCTGGAGAAGACTTTCCAGAAGACCCATTACCCGGATGTGGTGATGAGGGAGCGACTTGCCATGTGCACCAATTTGCCCGAGGCCCGCGTGCAGGTAGGCACGTCCGAAGAAGAAGAATAAAAATATAATATAAAAATATATTATTTTATATTAGTGTTGGGTTTATGACGTTAGAGATAGAGATTTTATAAAAGATGGGAGACAGTTTTAAGTAAAACAAACAAAACTTCTGTCTTCATTTCACAAAAACACAGCTTGAAACACTTCAATAAAAACGTGATTAGCAGTGATAAAAACAGTATCTAAACGATATTTATAAGCAGTGCTATGGCTTTTGTAGATTGTGAAGTTTTGCATTATCATCCACAAAAGATTGTTCATCTGAACAACCTAAAAAAAACAACCTAAAAAAAGTTGTAAAAAAACTGCCAGCTAATAAGTATAACATTTTTGAAGCTTGATTGTGAATTTAAAGCGTGGGCACTTGAGCATATTATATTTTATTTTTTGATTTAAACACCCCCCCCCCCCAACAAGATCAAAATTAAGAACACAACAAATTAATAAAAACAAAAAACTTCTGGAACATAGAGGATCACTTATCGCAATGCACTAAAGTCTCTACCCCAGTTTCCTATTAACGGTCTATAATAATCTTTATCCTCCAGGTTTGGTTCAAAAACCGCAGAGCAAAGTTTCGTAAGAAGCAGCGCAGCCTCCAGAAGGAGCAGCTTCAGAAGCAGAAGGAGGTGTCCGGGGAAGGAGGAAGCGAGAAGGAGGACATGCCTCCCTCCACCACTATCCTTTCTGATACCCAGCTTCCACCTTCATCCTCCTCCTCCTCCTCCTCCCCGGAGACAGAGGGTCCTGTGGTTCGTCCTGTTCCGCTGGACATGGAGCTGAACGTCACGTCAGCAGAACATTCAGGCAGCGAGTCGGCAACAGAGGATAATGCCACCGATAAGGAGGACGAGAGCAAATCCCAGAAAGAGGAAATGAAGTGTGAAAGGGCGGTGACACCTGGGGACGACTCTCCAGCTTGTAAAAGACTCAGCCCTAAACCAGGTAAGAATACTAAGTACAAGTCCTTTTATCCTTGGCAAACTTAATGCATTAAATCAGCTGACTACTAAAGCATATATATAAAACTTTCTTAACCCTCCTTGTCCCTGTACAGATTCCCCCCTGGTCTCTCCGTCAGTGACACCTTCGTCCTCCAGCAGCAGCCTGGCCAGCACCGGTCCTCTCTCTCAGAGCCACTCTTACTCTTCGTCCCCCCTCAGTCTGTTTCGTCTGCAGGAGCAGTTCCGCCAGCACATGGCCGCCACCAACAACCTGGTGCACTACCCCGCTTTTGACCTCGCTGCCCCGTCTTCACTTCCCTACCTGGGAATGAATGTTAACATGCCCCCTGCGCCACTGGGCTCTCTGCCCTGCCAGTCCTACTATCAGTCCCTGTCCCATCACGCACAGCAGGTGTGGAACAGCCCGCTGCTGCAGGCATCAACTGCAGGCGGCCTCACCAGCCACAACAGCAAGACCACCAGCATTGAGAACCTGCGTCTGAGGGCCAAGCAGCACGCCGCCTCGCTGGGACTGGACACAATGTCTAACTGAGAATCAGAAGGGGTGAAAGATGGCGTAAACTAGGCCAGAGCCTGCACATTACCATACCCTACTGCGTGTCCGTGTGGCTGTGATAGCTCTTTAGGAAGCATACAAGGACTCCTCCAGCAGATGGGCACAGAACATACAGAGATGTTCGTAAATAAAACACGCCAAAATGCTTTGGACCTACAGATCTCCATTTAACATCTCTTCAAAACGCACCACATGCCGACCACCTGCTCGACTTCTCATAGCTTCTGTTGCAGCTCAGCGTATCGTTGGAAAAGAGAAAACCCCCAAGATAATGGACAGCACTGCTGTAAGATGCAACACTCCATAAAATGAAAATACTTCCAACAGTCATGCAATGCTGGACCTTCCTAAATAAATGAAAAAGAATCATGAAAAATGGTGTGAACGGCTGGACGCGCTCACTTAAACAAAGCAAAACAAGAAAAATAACAATGCAAATAATGTTTACAAGAACAATGTGAATAAATGAGGCACTTTGGAAGGAATCACTCGTGCAGCAAAGAGACATTTCAGTGAAGCCGTGTGGTTATGTACATACCACGTAAAACACAACAGCACATAAATAAAAATAAACCCGAGTCATGTTGTCCTCAACACCATAATTATAAGTGACTAATTCACTAGTTTAATAGCCACTAATATGCCACTTTGTACAGAGGCTGGCTTGATAATGAGCAAATGATTTCAGTGACTAAATTCTCAGAGGTTTTAATTACATTTTGCCCTGGGCTGAGGGAGCTGGGGCGAGTGCAATTACAAACACGCGTAACACTTAATGCAGCATTTTTAGATTCAAAGAGTCCGTATGCCAAAACTGTTGACTGAGGCAGACGCACGACTTTGCAATGACTTGTTCATCTTCTGTGAATACAGAACGATGGTAAACATATTAGGACTCGGTTAAAGATCGTCTTGACTTGTATTATTCCCGCCTTAATAGTCTCTCGAGGAAACATGCAGCTTTTCATTGAAAGCCACACCGTCAGCACTTGATGAGAATCACACACGTCTCTGATGTTTTCCGTTAATGTGTTTTGGAAGATAATGTCTTCAAATAAAAAAAAAAAGCACATTATTTTAATATGTAAAATACAAAAAAAGTCTATCTATTAATGTTTACTGGTAAAGTAATTGTAAAGTTCCTATTATGTTGTATAATTAATAATAATGGACTCTGTCTCAGATAAAATTCCTTGTCAGATTGTAAGATTGTATTTACTGAGCTCACCGACAGCCCTGTCCACCCCCTCCTGTCTTGGTTGTCATTTTAACACTCCTGGATTGAACTGATATTTAAAATTTTAAGTTTTTTTTCCTTCTTCGAGAATTAATTTAAAAGAAGAACCTGAGCACATTTAAATTTTCTGGAGAACTACCACCCTCCGTGTTTTTCAATCAATCCAGGTGTAAAAGCAAAAGAAGGAGAAGACATCTCAGTGAATAATTGACCTGAGTCCTCTGTGTTCTGCTGTCTCAACTCTATTTGAGTTCTGTTGTTGTTTCTAATGCTGTTCCCCGACTGTTTCTGTCAAACTACTTGGTCCGGTGCTAAATAGATATGTAAAGGTGGAGGAGAGCGACCGGACCATCAGCAGTGTTGTTTTCTTTGCTCCTCTCAATAATGTAGACTTGAACTTGTGTTGTTGTAAAATAACTTCAAATAAAAACATTGCCTGAAGATCTTTACAATGAAGACTTCTTGATTTTTGCTGAAGATTTAGACGGGACGGGTGTTCACGGACAAACCTTGAAAAAAAGTCATTAAACAGCATGAAGTTAAAGATATGACGAGCATATGATCAAGCTTTATATTTGTAATATTGTTACACCATTTTTCAGGTAAGCAAAACATAAAACCAACTGACTGAGTGAAGGACCTCAAAGTCCTGCAATTAATATAAGCAAGTACATATTTAATATATCAGTTTAGTCTGAAGACATGGATGATGAGAAGAGAGAACGAGCAAAGCAAAGAAAAGGCACGGGGACGATGAAAGAGCGGAGGGAAGGTCAAATTTAAAGAACACTAAAAATACAAACACAAATACATGAGAATTTGTAACAAGACAAAGGGTACAGGAGCAACGAAAGAAACACGTAATCTGAAATATCTGGGAAATAAAAAGCAGCGTGGGGACATACGGCATCCCCAGTGAATAAGCAGGCCATTATCCTGAAGAATGACAGCCTGGGGCGGTGATTATGCTGCTATTATATCTTTAACAGCATGGTTTGTCAAAATGCAGACCCCCACCCAACCGTACTCTCTCTCTCACACACACACACACACACACACACACACACACACACACACACACACACACACACACTCGGGCAACTGGGCATCTCTGCCACATCCTCTAAAGCACGCCCTTGCTCCTCTCACAGTAAACTTTACATGTATTGTATGTGACATTGTTCTGCTCTTAAATGAATTAGCCTTGAATATACATATGTCCCTCTCAGTGTGTGTGTGTATACGTGTGTGTAAATAACTAATGCACCTCGGCTGCAGTTATGAACGACCGCTTCCCAAAATTTGGACAGACGGGGATAATGATCTCACCAGATTAGCAGCGTTAATGTGGGTGTAACACCTCACCCTAAACCTTGTTGTGTTTTATTACACCACATACACGCGCGTGTCCTCGGCCAAGGGCACGCTGATGTGTGACTGATATGTCTGCATCCAAAGTGAATGTCCTTGTTATCCAGAGGAGGAATCTGTCCAGGTACATGGCAGGATTTCCTCCCATGGGGCTTTGGACCAGAGAACATAACAATAGTCTTGTTCCAAATGTTCACTCCCCCCCCCCCCCCCCCCCTTAACACCCATTCCTCCCCCAACACACACACACCCTGGGGGCTGAACAGGGATTGCTTGATTGTACTGCTTCAGGGTCAAGTGTGTTGAGCCCTTGATGCTGGATCAGGCGCTTCCATCTCTAACACTCAGGGCTTCACTGAGGCCATAGCCACTTATTTGTAGGCAGTTAGAGATGCTCATTTACTTTCCTTAAAGCAAGTGATGGCGATGTGTGTCCTGTGTGTGTATCTGTAAAAAAAATCCATCCAGTCTTGCAAACTTTTAGTTTGTAAAAAGCATGAAAATATGCTTCTGCTTCTCACACACACACACACACACACACACACACACACACAGCCCCTCGGAGCAAGACCCCCACACAAAAATCACAGTGTACCATTCAATCAGTGCTTTTTCTCCCTCCTCTCCATGGTTCTCTCAAAGGTTTAAACCATGGCGAGAATGAAAACTGCCAGTGTTGGAAATCTCGGCCCATTGAGTAGGTGACAGGGTCTGCCAGAATATGATCCTAATCCTGTTTCCAGCATTCTTTTAGCCCAGTGGCATTGCCATTTCGCAGCATATTCTCTGAGCTGTCAGACCCGGGGAAATCCCTCTAATAGTGCATTGCCCAGATACACATCAAAGCTCTCCTGGAAACCACCAGCATGAACTTAAGGGAGAGGGAAGCACAAGTACAATCAGACTCACAGCTGCCCAGGAAAAAAAAAAGGCTTCGTCATTTAACTCACATTTTCTGCCAAAAAGTGGAAACAATCGTTGCCACTTTCCCTAACACCTTTCACAGACATAAACAGAGGGAAATGGGTTACGTGGACAGAGAAACAAAGAAGAGAGTGATATCAAGAGGCCGACAACAGGTGGCTAAACTGTGTATCCAGGGCCACCCTCCTTTAGTTCCACTTCATCTTCCATTTTCTTCTTGCCCTTTTTCTCTTAAACACTCTGACTGCCATCTCGCCCCTTCCTGGGTAATCTTCTTAAAGAGAAGAAAACCCCAATTCTCTCTCTTCTTAATCTGGCTGCAGTCTAAACCTTGGGGTGCATTTCCAATGTGGGCGTCACTAAACCAAACGGGAGCTCTCCCAGCCACTTCACGGAGCATCGAGTCTGTCGACGGATGCTTAGATTACACAGTGAAAACACGTCTAGTATATGAACCTCATTTTATGAAAACCGTTAAATGGTACGGTGTTGGTATGGGCCTGTTGGATCAAACTGTAAGGTCCATGTGAAATATTTAAGTCACAGATTAGTGGCTCGTGATATGGATAAAACCTTTGCATGATAAACTCAACAGGTAAAACAGACCCCTGTACGTGTGTAGAAAATCCACCACAAATTCTTTTTATTATTTATTTTAAAAAGTATCTTTATTTACCACATTGAAAACAAATAAAACAAGTACATTCAGTGTGTATAAAACCTTGTGTCTATTGGTGAGGTTTGCTTCACTGCTGTGGCTGTAGATCTACTGTTCCAGTGTAACCGTTGAGTAATTATAAATTATTCAAAGTGGAAAAGTCTGAAAATTAAAGAAAAAGGCAGGTCAACTGCTCTCAGTCCGTCTCCACCTCTCTCAAGTTTCTAACATTTCCACACAAGCATCAAAAAAACACAACGTGCAAATGATCTTTTGATAAAATGTAAATAGACGACTGGATGCCTGTAAATATGAGCGAGCTGTGGAGCTGAACAGTAAAGAGACGAACAGCTGCACTCTGAAAATGAAGAAGGAAAAACGCACACACACACTCTATAGCATTTCTGTGCACTCTGTGGTTGAGAACAGCAGAGAGCACATCCTGCTGGGCTCAAGTCTACATTAATGTATCTGCAACAAAGACCCCCACTGCTGAGATCTTCTGCCCCGCTGCTAGCTGGGACACGAGTCTGAACTTCACCTCTGGGCTGGAATCTCCACAGCAGGAAGAGCAGCTTAACTACTACAACCTGCAACATTCCTCCATGTGTGTCTTTACCAAACAGACACCTTAAAGTTTACTTTGAACCACTGACGGCACAAACACCGATTTAACTATTAAAACAACCTGCTGTAGATGCTCAGTTTTAACATTCATTCCGAGCTCGTGAGGCACAAGGTGAAAACATCAAACCATTAGTGTTTTTGCAGGTTTATTAACAAAAATTGTACTAGAAAACACAGCGGAAGCATGTGGGTGTGTAGTTAAATCCATAATATTCATCTTTCTAATACACAGCATGTCTCCCTAACACAGGCTTACACATAGGGACACAAACGCACAGCGCTTCATTGGCTAATTCAATAATAAAGCAGGCAGCCAGTCGAGTCTATAGACAGGCAGAATAGAGAGTAACTCATCTCTAACAGTCTGCCGTCTCCTGAGTGTTAAAACATGTAAATTTATGTAGGAGCCCATAGGAAACACATATTTACAATACGTTTAGGTAATCACAAGATATGCGAGGAGGCATTCGAGGCCCTGGGGACGAACGCAGTCAATACAAAAATAGTTTTTATGTGTCATTAATTCCCCCTGCATTCCCCGATACATCCCCCTTTTACCACAGTAATACAGTAATCACTCACAATCGCACAGAAAATTATCTGCACTCATCTGTGGAATAAAAAAAAGCGGAGGGGCAAAACGGGGCGAGTCGTCCCATTTTAGCTCTCTGCTGCCTCTTTAATGTTCATCTGGGAGCCGCATGGCTGACGTCCATCCCGGCACGGGGATGGGAGTCAGCTCCGGAGCAGCTTAATGACAGTGGGATGTGGATGGTGGACTCGTTAAGAAACACGCACACACAGAGACACACACCTTTTTTCATGCTACATTGCCTGGGCCAGGACAACATAAAGGGTCATCGGCGGTGTGATGGAAAAAAAAGAAAAAGAGGCACCTCTGCGCTCACATTAGGCTGTGATAAGAGGAACCATTTCACCTCTGAGTGATGCCGATGCAAAAACGGACTCAATCCAGCTATAGTAATGAAAGCTGCGCAGATTCAGATGTGAGAAGCCAAATGGTCAAAGAAGTCATTACCTGCCTTTTCATTACGCCCTCCTCTCACACAGCCATATATCGCATTATTAGGCAAAGCCATCAAACCTGATGAATAAGCAAAGAACAAGACAAGCCCATTTTCATTGCCGAGCTAAAGAGAGCAGGTAATTCTGATGGAAATTTGTGTTTTTTTCCCCAAACCACAAACATCATCCCTGTGCAGCTGACAAAGTACAGCAAGACAAACACACATAGTGGAATTACAGAAGCATTTCCACATATAAACGCTCAGTGTCCTCTAGTGGACAAGGAAGATACAGGACACTTGTAATCTTGATCTACTGTTGACACCTAGAGGGCAAAAATTAAACAGCAACTCATAAATAGCTATATATGAGTGGAGGAGACCTTTAAAGAAAATGACACATCCTTCCTAATTGTAATCTTAATCCTCTGTCCATTGTTTTCTTGTAGCTATCGCCTGTAACTTACGAGCACCACTTAAATATTAACATTTAATCACACTCAAAATGTGATAAGAACGTAAAGTGCTGACTAACAACTTATTGAATGACTATTTGACTTCTTCTCACACGGCCATATGCATATCCTGGTTGTGTGTCACATCTCTTTAATATGTCACAGTAGAAAAGATCTGTGCAAAGAACACTCTGGTGCACAGTGTGCCCTCGGGTGATTTCTAGTGATAATGTAAATTTAACTTACATTAATTTGAATGGTTTACTGATAAAAACCTAAACATCCACATCGTCAATAAGTTCAGTTTAATTATTCGTTTAACAGCAGTTTAGTGCATCAATCATGATGACCAGCATGAATGATGAGGACACTGAAGGGACGGGTGTCAGTGCAGGCCAGACTTTAGGAAGTACTCCTCACGTCCCTTTGAAACTAAAAAGAGGTCATTCATCAGCTCGTGCAGCTAGTTTTAAAGCATAAGGACCCTACTAGAAAGCTGCAAAAAAAAAAAAAAGTGTTAGGATTTGGATGGGATATTGTGCGCTCAGAGTCACCTGTCCTCGTGTCTGGTGAATTGACTGATCCAATTCTGCACTGAGGAAAAATCTCTTTCCTGTTTGTCTCATGCTTTTCCTGCACAATCTAAAACTGATATTATTTACATGTGCTGTGTAGCCTGCAAAGGTGACCCAGTGTTAAGGCTTAGTAATCATATAGGACTGAGAAAACAGAGGAAAAAGGAGAAACGTCTCTGAGAGTCATGGTTGGCTTAGAAGGCTTCAAAAAGCTCCGGAAAACAGTTATGATGAAAGCCCGGGTCCACCAGAAGCAGTTTGCAAATCCAGCTGACTCCAAATCTGGCAGCAGAGTTGCTCAGTATTTGAAAGTCTCAGGCGAACTTGTGCAAGAGTCCACGTCCTACGTCAGCCTCTTTAGCTTGCACATGTAAATAGGTCCAAAGTTAGCTGCTAGGTGCGGGATGACCATCTCGCCCAGGTGGAGGTCCGGAGCGAAGTGAAAGGTGTTCCCGAACATGCGCATCAGGGGCCTCAGATCCACAACCTGAATGTGATCGAGATATGAGGAAATAAAAGAAAAATGGGCAGTTATTCGAGGTCTGATTTCAGTTTCTGTGCGTTTTATATCTCCCACAACTTTGACGTGTTTCTTATTGATACAAAAAAAGTCTCTCACTAACCTGTAGATGGATGCCATCTTTCTCTCGAGCTTGGTAGATAGCCTGTTCAACCACACTGAGGTTCTGGTTCTGTGAGAGCGTGCAGGTGGAGTAGAGGATCTCCCCACCAGGACAAGCAGCCTGGATTCCCGCTCTGCAGGAAACACAGAGGGTTCGATTTACATAACATCTAAATAAAAGTTCTCACTACCAGCTGTTATTTTGCTTAATTGTGCGCATATTTATATGAAACCATGCAAACTTTAACAGCCTCAAAGCCCATTTTGTTCACATTTCCTCCAAACTTACAGCAGCAGCTCCAGCTGTAGCTGCGGGAGCCTGCGTCTCTCCCCAGTCCGATTCTTACTGAATATGTTGTTGTCGTCCTCCATGAGTGAATGTCTGTCTGTGGTGCAGGGAACGTCAACAAGGACCTGAATTTAGAGGGGAAAAAAAGGAAAGGCTGAACAAAACAAAGTTTTTGAATAAAAACATAACGACAAAGAGCAAAACGTGAAAAGGATGACTGTGACAATGTGGCACTGGCTTACTCTGTCAAAAGTGTTGCTTTCAATTTCCCCCCATTTGGTGCCATCGAAAGAGGTGATGCGCAGGTTCTCATTTGTCAAAAAATGCTTAGGAACATAGCTGTGGAGGACCTTCCTCAGTCGTAGTGTTCGAGACACTGAGCTGTCATTTATGCACAAAAACCCTTTGACGTAAACACAAACAGGTGGACGGTTAACAGCAGAACAGCAAATAGAGCATAGGTGATAAAGACTTTTGGCCCGGCGATTCAAAAAACAAACTGAAAAAGGGTAAAAGTACTTTGACTTACTGATGGCCTGGGTCTGAAGCAAAGCCAGGGTCTTGCCTCCTGGAGCAGCACAGAGGTCAAGCACGCTGTGACCTTCTTGAACATCCAGTGCAAGACAGGGCAGCAGAGATGCTGCGTCCATCAGGTAGTAACCCAACAGGCCGTTCTTGTCTGGCCTGAAGAGGAGAAAAGAGAACTGAGGATCAGACTGCACGCTGCTAGAAGATGCTGTTGTTAGTAGCAGGATAGGAAATATTGCTCACCTTGCAGGCTTGAATCGTGTCACGTCGCCTCTCGGAAACACTAAACACTTGATGTTTGGGCTTAGAGATAGCTGCTCGCCATCAGCGTCAGAGCTCTTCATGGAAACATCACTAGGTTCCTCTGATTTTTCCTCCAAGCAAGAAGGAACTGCAAATTACATGCCAGTCAATAGATGATATACAGTGGGGCAAAAAAGTATTTAGTCAGCCACCGATTGTGCAAGTTCCCCCACTTAAAATGATGGCAGAGGTCAGTAATTTGCACCAGAGGTACACTTCAACTGTGAGAGACAGAATGTGAAAAAAAAAATCCATGAATTCACATGGTAGGATTTGTAAAGAATTTATTCGTAAATTAGGGTGGAAAATAAGTATTTGGTCACCTCAAACATGGAAAATCTCTGGCTCTCACAGACCTGTAACATCTTCTTTAAGAAGCTTTTCTGTCCCCCACTCGTTACCTGTATGAATGGCACCTGTTTGAACTCATCATCTGTATAAAAGACACCTGTCCACAGCCTCAAACAGTCAGACTCCAAACTCCGCCATGGCCAAGACCAAAGAGCTTTCGAAGGACACCAGGAAAAGTATTGTAGACCTGCACCAGACTGGGAAGAGTGAATCTACAATAGGCAAGCAGCTTGGTGTGAAAAAAATCAACTGTGGGAGCAATCATCAGAAAATGGAAGACATACAAGACCACTGATAATCTCCCTCGATCTGGGGCTCCACGCAAGATCTCATCCCGTGGGGTCAAAATGATCATGAGAACGGTGAGCAAAGATCCCAGAACCACACGGGGGGACCTGGTGAATGACCTGCAGAGAGCTGGGACCAAAGTAACAAAGGTCACCATCAGTAACACACTACAACGGCAGGGAATCAAATCCCGCAGTGCCAGACGTGTTCCGCTGCTGAAGCCAGTGCATGTCCAGGCCCGTCTGAAGTTTGCCAGAGAGCACATGGATGATACAGCAGAGGATTGGGAGAATGTCATGTGGTCAGATGAAACCAAAGTAGAACTTTTTGGTATAAACTCAACTCGTCGTGTTTGGAGGAAGAAGAATACTGAGTTGCATCCCAAGAACACCATACCTACTGTGAAGCATGGGGGTGGAAACATCATGCTATGGGGCTGTTTTTCTGCCAAGGGGACAGGACGACTGATCCGTGTTAAGGACAGAATGAATGGGGCCACGTATCGTGAGATTTTGAGCCAAAACCTCCTTCCATCAGTGGGAACTTTGAAGATGAAACGAGGCTGGGTCTTCCAACATGACAATGATCCAAAACACACCGCCCGGGCAACAAAGGAGTGGCTCCGTAAGAAGCATTTGAAAGTCCTGGAGTGGCCTAGCCAGTCTCCAGACCTCAACCCCATAGAAAATCTGTGGCGGGAGTTGAAAGTCCGTGTTGCTCGGCGACAGCCCCAAAACATCACTGCTCTCGAGAAGATCTGCATGGAGGAATGAGCCAAAATACCAGCTACTGTGTGTGCAAACCTGGTAAAGACCTATAGTAAACGTTTGACCTCTGTTACTGCCAACAAAGAGTATGTTACAAAGTATTGAGTTGTATTTTTGTTATTGACCAAATACTTATTTTCCACCCTGATTTACGAATAAATTCTTTACAAATCCTACCATGTGGATTCATGGATTTTTTTTTCACATTCTGTCTCTCACAGTTGAAGTGTACCTCTGGTGCAAATTACTGACCTCTGTCATCATTTTAAGTGGGGGAACTTGCACAATCGGTGGCTGACTAAATACTTTTTTGCCCCACTGTGAGTTTTTAATAGTGTTAATTACTAAGATATTGACTTTTCCCAGTGAAATGTTTTAGTAAATAGTCTATTGAATGAATTTAAATCAAATCATTCACACTCCAGCGCTAGCTTCATAAAATTTTCTGAACTCTTCAGAGCATCAGAGATTGCCACAGCACAGCATTTCCTGCATCAGTAATAAGCAATAACCATAACTGTGACTGAGGCTAGCGCACTTACCGTCTTTCTCCCTTTCACTGATGAAATCTACGCATCCCTGAGCTTTGAGCTCTGTCAGAGCAGCGTTATGGGAGAAATTATTGAGCAGGGCTCCATATTTTCTCTCTGACAGCATGGCGAGTCGCACTGAGGGCCACAGCTGCCCCAGCTGAGTGCTATAGGTGGCGTCAAAGTGATGCACGGCCAATCTGGTGGGTGGGAGCTTGGGACGTGTAGCAGCCTGTCAGAGAGCAAAGGAAGAGGACATTTAATATAAATGTTAATTCATTTTTATCAATGCTCTCTTTGTGCCAATTTCAATATAAAATTTAAATGCCCAGGAGAGTGGAAAGCTGGCTTTAATACGTGTAAAATTAGAGTAGACCTATAATGTACATCTGTGTACAAATATATGTACCTGACCATTTTCAGAGGCAAGTTTTCTTTTTGTAAAGCCACACAACACTGACCTATGAATCATTTCAGAACAAATGATGATGAACCAGGGTTGTGTCTTAACAAACAACTTAACAACTTAACAAAGAACCAGTTTTAAATTGTATCTTTAGGCACTTTGTTACTACCAGGCTGTCACAAAACACATCATCTCTTCCAATTTCTTTAATTGAATGTAAAATGAATGAAAAAAATGCCAAAGATAAAACAGTTTGATAGACAAAAAACATCATTTTTGGACTGATTTGACCAAAGAAACCAGACGAATCGAGAAAAAAAGGGGCTAAAACCCCCAAACTATCTACAATATGAACAGCATCTGAAAGTCATGTTGGGTGTTGGGGATCTCGTCAAAATGGATGAAACTATAAACACAGAAATGTATGGTCAAATTTCAATCCACTTTGCAACACATCTAGGAAGTGTCTGACTGGCAACAGGATAATACAAGTAAATCTGGATACAAAAACACAAAGTGAAACACTATCAGTCATGGATTGGACCTCCCCAGAGCCCGGATTTCGACGTTCCTGAAACGGTGTGGGGTCATCTTGACAGATAACAAAACAAAAGGCAGCCAACATCCAAAGATGAGCTCTGAATGTCCTTCAAGAAGCCCGAATAACTATTTCTGAAGATTACTTAAAGAAATGACAATAAGCTTGAATAAAGATTAGGATCTCAATCTCACTAATAAGAGAGTTCCTGCTGTGCTGAAGAATAAATGTGGTCAAGGCAAATATTAACTTTCAAGGTATTTAGACCTGTACAACCTCTGTCTTTACCTTATATCAGAATCAGAGTGAGAATACTTCATTAATCCCTAAGGAAATGATGTGGGTTACAGTTGCTCCAAGACAGTAACAGACGAAACGATTTAACTAATACAATATGTTACAGAGTTGACCATTTTTTCTCTTTTTCACTGTGTTTAGCAGCCACACGAGATCTAAATGCAAATACTGTCTGGCATTATTAATGTTGAGCACGTACCCATTTCTCTTTCACTCGGTGTCGTCTGGGTGTCAAACATCTTAAATCTTTAACTTTTCTTAACAGCAGGCTGGTGTCCCAGAGCAGCGCCATCTTGCCGTGCCCCTGCTTTTTTTTCGTCCGACTTTGCGCTGACAGTTAAACAATGGTTCCGCACGCATTGAATATTTGAATGGGGTAGGGCCTTATACAAAATGGAGATCTGTTATTGGTTCACATGGACATCAATAATTTCAGTCAACCAATAGGAAACGTTATCCGGTTATCCTTCTAGTAGTTTCCGGCGTGTGACCGACCTCGCGTCCTCGAACAGAAGTAGTGAAACCGAGGAGTTTCAGCTTTCTGAGTTTTATTTTGTAAAATTGTCAGACATAACCATGGTTTTCGAGAAAAAAATGCTCACACACGGGGACCCCGACGATGAGGTACCGAAAAATATCGTATTGTGTCTTTATAGACTGGTCTGTGTGTGTGTTTGACGAAGTTACCCAAATCTGCTGCTCAGTTTAGCGGTGTAACCTGCGAGTTTACTGTCAGCTCCTTTTAAGACCCTTTAATATAATTATCGCCATTAAACGAGGCTGGCAGCTGACGGTGTTACCCTGAGAGACTGCTTATTTTAACTGTGACTGATTCAGTGCGTTTCATACGGCACAGTTTTATTAGGTGATTACAATATCTGGACATTCTTTAACGTAATTAATAAAAATGTACACAAAACTTAAAAAAAGCCCTATAAATCTGTAAGCTGTGCTGGGTTGTAACTGGATTTTAAAACATTGATATAAATGTCTCTGAATAGGAGGAAGATGCCCCTGCTGAGGAGGAGGAGGAGGAAGAAGAGGAGGAAGAGTTGGTGGTAATTGTTTATTTATTAATACTTATTATAACAACATGTATTCTGGTCACAAACAGCTTTTTATGTAGGACGAAAGGTTGAAAAAACCCTCAAAGTCTGACTGATTTATCGGCGGGCCAGTATTATCAGCCGATATTACCTATGTGTCTGTGTATTGGTATCAGCATTTCTATATAACGAATTATATATTTAAAAAAGACAAACAAAAGAAACACCCTTCTTCTATGGTATAAGTGTTGATGAATATTTTGTCCGCCAGAGGGCACTCTGCAGCTTCCCTGCTTGCAAAACTTGTTTGATGCACAACAAACCCAATAACCAGCTGATCTGAACAGTGTAAATAAGTTGATTAAAGAAAACAAAATGCCAGTAATGGATATTGGAGAAATCAGTTTGTTTTCTGTGTTTGAAAGGAAAAGAAATGTATCAAAATACCAGATTTTTACATCACTAGATATAGTATAGGTCTTAAAATATTTACTGGAAGAGCTAGGAATGAGCATAGTGGTGCACAACAAGGTAAGTTTAGTGGCTTAGTGACGGATCTCAAGCTTAACATCAGAGTTTTATATTTTAGGAAATCAGCTCTCTGTGTACCTGGTAACTTACGCTGAAAACATATAACCTAGTCTGGAGGTGATCTTCAGAGTTGTGAGTTAAAATCAGTTGGAAGTATTTTCACTGACTCATGTGCGTGTATTCATTTGGTGATGAAAAACATGTATAAATGTTTTATATTTTGTTTTAATCTGCTATTAAGTCTCTTTTGTACTGCTAGTATTGCACCTACTAGAAAACAGAACGGACAGCAGAATACCTGTTCAATCATTCAAATTAATTTCACTTTGATCTGCTAAAATAATAATGCAGTTTCCACATTAGGCTGTGGGACAGTAACCTTCAATGTTTAAATGGATCCAGTTTAAAATTTCTGAGCGCAGCCATGATGTTAGAGATAAACGGCAGCACTGAGAGCACCCAAGTGTTAAAATAATTAGCTTAAAAGGTTTGTTTTATTGCTCGGTAGAGTAAATCACTTGATTAACATTTTTCTACAGAAAAAATAAACAGCACTCCAAAGGGCACTCGTAGGGATCATTTTGAGTAATATGATGCTTCCACAGCATGTCTTTTGTCCTGTCTTCCTTCTCTCACCCCAACCGGTCGCAGCAGATGGCCGCCCCTCCCTGACCCTGGTTCTGCCTGAGGTTTCTTCCTGTTAAAAGGGAGTTTTTCCTTCCCACTGTTGCTAAAGTGCTTGCTCATAGGGGGTCATATGATTGTTGGGTTTTTCTCTGTATGTATTTATTGTAGGTCTACCTTACAATATGAAGCGCCTTGAAGCAACTGTTGTTGTGATTTGGCGCTATATAAATAAAATTGAATTGAATAAAACGCCCCATTTTGAGCACACAGAAAGCCTGGCTTATTAAACCTCTAACTTCATTATAAAATCACCTTCATGGTTTGAGAGTTGTTGTTTTCCTACCAGAGTTTTTGCCATCATTTTCCTGATGATTAGCATGGCTTCCTTTCTTTTTAGGATCCTCTAGAAGCGATAAGAGCCAAGTGTGAGGAGACTGAACACTGTGTGCACTACAAGGAGCGTCTGGAGCTCTGTGAAACCCGGGTCAGTTCAAGGTCCAACACTGATGAGGAGTGTACAGAAGAACTCTTTGACTTCCTGCATGCGCGGGACCATTGTGTAAGTGTGCGCTAGACAAAGGAAAGATTATTCTCCTAGTGAAGATGCTCATTGTGCCACTTTCTGTCTCTACAGGTCGCACACAAGCTGTTCCACAATGTGAAATGACAACCCGTCCAGTAGACCCGATATAATTTCTGATAATGTAAAATAATCTACAAATGAAGCCTGTTGTTGTTCTCCTGAATTCCCTTTGACTACGTTCCTGACACCTGTTTGTATGCAGTGCATACTAATATAGCTGATAGCAGTATCGACATCAAGAGTCACTAATAACATATTGGAGCATACACTTTAAAAATTTGTGTCAAGAAGGGATTGGCTGTAATGAAAATGTGATGAGGTGGAATGTTGGAGCAAATATGCTGCTACAGTAATGGAAACCGGCTCAGGTTTGGTCATGACTTCACTCTGCTGACCAGAAAATAAAGGTTGTCTTTGGATTCCACTTAGTCTGAGCTGCTTCTTTTCAGAGCATCCGCGTTCTCGGGAGGACTCCATGACTGATGGTTTAATTAGTTTTATCCAGCCACTAACGCTAAATGGTCTCACTGATGTTTACGATGACACAAAATTGGTCTCTGGCATTTCTATTTAATGGCGCATGCACTGGAACACTTGTCCCACGTTTGCAATTTTTGAAAAGCAGTTGAGGTAAAGTTAATTAGATCAGAGCATTTTTTCTCTCCCCACAGCTTTAACACAGACACGGTTAATTCCCTTACATCATCCCAAACGGGTGGGAGAATATTAGGAGTGGATGCTGCCACTCGGTGACTAAAGGCAGCTATAGATTTTATTTTCTCCCCGAGACCTCTAAAGCCAAGGAGCGTCATTGTTTGAGTGTTTTTCCTCCCTTAAATATTAAGGACTGATAAAAAACTTCACACAAATAATTTGGCTAAAATTTTATTTGAATACATGTAAAAAAATAATTTAAAAAAATAACCTCTGAAAAAAAAAAAGTATAGTGATGAGCAGATGGTGGCAGTGTGACTCCAAGTAGAGATTGAAGTCTCAAGAAAATAAGGTTAAATGGTTCAATAGCTCATGCACATAGTGCATATCATTAGAGTGGATTTAGAGCCAGGCTCACCATGCATTTTCTTTATTGTTGCTAACAAAATCATCCATGGAGGCCTGCAGAGAAAAATGAGGACAAAGAAGATCATAAGTACAGCTGGTGAATGAAGTTTTTCATCCACAGCACTCCAGTGTAGTTTGATCCATCTCACCAACTCTAGGGAAAAAGGAGCTTTCCAAAATATTACCTGAGAGATTTGGTCTCATTTTGTTCTGCTTAACATAAACTTAACATTGAACTATATAAAAATGAAAATGAGAAACTGAAAAAAAAAAATGAAAATGTGAGATACGAATAAACATTTTCTACAGGCTGAGGTAATATTTGCCCTCACCTGCATGAGCAACCTTTCCTTCCTCAGTTTTCTGTAGAAGAGGAGGACTTCTGGGTCTGCCCGGACCACGCGGGGGTCAAAGTCCATGACCCTTAGACCCTCGAGGCTCCGAGCCCGAGACAGGGCCACGTAAGCCTGGCCACTCTCAAACACACGAGCCAAAGATATTTCCACACAGTCCAGCGTCATTCCCTTCAAAACAAAAGCATAAAACCATAACATGATAACCATCATTGTTACATAAAAACAACATGTACTGATGGAAGTCCAGTGTTTGAAAAACCCAAAAAGCTGACTACTCGATTCTAGGATTCAACTACAAACCCCAATTAGAAAATTGTTATGTTGCTGCTTAAATTGCAAATAAAAACACAATGTACCATTTAAAGAAAACATTCGCTCATTTTGAATCTAATGGCAGCAACAGCTCTTAAAACAAAAAAGTTGGGACAGGGTGTAGCGTCCACTCTTCTTTTAGCAACAGTCCATAAACATCTAAACACTGAGAAAACCAGCTGCTGGACTTTGGAGAAAATTATTATTATTATTCTTTTAAAACCCAATAATGTTTCTGACCTGATGTTCATCCAGCTGTTTCTTTTTAATACCACTTTTCCAGCCTTTGTCGCCCCCATTTTTTGAGACATTTGCCGCCCCCATCAAATTCATCACGAGCTAATATTTTTCAGGACATGGTAAAATGTCTCAGTTTAAACATCTGATGTGTATTTTTGTTTTGTTGTGAATAAAATCATTGCATTTTTAAATTTTACAAGATCCCAGCTTTTTGTTAGCTGGAGGGAAACAAACAAAGGGTAATTGTTTAGTCTACAGTATAAGATTTGTGACAGGCCAGGAGCATCAACTTTCAGATTCACCTGACCAGCGTATACACCTCCAACCTGAAATTATAATTTATTCAGGTCACACTATGAGGACATTGGTATGGAATCTAATTTTTACATCCTTGTGCCCTGACATGTCTGCTGTAGATCACCCCTTTGCACTCATTGGTCATTACCAATTAACCCAATTATCCAGAGATGACCCTTTTACCTTTAGCTAGATTCTCAGATGGAGGTTAGGATATTGAGTGTGTTGGTGCAGCAGAGCGGAAGATTGCCAATTGTTGAGTTACAGCTTGTGGTTAGATTGGGCCTCTATAGCAATTTTCCTTCAAATTGAATTGTTGCACTTAGTTTTCCCTGCCTGTTATACGTTCATTATACGATTTAAAATGGCCAGTGGGACTTTCTATGTGATATTGTTGTTTTTGTGCTTTCTAGGTGGCATTAGAACAGTGAGGAAGGGAGAAAACAAGAGAGAGGAAGAGGACAGACCCTGGTCTGGCCAACTCTTTAACAGAGAGCCAGTCAAGTAAATTTGTGTTAAAATCTCAGAAAATGAAGAGATAATTAAAAATAAATAAATTTAAAAAAAAAAAATCAAAAAAATCTTACATTTATAAAGATATTATTCTGGTATATTTTAAGATGTGAAAAGAAAACTAAATTAGTGGTGTGTCCAACAAGCCAAAACAACTTGTTACTTTTACAATATGTTTGCTAATGTCAGCTATAGACAATAAAAAGCCTTTGAAATCAAGCTGAACATTCAGAACATGTTAAACAGAGGAACTCTGTACTTCGCTCATAGTGACAAACAGGAATCTGCGATTAACTGATTTTTAAATTGATCACAATGTGAATTATTTTATTTTATTTTATTTTTTTAAATAAAGTCAGCAATTGTAGAGATTAGGTTATGTAGTTGTTACTGCATAGCCACCACTGTTCCATTTTTGTAACCGGTCCAAACTAATAAAGATAAAAGCAATAAATATATTGGATGGCAAATATTTCCATGTAGTGGAACATAGAGTAAATTAAATATTCATTATATTCCATATATTCCTTTTTCTAATTTTTTATCCCACATTTTTAATTTATTACACTGAACACTGACAAAGTGCAGCTTTTCAAAGTTGGTGACAGAGAGAAAAAGATGTTTAGCAGGTATAATGTTCACCATCTGCAAACCATGTGACTAGATCAAGTTTAAAACAATATTTTTATAGTTACAAAAGGAGAGAAATATGTTTCCAGTAACAAGTGCAAACATGTCCAAAGAGTTTAAGGCAACTAACAGGCTCTGCTTGTACAACATTTCAATACAATCCATTTTATAGCTGTTGCAAGGCGGTGGACCATTGAACATAATTTGGCATGCAAGACAATCCAAATATAAACATACTCAAGCTTTCTTTTTAAAAAGAAAAATACAAAAATGAGCACCATCTGCACCTCTGAAATTGCCTTCTGTCTTCCTCTCACTCTCATGTTAACCAGGAGGCAAAGTGAATAATATGATGCTGGAATTAGACCTAATCATGCCATTTTTTTGTTGTTTGTTTTGTTGCTGTGAGGCAACAGTGCACCACCGTGCTTCACAGTTTTGAACTAATTTTTCATTTTTTAATTTTAACTTTTTAAATAATCATGTAAACAGTTTATCAAAGACAAACGCACATAAAACACTGGTGTCCCATGACAACACCAAACAACGTGCTCTACAAAGAAAATATAAGGTCATCATCGGGAAGTGAGCACCGAATGTTTACTGACCTGGCTCTTGTGGATGGAGATGGCCCAGGCCAATTTGAGTGGCAGCTGCTGTCGGCTCAGGTGGATCCCACCACCGGACTTAAACACCCAGCGCTCTGGCTTCAGCACCTCTGTGACGCCGCACAGGAAACGCACACGTGGGAGTCCTGTGGAAACAAACAGCATTGGACAAGATGCCAAGGATGTAGACAAGTGTGTTTCCTAAAAAAGTCAAACTAATATGCAATCCTGTCTTGCCATTGCTTCCGTAGGATTTTTAACAGCTAGGTACGGACCATGTTTTCCAGACTCAAAATCAACCACGACACCTCGTGCTCCATTCACCAGACCTCGAGCAACATCCAAGTTCTTTGTTAGCATGACCTTAAAAATACAAGCAAGCAGCAGTAAAGCAGGTGTTAAAAAGGGTTTGTGTAAAATAAAATGGTTTCTCTGGGAACACACACACACACACACACACACACACGTACGTGCACACACACCTGAGCTCCCACTTTGAGTTGGATCAGCCTGCCGACAGGACTGTGAGCATCTATAGTGTTGACCAGCACTGGGTCGCTGTCTAGTGCCTCAAACAGACGCGCTGACCCTAAGGAGCAGTGAGAGATTAATTCAACTGAAAACTAGTGGTACTTCTTAAAGGAATGTGTAAACAGACAGTAAATGCGATGGGGGAAATGAAAGGGAAGACCTTAAACATACATATAAAAATCTGTTGCTACTGTCGGCCAAATACACTCCAAAGTTTCCTGAATAGTTGTGTCCATGAAAATACTGGTACACCACTACAGGAAATGACAAAATCAGCACCTTGTTGAGACTGAAAGCACCTGTTTGGGGTTCATCTTGGGTGAAACTGGGCATTTGGGGAGGCAGAAACATGTAAACACAACTTGAATGTATAGAAACAGCAGGAAAAAGAGTCAGAGTTGAGCTTTTCACAAAGTTATGGTTTTTTGTTCAGACGATCAGAAATGTCTATGCCAGTTAATGAAACAGTTTGGAAAATAAATAAATAAAACATTTCTCAAATTGCCAGGCAGGACAGACCACACTCTTGAGAGGAAATGGATTATAACAAGGTTGCCATATGTGTTGTCCATTTTCAATTGGATCCAAACCAAACAAAGTAACACGTGTTTCTTTTTTTGTGGGCGGGGCAATCAGAAGAATTCAGACCTGGTAATTGCTGGAGTTTGTTCTCGTTGGTGAGATCCACGTCATCTTTGTGTGTGCACAGCCTGGTCGCTAGGATACCGTCCCTTTCAATCTGATGGTTGGCACTTTTGATCAGCTTGGCTGTGACTTCCTCCGTCACCCTGAATTGTGTTAATTGACAATAACAAACAAACAAACAAACCACAACCTTCCTTTAAAACTTTTCCTGCCCAATCAGACCAATTCAAAAACCTTAACAGCCTCGAGGACATTTATAACATACGTACATAAGTGGAAACAACATGGTGTAATACAATTTCAGGTGAGATTGCATTAGTTGAACAAAACAAAATGTGATAATGAAACAGGGTTACCTCCCCACCCTCACTGCCTGCAGGAGGGAGATGAAGCTCTGGTCTGTTTGCCTCCGCACTTCCGTTAACTCCATATTGATCTGGATCACCTTACGCCAACTCCTGGCCTGAAGGGTCAGAAAGTGGAAAAGTTCATCTTCCCCAAAAATGCATTAATGCTCTCGAGGAAATACGCAGAACAGAATAGACGTGTTGAAAAATGCAACGACTCAGTGCAGTCTCTCAGCACCAGAAAAGTAAATGCTTAACAATGCATAGAAATCACAGCCTTAACATCTAGTTTACACAAATAAATGCATTAAATATGATATTGTCATCTTTTAAAAATTGCTCTTCTAAGTAAGCCAGTTTCTTTCCAAACTTCTTTTACTTTAAATAATAGGCCTGGAACTAAGGGCCTAATCACTCTGTAATTAAATGGATTTTCACTATTTTATTTGAAATTACAATGCAAGTTTATTTACATACAAATACTAGAATAAGCGCGTAAGGGGGTTAGACTTTTACAGCAACCTGTACTCTAAGAAAATTTAAGTTATGGCAATTTTATGATAATTTTGCAGAAAAAACCAACAATATTTCCTTATAGTGCATCACAAATACGCTGTACTTTTCAGGACACGGGCGTAGCATGGAGTGGATCAGTCTCACCTTTTTACATCACATATGTGGACGTGCATAATGGATGTTCTATTATTGAAATGTCCTTTTATTTTAGCAAATTAAATGCAATATGGGCCATTTTCCATTAGCAACTTACAAGAAAAAAAAGTAAATACCATCAAAATTTGCAAGCGTATGTTTCCTTTCACAGTCACTGTTCAAACATAACTTTCAAATCGAGTGTACAGGAAAAGACCGTCTCTTATCCTGTAAAATACCTGGAAGTTGGGCACCATTTAAAATTACTTAAAATGAATAACAGAATAATATGGGTTTCCTTTTCTATAAAACACCCAAAGTTATGCAACACTTCAAAAGTACTTGCACATTACGTCCAATTATTTAAGCACACTTAAATTTACTTGCATGATAATTAATAATGCTTTTTCCTGACTTGTTACCGCCGTATTCTAATGTACCTACGTCTTTGTTTTATTTGTAGGTAAATATTTTTACATTGTCATTTAAAATTTAAAAAAGTGGGAAGTTAGACCCTTAGTTACAAGCTGTATTATAAAGCGTTACCTCAACTTCTAAGAGGCTCCACTATGATCTGACCTGAAAACAGAAGCTGGCTTTTTCTTTTCCCTTAGAAACTGGAGGCAGCTGAAGAAAGTCACCACAAACGATCAGCTGGATCCCTCCAAATGGCTCGGTAGACCTCCTCACCGACCTGCAAGATTTCAAAGAGTTTTAGCCAAGCATTTGTCTGTCAGACAAATTTGACTCTAGAATACTTCGACTCAGAGAGGAGTTTGTGGTAGAATCAGTGACACCAGAGTGTCCACGTCCTGTGGCTCCAAACCAAGCTCAAATCAGCACACCACCAGTTTTTATGATGTGTTTGTGCTGACGTGCTGTGTTTGTGTGGTGCTGTGTGTTATGAGCAAACATCTCCACTTTAGTCTCATCTGTCCAAAGAACATTGTTTCACAAGCCTTGTGGTTTGTTTAGGTAGAACTGCTTTAAAATTTCTCTTTTCAGAGATTTTCTTAGTGTATTTAATTCTTGGTCCACATGTGTGCGTTGTTTTAAGGCAATTTTTACAATACTGCAGATCTAATTTAAACTGACTTGTTACTGCCATCAAAATAAAGAAGTAAAATAATATTTAACAAAATAAAAGATCTTCTTGACTTCAGCTCTAACAAAACCAAACTTTAAGCAAACACTTGCTATGGACTATGCTAGTATGTACATTTACATTTTGGAATAAATTAACATTACAAAGTCCTTTTCGATCTCAGTCCAGCAGCCCATCTTTGAATCACCATCCTCACCTAGCTACTGCCTCGAGCTTGTCAAAGAACTGAGCCTCCACCATGGAAATCTCATCAACGATAAGGTGTCGACAGCTAGTCCAGTGCTGGAGCACCCCGGGCCTCTGAGCCAGCTCGATGCACTGCTCCACTGGGGCAGAGCCTGAGCCAATACCTGGAAAGAGCAACGATTCAGAGAATGGTAAGAAGATAGCCAGGAAGAACAAAAATGATTAACACCCTTGCAAATACTCAGCTCACATCCTACTGTATATTAAGATTTAATTAAAAAGGTCTGTTAAAAAGTGAAAAGATATCCGAGGAGCCCGCCTCAAAGATTTAAAGATTCATAAAGTGAAATGGGGCATCAAGCAGACATTGAAATGAGTCCAAGGATGTGGTTTTAATTAACTGAGTAAAGAAACAAAGAAGGGACCAATTATAAGGACAGCTAAAACGATTATCCATATTTATCAGCTATATCCACTAAAACCTGTAATTTTAAGCAGTCTGTACTTATAAAGTTTTTCTACATTTTCTATCCAATTTGAGCATTCAAAGTGTGTTCTTGCCACACGCACATTAATCTGAGTGCTTTTTTGTTTGCTTAAGGCTAAGCACTTAACCTCACACTCCAATGGAAGCAAATCAAGGTTCAGCATCTTGATGTATTCACAATTTAATACATGCAGGCTGGGGAGCCAAGGATCTTCAGACCTTCTGATTAGAAAAGGAGCTGCTCTAACAGTTGACTCCAAGAAAAGGATCAGCAGAATAATTATGTTTGTGCTTATAACCAATTTTCCCATTTCAGTTTTAGAACAAGCTTTAAAAAAATGATACCTGTAAATTGACCAATTATTTGTGTCATCTTGTTGATGCTGTGGGAAATAAATTGAGCTCCAGATAGTCACAGTGATTATATTAACACACTTCAGATAATTGACTGACCAGCAAAGTTGTGTAACGTTGTTCCTCCGATGTGACACGCAGCCACTCCCGTGCTGGCTGTGGCAAAAGTGCTCTTTGGTGGAAGAGATCCCATGATTCTCTTGAGCAAGAAGGACTTCCCTGTACCTGAAAACACAACAGAGCAATATTTACACCAAGCTGTGTTGATGAAAATGTCACAAGAGGGATTTTATAAGCAAGATGCAGCCTGTAATTTAGCAGAACAGTCAGACAAAACAAGTAGTTTCTCAGTGTCATCACTGTGAAGCTTTATCTTTGTGCACTTTTTACCTGCACTTCCGGTGAAAAAGACATTCTTGCCACTCAGCACTGCACTGAGAACAGCAGCCTGCTCTTTGTTAAGCTTGCGTGATGGTAAGGAGAGGATTGGCTTCTTACTCGGGTTGGCCTTTACCTGGAACAATGACAATATCTGCTGTCATCTTTGTTTAAGTGTAACCCACAGTGTGAACAGAGAGAATGTGTTCAGGACACCAGTGCCTCCTGTGGGAAACAGTCTTGCAGTTTGCTGTGACGCAACCTGAATGTAAATGGGAGAGAGTGCTGTGTGTACAACTCACTGGGCTGAAGTTACAGTCACTCCTGGAGCGTTTGACCTGCTGTCCTGTACCTGCAGCGGTCATCCTATTACTGCGGTCCGTCAGTCCGTTAGGAGCCACTTTGCTTCTCAGCTCCTTGACTTTCTGGATGTCTTTTTGCTGCAGGGGGCTGATGGCCTCGAAGCTGCGGGGCAGGCCGGCCTTGAGCTTCTCTCGGTTGCTCAGAGGCTTGCTGCCCTGCCAGGCCTGGTGTTTGATGCTCAGGGTTTTGAGAAAGAGGCTAAGCTGGTCAGTTGGACAGTTTGACATGAGGACCTGGATGTTTTCAGGGACCAGTTTCACGGTGCACTTCCCATCTCTGGCAAACTTGGTGAAAAGTTTGAACTCTTTCAGATGGTAGCTTTGGGGCACTTTGCCGTCGTGGACTCGCAGGATGATCTCCTGGTACTCATTCCGGCCCAGAATTACTGAGGCTTTGCGGATGACCTTCCTCCGGGTGGCCTGTCCCGAGCTGTTGAGCTGCTCCACCGTCACAGTGCACTGAAGCTGTGCGCCGTCCTCTCCCGATAACATCACAGCGACTCTGAGCACAAAAACATACTTAACATGAATTAACAGTAAAACTAATAACACTGTAGCTGCCAGAGTGCATGAATCTTACAAAGAGGAAACGCTACTATGGTTTAAGAAAGTCTGAATTCAAAAGCAGCCGTGCTTGTACTACTCAACCTAAACAAACAACAAAGCTAAATATGCGATCCGGGTTTAAAATCAACCTCTTAACACTGTTTTAAAATACATTTGTGCTAACCTTTGTGTGTCAGCTGCTCCTGCACTTCTGAACGCCGATTTTCAAATTGTCGGTGCGTGAGATCAGCCAATAGCAAAGCGATGCTCCCGGCCAATCAGAGAGAGGAGATTTAACATTACAACCAATGGGAGATGACAAATGACGCCCCCTTGCTTCCTGCGACCAATCAGTGAGCCCGTTGTCGTGACGTTGACTTTTGAGTGAAATACACATGGCTATCCGGAAATTACAATGAAGGCAGACAAATCAGTCCGGTGAGATCTCAACAAAGCAGCTATTCTCACTTCAAATTTAACAGAAAACACATTTAACAGATTGTTTTTGAGTCCTTCGGAAGCATTTGTAGTCTACCTTAAGTGCGCATGCGTCAACCAGTTGTTCCTCCTTTTTTTCTTCAACTTTTTTCTTACTTATTTCTTTGTCTTTTACTTTGACAAAGTAAGTCATGGGGTGTTTGTCACATAATGCCCTTAGGAATTATTAATGTATTCTGATCAATTCTGATTGAATATTATCTTCAATGTATAAATTCGTAAATATTTTTGTGATAAGACACGCTACAGTTAGCAAGAAACCACAAAGACAAAGTACTGTGCAAAAGTCCTGAATCACACGTCGTGTCTTAATATTTTTATATTTTATATGTTACTAGGAAATGGGAACTAGGTGCAGAGATTAATGACTGAGTGAAATACACGTGGAAATACAGTATGTGGATATTGGCTGGCTTTTGTTCTGCTCTGTTAATCCTGTATTGCTTCAGTAATGTTGAGGTCTGGGGATGCCATGACTGATAGTGTCAAAGGTGTGTTTTTCTTTTCATGGATGAATCGTTGGCAGTGTGTTTAGGATCACGGTCGTGCTGAAAGATGTAACTCTTGCTAATCACACACTTTCCAGATGATATTACACAGTGGATTAAAATATGGCCATACTTTTTGCGTTTACTATTCCATTGATTTTGACAAGATCATTAACACTGCTGGCTGACATGCAGCCCCAAACGATGACAAAGCCTCCAGTGTCTTTTAAAGATGGATGTAGACACTCTCCTGACCTCCTCTGTCCATACTGACGGTGATTTGTTTCCTCAGTTCTCCTCAACACACTGCACAAGCAACAAAGTGTTTAAAGAAACAATTTAAAACTGTGTTGTTGGTTTTTTTTTTTAACTCAGTTGTCTGTAATGTGTAGAGGCAACACTGTTTCTACAAAGCCAGTTGGTAAATCATTACATTAAATTCTTTTAATAATCAGACTTCTTTTTTTTTTGGTAAAATAATTCTAAAAAAAGGAAAATAAATGAAACAAACCAGTACTTGAATCTGGAAAAAGAAATGTCCTTCTCTTCTTTTGATTTCTTTTAGTCATTAATAGTATTTCTCTTGACATTATGACTATTGTGGAGGCAGATTTCCTTTCTCATGTATTAATCACATATTTAATCATATCACATTAGTTATAGTAATATCACTTTCTCACTTTACTATAGTAAGAGCACCAGTTTGCAGTGTGCATATAGAATAAATGTGGAGTAATGAGTCCTTGGCAGAGAATGAAGATATTCCCTTTGTGTGTTTAAATCTCAGTTTTACTCTTCAATCTTTTTGCTGCCAGTCTCGTTCTCTGTGCATCTGAGTCGCTTCCTTTGGAAACGGCCTTTTAAGAAATGTGAGTGAAAATGAAAAGTCAAAGCGGGATAGCAGGATGAAGTCCACTTGTGATTCATAAAATGACCTGTCTCCCCAGAGCCAGGACCTCAATGTTAATGAAGCAGTGTGGGATCATCTTGACGGTAAATGGAACAAAGGCAGCCAACATCCAAAGATGAGCATTGAATGTCCTTTGAGAACCCTGCAGAACTATTCCTAAAGACTACTCAGAGAAATTACAATAAAGCTGCCCAAGCAAGTTCAGGCTGTGTTGAAGAATCGTAAAACCCAATCTTTGCCGCTACTACTGTGTTTCCATGTGTGTTTGCACGTCTTTCAATAAATCACTGCACATTTTTCCCATTTTCCTTTGCTTCTGACTTTTAAAGGCTTACTTAAGTGAATAAAAAATGTCTTGCTAAACATTTCACTTACACTTAGCTGTGATCATCCACATTGATGTGATTATGGGGTTATATAATATATATAATGGGTTAAATGCAGAGAGGGATTTTCCCCACGGGGACCAATAAAGTACACTTTCTTTCTTCTTCTTTCAAACCTTGAGAACGAGAAGGCAAAGTCAAATTATGGGAAATAGTGGAAGTTTCACCTGGCCCTTTGAATCTCAGTGTAATGAACAGATGTTAAGCAGCGGTGCTAGCTGGAGCTAGAGACAGCAGTAACCTCACATAAGTCCAGGACAAAACCAGAACCCTACCCAAACTCCACCTGAGAGCAAAGAGAGAGAGAGTGGCAAAGAAGGACGAGAAGGGCTTAGCCGAATGATGATATTCAAGACTTGATTTAAAGATGCAGTGTGTCTGCACACTCCCATAAAACTCTGATAACTCAGTTCAGACTCAATGAATTTCAAACAGAATGCCCTGATCTTTCTGTCAGGGAACACTGTGTGCTTTTAAGGCAATATCAGGGCGTCTGATCGCTTTAAGAAGTCAGACACTCAACCTTGACATGTATTTAAATATATGATTAATGTATTATTTAATTACTCGGCAGACAGGTACCATATATTCATCTTACATTGAATCCCTGTCTGTCTGGAACATCTTTAATATTGTTTTTTAAATATATAAATACTCATTCATTTCACAAAAAAACTAATAATGCAGCCTTTTTTCTGGGGTCACTATTTGCCCTTAACATTTAATCTGTCCGTCAGTTCCATTTCACCCATTTTGTTTCAAACTTTTTGTGGCGTAATAATAAAAATCCAAATTTAATGTTGTGGAGAAAAAAAAGTAAAGCTTCTGGTCCCGACCAGAACACGTTCTTTTGATTTTAGCACTGCTGGGATTATGTCCATTGAAATTGCAACTGTGCTAACCTTGCTGCAGGCAAAATGATAGTCAGCTAGAGTTTCGACCTTAAGCTGTATAACATCAGAGGAACTTTAGATGCTCTGCAAGCAAAAGCAAACCACATTTAAAGCTCTGAACGTGTTTTACTGTAGAGCTCATTCTTTTGGGTGAGAGTGTTCCTGTTATGAAAAACAGCACGTTGTACATCAGGCTGCGCTCTCTTACAGTTCAGCTGCTTAACATTTAAAATGTAATCAGAGGTGTTGCATTCCCTTCGGACAATGGACTTCACCATCTGCACCGGTGGTACATTTATAGTAAACACTGGCTTCTGATGTTTCTGCAGATACTATGGTGACCATAACACATCACATGGCCCTGTTGAAAAAACAAGTTTTAAGACTTTGTATTCTAGACAAACAGAAAGCCGGCAGCATCAATACTGGTTTCCCAGCATTATGAGGAGATGGAAATATGCATTTCAGAAGAGGCTGTTTAAAAGCTTAAGTGCAGATGCGATCATTTAAATGCATTTTGACCCATTTTCCCTCAGCAGTTGATGCATTAGAACACATTTTCATTAAAGGTGACGGTCTGGGATCGGTCTGCTTTTATATAAAGAGATGGAACCCCAGGACAGTATATGCAATTTTCATCTGACCTTTAACTTTGGCCATTAGGTGGGCAAATGGTAACTGTAGGTGGCTTACATCTCCCACAATCCCATAATTAATTTACTGGTGGCGACCTGTGGGAAATGTATTTGTATCAGATTATAAACCAAATAAAAGTGATTGATAAGATACATGTGAGATTTTGCACTGACTTGTGGATGCCTGCATTACACTTGACATAATTTTTACATAATATTTAGGCTATTTCTTTCTAGGTTTCTTCTCTTCTTCCTTTTTGCCTTTGTGGCATTTCACCACAGTAGTAGAGAGCAGGCAGAAATAAATCTTACTTGTACGCTGTTAAAATAAAGAGCCCATCCACCCAAACATATGCCTGATGACACTTGATTGCGCCTTTTCACAATCCCACACTAATCACATATAAATAATGTGTAGTTTCTCACCATTGTTGTATGTATTTTTTATGTGGCTCTTTTGTTATGAGACAGAATATTAAAAACAACCTGTACACCAACTGTGACACACAGTGAGCGAAGCTCTCCACGTTATCCGTTTGTTTTCACTTCCACAGACAGAGAATGTCAAAAGGCTCGAGTGAGAGAAAATAACCAATTACTAAAAGCATTTAGGCAAGTTTGTTTAGTGCTTTATTAGGTACACCTTCATCATTAACACAAATATATAATCAGCCAATCACATGAAAGCAACTCATTGTATTTAGGCGTGGTCTAGATCGCCTTCTGAAGTTTACACTGAGCATCAGAATGGGGGAAGAAAGGTAACTTAGGTGACTGTGATATGGTTGTTGGTGCCAGACTGGCTGTGTCAGTCTGACATGGCGGACCGTGTGGAGAGAAGAGAGAGCAGACCCAAGTGCAGGTAGTGAGTAGCTGTGAGTGAGTTTTATTTATAGTGAAAGACAAAATGCAAACAAAAGCGGATCATGGTAGGGACTTAAACTAACAAAACAACATGAGGAATGTAGAAAACATTACCCAAAAACCCCCTGAGCAGCAGGCGTGAGGAGCTTGAGACATAAACACCAAGGAGGCAACAATGAACAGACAATCTGACGGGGGGTAAAGGAGAGCACACACTATATATACACAGAGGATAATGAGGAAACAGCCAACAGGCGGGGAACACAGCTGTAACTGACCAGACAAGACGAGACCAAAGGGAAGCAAAACTGAAAACTTTAACAAAGGACACGGAACTATCAAAGTGAAACAGGAAACACACGAACGCAGAGACAGCGAACATTACGCACAGAGACAAGAGTAACTTAACATGAAACGTGGAACACTGGAAAGGTAAGGTAACAAAACCTAAGGACTAGAACTAAGAATATAACATAAACAGAAAACAATAATGAGAATCAAAACCATGAATAACAATAATCAAGGAATATCAATTAATCCACAACCACAAAACACTGGGTCACAGATCCAGTGCTGTGACAGGCTGGTCTTTGGATTTTGGAGATTGCTCATCTGCTGGGATTTTACCGCAGATGATGGTCTGCGCTAAAATGTCAGAGTTTAAAGGAGAATGACCACCAAATAACCACTTGTTACAACTAAGTTACGCAGACGAGCATCTCTGAATGTGCATATCAAACCTCGAAGCAGACAGGCTGCAGAGGCAGAGGACCACAATAGGTCCCACTCCTGTCAGCTGAAGAACAGGAAACTATAATTTCACACAGACTCACCAAAATAGAAGACTAGATAAATATAGTCTGGTTTGATGAGTCTCAGTTTTTTCTACAACTTTCAGGTGGTGTGGGGTCAGAATTTGGTGTAAACAACATAAAAGCATTGATCCATCCTGCCTTGTATCAGCGCTTCAGGCTGGTGGTGGTGGAGTAATGACACGGGCAATACTTTCTTGGCACACGTTGGGTCCCTTAGCACCAACTGAACATCGTTTTATTTACCACAGCCTTCCTGAGTATTGCCGCTGATCATGTCCATGCCTTTGTGACCGTGGTGTACCTGATGGCTGCTTCCAGCAGGATAACGCACCATGTCACAAAGCTCAGATCATCTCAAACTGGTTTCTTGAACATGACCATAAGTTCACTGCACTCAAATGGCCTTCACAGTCTCCTAATCTCAATCAAATTTGCTTTGTAAATATCTGAGGAATGTTTCCAGCATCTTGTTGAATTTTAAGGCAGTTCTGAAGGCAAATGAGGGTCTCACAGAAGGGATTTTAGTGGTCCCTGTCATGCTGTACCTGAGAAAGTGTCCGAGGAGAGTATACTGAAAGAAAAACAGATTATCTCTGTATCTTTTGTACACACAGTTTACTGCTTTTTGAAAGTGCATAAAGCTAATGGAGAAAATTCAGTTCAATTGAGTTGTATTTACAGTGGGGCAAAAAAGTATTTAGTCAGCCACCGATTGTGCAAGTTCCCCCACCTAAAATGATGACAGAGGTCAGTAATTTGCACCAGAGGTACACTTCAACTGTGAGAGACAGAATGTGAAAAAAAAATCCATGAATCCACATGGTAGGATTTGTAAAGAATTTATTGGTAAACCAGGGTGGAAAATAAGTATTTGGTCACCTCAAACAAGGAAAATCTCTGGCTCTCACAGACCTGTAACGTCTTCTGTAAGAAGCTTTTCTGTCCCCCACTCGTTACCTGTATGAATGGCACCTGTTTGAACTCATCATCTGTATAAAAGACACCTGTCCACAGCCACAGTCCACAATCATCAGAAAATGGAAGACATACAAGACCACTGATAATCTCCCTCGATCTGGGGCTCCACGCAAGATCTTATCCCGTGGGGTCAAAATGATCATGAGAACGGTGAGCAAAGATCCCAGAACCACACGGGGGGACCTGGTGAATGACCTGCAGAGAGCTGGGACCAAAGTAACAAAGGTCACCATCAGTAACACTACAACGGCAGGGAATCAAATCCCGCAGTGCCAGACGTGTTCCGCTGCTGAAGCCAGTGCATGTCCAGGCCCGTCTGAAGTTTGCCAGAGAGCACATGGATGATACAGCAGAGGATTGGGAGAATGTCATGTGGTCAGATGAAACCAAAGTAGAACTTTTTGGTATAAACTCAGCTCGTCGTGTTTGGAGGAAGAAGAATACTGAGTTGCATCCCAAGAACACCATACCTACTGTGAAGCATGGGGGTGGAAACATCATGCTATGGGGCTGTTTTTCTGCCAAGGGGACAGGACGACTGATCCGTGTTAAGGACAGAATGAATGGGGCCATGTATCGTGAGATTTTGAGCCAAAACCTCCTTCCATCAGTGAGAACTTTGAAGATGAAACGAGGCTGGGTCTTCCAACATGACAATGATCCAAAACACACCGCCCGGGCAACAAAGGAGTGGCTCCGTAAGAAGCATTTGAAAGTCCTGGAGTGGCCTAGCCAGTCTCCAGACCTCAACCCCATAGAAAATCTGTGGCGGGAGTTGAAAGTCCGTGTTGCTCGGCGACAGCCCCAAAACATCACTGCTCTCGAGAAGATCTGCACGGAGGAATGGGCCAAAATACCAGCTACTGTGTGTGCAAACCTGGTAAAGACCTATAGTAAACGTTTGACCTCTGTTATTGCCAACAAAGGTTATGTTACAAAGTAATGAGTTGTATTTTTGTTATTGACCAAATACTTATTTTCCACCCTGATTTACGAATAAATTCTTTACAAATCCTACCATGTGGATTCATGGATTTTTTTTTCACATTCTGTCTCTCACAGTTGAAGTGTACCTCTGGTGCAAATTACTGACCTCTGTCATCATTTTAGGTGGGGGAACTTGCACAATCGGTGGCTGACTAAATACTTTTTTACCTCACTGTATGTAGCGCTGTTTTATTTAACAATGGAGGTTCCTTGACGTGCTTTATATTGTACAATAATACAAAGGAATGAACGTTTGGTGTGTAGCCTGCTTGGTGTTTAAATGGTGCAGATATTTCCTTAAATTAAAGATGAATCCAAACCCCACAGTTGGTTATGGTATTTAATGTCGCTGCATCTCTCCTATTAGCTTTTATTAGGCTTGCACTCATGCCTTTGCCTTTCACCACTTCAAAAGTGCGCCTACTTCAATATTACCTTGATAGGCTCTGTTTGTTTTTGGCCTTCCTCATTACACCGTGAAGAGATGTTGAATAAAAAAAAAGCAAAGAAAAGATGGTTTTGTTTTGTGTTTTATTGAAAGCACTTTCCAGAAAGTGTAATTGTTTAGAATGAAGACAGAAGTAGGTAAGTAGGTTTCCATGTGTAATTGATGTGTAAGAATATTGCAGAATCTGCTGTGCTGTGTACTTTGTAAAAACCATGAGAAGGGCTGGCTGGCTGGAGAAGGAATGATAAATGTCTTTTTTTTTAACCATTATCTCGGCCGGCCGTTTGGCCTATGATGTGTGGCAGAGCACTCTAGTACAGAGCGCCGCCAGTTCGAATCCCCACGATCTGGCTACCACGGCCCTAGCTTGGGGGGCGGGGATGCGCATTCGCGTTTCCCCTTTTGCCTTTTCCTGCTCCAGCCAAGTCCTCCGCCTGCTCGACATCTCTCCTATTACCTTTTATTACGCTTGCACTCATGCCTTTGCCTTTCACCACTTCAAAACTGCGCCTACTTCAATATTACCTTCATATGCTCTCTTTGCTTTTCGCCTTCCTCACTACACTAAGTACCATTTTTTAACGCTGTGTACTCACTCTTGCTAAGTACATGTGAACAGATCTTGAAGAAAAAAAACAAAACAAAACATACTTTTCTTTTCTCTTTAATTCAAACCACTTTACAGAAAGTACAATTGTTTACAATGAACAAAGAAGTAGGTAGGTTTCCAATGCTTAATTAGTGTGTAAGAATATTGCAGAATCTGCTGTGCTGTGTACTTTGGAAAAACCATGAGAAAAACAGCTGGCTGAAGAAGAAATGATAAATGTCCTTTTTTTTCAAGCCTTCTCTCGGCCTGGCTTGGGGGGCGGGGAGACGTGCACTCGCCTTTCCTTTTTGCTTTTTCCTGCTCTTGCCAAGTCCTCTGCCGGCTCTACATCTCTCCTATTAGCTTTTATTAGGCTTGCACTCATGCCTTTGCCTTTCACCACTTCAAAAGTGCGCCTACTTGAATATTACCTTGATAGGCTCTCTTTGTTTTTGGCCTTCCTCACTACACCGTGAAGAGATGTTGAATAAAAAAAAGCAAAGAAAAGCTGGTTTTGTTTTGTGTTTTATTGAAAGCACTTTCCAGAAAGTGTAATTGTTTAGAATGAAGACAGAAGTAGGTAGGTAGGTTTCCAATGCTTAATTAGTGTGTAAGAATATTGCAGAATCTGCTGTGCTGTGTACTTTGTAAAAACCATGAGAAGGGCTGGCTGGCTGGCTGGCTGGAGAAGAAATGATAAATGTCCTTTTTTTTAACCATTCTCTCGGCCGGCCGTTTGGCGTATGATGTGTGGCAGAGCACTCTAGTACAGAGCGCCGCCAGTTCGAACCCCCACGATCTCCCTGCCACGGCCCTAGCTTGGGGGGCGGGGATGCGCATTCGCGTTTCCCCTTTCGCCTTTTCCTGCTCCAGCCAAGTCCTCCGCCTGCTCGACATCTCTCCTATTACCTTTTATTACGCTTGCACTCATGCCTTTGCCTTTCACCACTTCAAAACTGCGCCTACTTCAATATTACCTTCATATGCTCTCTTTGCTTTTCGCCTTCCTCACTACACTAAGTACCATTTTTTAACGCTGTGTACTCACTCTTGCTAAGTACATGTGAACAGATCTTGAAGAAAAAAAACAAAACAAAACATACTTTTCTTTTCTCTTTAATTCAAACCACTTTACAGAAAGTACAATTGTTTACAATGAACAAAGAAGTAGGTAGGTTTCCAATGCTTAATTAGTGTGTAAGAATATTGCAGAATCTGCTGTGCTGTGTACTTTGGAAAAACCATGAGAAGGGCTGGCTGGCTGGCTGGCTGGAGAAGAAATGATAAATGTCCTTTTTTTTAACCATTCTCTCGGCCGGCCGTTTGGCGTATGATGTGTGGCAGAGCACTCTGGTACAGAGCGAAAAAACATGAGAAAAACAGCTGGCTGAAGAAGAAATGATAAATGTCCTTTTTTTTCAAGCCTTCTCTCGACCTGGCTTGGGGGGCGGGGAGACGTGCACTCGCCTTTCCTTTTTGCTTTTTCCTGCTCTTGCCAAGTCCTCTGCCGGCTCTACATCTCTCCTATTAGCTTTTATTAGGCTTGCACTCATGCCTTTGCCTTTCACCACTTCAAAAGTGCGCCTACTTGAATATTACCTTGATAGGCTCTCTTTGTTTTTGGCCTTCCTCACTACACCGTGAAGAGATGTTGAATAAAAAAAAGCAAAGAAAAGCTGGTTTTGTTTTGTGTTTTATTGAAAGCACTTTCCAGAAAGTGTAATTGTTTAGAATGAAGACAGAAGTAGGTAGGTAGGTTTCCAATGCTTAATTAGTGTGTAAGAATATTGCAGAATCTGCTGTGCTGTGTACTTTGTAAAAACCATGAGAAGGGCTGGCTGGCTGGCTGGCTGGAGAAGAAATGATAAATGTCCTTTTTTTTAACCATTCTCTCGGCTGGCCGTTTGGCGTATGATGTGTGGCAGAGCACTCTGGTACAGAGCGAAAAAACATGAGAAAAACAGCTGGCTGAAGAAGAAATGATAAATGTCCTTTTTTTTCAAGCCTTCTCTCGACCTGGCTTGGGGGGCGGGGAGACATGCACTCGCCTTTCCTTTTTGCTTTTTCCTGCTCTTGCCAAGTCCTCTGCCGGCTCTACATCTCTCCTATTAGCTTTTATTAGGCTTGCACTCATGCCTTTGCCTTCACCACTTCAAAACTGCGCCTACTTCAATATTACCTTCATATGCTCTCTTTGCTTTTCGCCTTCCTCAGTACACCGTGAAGAGATGTTGAATAAAAAAAAGCAAAGAAAAGATGGTTTTGTTTTGTGTTTTATTGAAAGCACTTTCCAGAAAGTGTAATTGTTTAGAATGAAGACAGAAGTAGGTAGGTAGGTTTCCAATGCTTAATTAGTGTGTAAGAATATTGCAGAATCTGCTGTGCTGTGTACTTTGTAAAAACCATGAGAAGGGCTGGCTGGAGAAGAAATGATAAATGTCCTTTTTTTTAACCGTTCTCTCGGCCGGCCGTTTGGCGTATGATGTGTGGCAGAGCACTCTGGTACAGAGCGAAAAAACATGAGAAAAACAGCTGGCTGGAGAAGAAATGATAAATGTCCTTTTTTTTAACCGTTCTCTGGGCTGGCCGTTTGGCGTATGATGTGTGGCAGAGCACTCTGGTACAGAGCGCCGCCAGTTCGAACCCCCACGATCTCGCTGCCACGGCCCTAGCTTGGGGGGCGGGGATGCGCATTCGCGTTTCCCCTTTTGCCTTTTCCTGCTCCAGCCAAGTCCTCCGCCTGCTCGACATCTCTCCTATTACCTTTTATTACGCTTGCACTCATGCCTTTGCCTTTCACCACTTCAAAACTGCGCCTACTTCAATATTACCTTCATATGCTCTCTTTGCTTTTCGCCTTCCTCACTACACTAAGTACCATTTTTTAACGCTGTGTACTCACTCTTGCTAAGTACATGTGAACAGATCTTGAAAAAACAAAACAAAACAAAACATACTTTTCTTTTCTCTTTAATTCAAACCACTTTACAGAAAGTACAATTGTTTACAATGAACAAAGAAGTAGGTAGGTTTCCAATGCTTAATTAGTGTGTAAGAATATTGCAGAATCTGCTGTGCTGTGTACTTTGGAAAAACCATGAGAAAAACAGCTGGCTGAAGAAGAAATGATAAATGTCCTTTTTTTTCAAGCCTTCTCTCGGCCTGGCTTGGGGGGCGGGGAGACGTGCACTCGCCTTTCCTTTTTGCTTTTTCCTGCTCTTGCCAAGTCCTCTGCCGGCTCTGACTGTGCAATTTATCCCGGGAGAAGTGTAATGAGAGCAATAATGTCCTACATCCCATTAATGCCTATCAGAGGATAAGGTCTTCTCATAGTGGTTCATTATTTCAGAGCTGGAAAGGATAGGTTATTATGCAGCCTGGTATACGTGAGTATATAAATGCAGACTGTGACACTGAATCTGGTATAATAATAATGGGTGCCTTGATAACTTGGGTTGTATAGACGTGGTCGCGGTACCGATTTCCTCTGGTTTATTTAAGAAAAGAAAAGTAGCAGGTTTTATGCTGCATTTATTTGAATTTGGCAAAAGGGGGGTTGGTACAAACTAAACTAAAGTGATAACAAATTATTGTTAAATGTAAATATGATAAATGGAGACCATTGTGAGTTATGCCAGTAATGGAATTAATATTTCTCACGAACACTAGGGCACCAAAAATTGGAAAACAATTCAAAAATAATTTTTTGTGTGAAAGAGATAAACAGAGAAAGTTAGTTGAAAAGCAACTGAAGCAGAAATATTAAAATATCCTACTGCTGTCAGTCAGTGTTGAAATCAGAAAGTAAAGTCTTGTTGCACCACTTTTCTAAAAAGTCTGTCATGATATCTGTGCTTGAGCCAGCTGGCCTTTCATCCTAACATCTCACTTATTATATAAGAGTCACACTTCTTCTAATTTCCTTGTTGGAAAGTTAGTTGATATGCAGCATAGATGGTGTACGCATAAACTTGGTTTCTGGGGAGTGGTCCTCATTCCAGTCAAAAAGGATGATAAAGAAGGGTATGCTTCAGGGATGGCCTACCTTGTGAGTGACATGTTGATACCCTTTGAGTTTGCAGTTGGACGAGGCTTCAACTCAAGGGTCACATCACAGCTATGTCAATCTTTTAAGAACCAGGCAAACGTAAAAGCAGCTGTTGAACAGGCGCTTTTACTCAGCTTTTCTTAGCTTAACTACAAACATGATTATGTAAATTATTGCTCAAGGTGGTCATGAACAAATGACCACAAATGTTGGTCCCAAACAACACCATTCACATTCGTATCATATGATTTGATTTGATATCTGTGGCCAATTTGGATTCACCAATTAACCTAACCCCACCAACTGAATGTGGCAGGAAAAGGGGGGAACACACAGACTCAACACAGAAAGGCTCTGGCCAGCTGGTGGAGTTGAACTCAAGACCTTCTTGCTGTGAGGCAACACTGCTAATCACCCCAAGTTAGAAACCACTGGGAAAAAATAAATCTAATGCAAGGAAGCTCCACCCTCCCCTATATGGTCTGAGTAGATGCTTAAGTCCATTTAAAGCAATTCCAGCCTCTTTTGTTTAAAGCAAACAAATAGCAGACAGGTAACTCAAGAAAAGAGAAAAAAAAAGTAAGGCGAGTTATAAATCATTGACAGAACAATGCAAACTAAATGTGTGCACCAACATTTACAACACAGTGTAATGTCATATTCTATACTAAAACAAACTAATCACCTTAATTAGTTTGTGAAGTTTGCGGACGACACTACAGTGGTGGGTCTTATCACCAACGGTGATGAGACGGCTTACAGGGAGGAGGTCAGCGCCCTGACCCACTGGTGTCAAGACAACCATCTCACCCTCAACGTCGCAAAGACAAAGGAGTTGATAGTGGACTTCCGGAGGTGCAGAGAAGTACACACCCCCATCACCATCAACGGCGCTGCTGTGGAGAGAGTGAGCAGCTTCCGGTTCCTTGGCGTACACCTGGCTGAGGATCTTACGTGGTCAGTACACACAAACAAAACAGTGAAGAAGGCGCAGCAGCGCCTCTTCTTTCTCAGGAGACTGAAAAGATTCGGCATGAGCCCCCGCATCCTCAGGACCTTCTATCGCTGTGCCATTGAGAGCATCCTCACTGGATGCATCACCACCTGGTATGGCAACAGCACCGCCTACAACTGCAAAGCTCTCCAGCGAGTAGTGCGGTGCTCTGAACGGATAATTGGAGGTGAGCTTCCCTCCCTCCAAGACATCTACAGGAAGCGGTGCCTGAGGAAAGCGGGGAGGATCATCAAGGACTCCAGTCACCCCAGCCATAAACTGTTCAGACTGCTTTCATCAGGAAGGAGGTTCTGCAGCATCCGGTCCCGTACCAGCAGACTGAGAGACAGCTTTTTCCATCAGGCCATCAGACTGCTGAACACGTCATAGACACCTCAGCTTCACTACTGGAACTTCAACATTATGCACTCCACACTGTATATAAATGCCACTTGTTTTGCACATATTCAACTCTGTATATTTTATATATTTTATTATTATTATTATTATTATTATTTTTTTACTATTTAATTTGTAAAAATGTGTATACACACACACACACACACACACACACACACACACACACACACACACACACACACACGTAGGAAAATATTTAGTATACACATCCAGAAATGCATACACTATTATATATTGTACATATATTTATTAGTTTCAGGTTGGCCATTCTTGTATTTTGCTCGTTTGTGTTGTTGTGTTTGCACATCTCTGTTGCTTGTGGGGCTCGCACACAAGAATTTCACTCGCATGTGCTGTGCCAGTGTGCCTGCACATGTGATGTGACAATAAAAAGTGATTTGATTTGATTTGAATTAAAGTAACGGTTTACGCTGTAACTTTGGCAAATGCAAAACCTAAATATGAAAAATTAGGTGGGACAGTAAAACCTAAACTCTGGATCCGTCACATACTGAATGCTGTGCCTTCATAAACTGATAAGGTCATCAGACTTTCGCCTGCAGACCTCACTGTGTGTGCGGCGACTTTAAATGTTCAGACAGAGATACGGTCAGGAGGGAGGGAGCGAGAAAGAGATCTCGCAGACTTAATTAAGTTAAAGAAATAATCTCCATGACTCCATCTTCAAACATGTTTGAAAAAAACAGAAAAAAACATGCACTGCAGCAAAATTGATGTTTTAACACAGTTTTTAAAAAAATATATTGATCACCTATTTGATAAAGTGTTTAAAAACCGCTCTGAGCTAACCATCACCATGGAAACATAACACATAGGAGATAATGGCTGTTCATTAAATCTGGCCATTTGGGTTTACTGAGCTGAACAAAGATTTGTGGGGCCCCGAGTTTATAGAAGGTTAAAAAAATCAATTTTAATCGCCATATTAAAAAGGCAGACCTACATATTTTTCCACTGTTCATGCATAATGTTATGAATAAATTGCAGAAACAACTCACTTGTCTTGTTCTGTACATTTGAGACTGATGGTGGTGACATCACATGTTCAGCAGTCAGTGAAGTGCCACAGGTGCTGGCAGAGATTTGACAGTCTGTCAGGGTTAATGAGACCCCCACGTTTGCAGGCTTTTATCTACAAGAGAGGCAGAAAACTAAATGATGAACAATTGTGAGACGTCTGAAAGCAATGTGGGAAAAACATTACCAAGCTGTTGTCTCTGCTTTCACTCTCTGTGGTTTGTGTGGTTTTCACAGTTAACGTATTCTAATTAGTGGAGTTTGGCAGCTTTTGTGGTAAAGATCATGACACTGCATGGCGGTGATGACAATTAAGCTAGTCATTTCTATCAATTAATCAGTTCGCCTCTGGCACCACATCTTTGCCTCTCTGTGGTTACTGACTCACTTGTTTCAACAGATGGATTAAACAGCTGTTAATTGCCTGTGAAAGTTCATGTTCACTCTTTGCTGTTGGGAAGATTTCATGATGTGGCCATAACTGAAACAATAACGCTAAACTGTTCTGCTAAATATTTTTACAGGAGCAAAGATGTTTAGGTTGCCTGAATCAAGTCAGATTGAATTTACATGATTTCCTATGGTGATATTAAAAGCAAGTTATATTTGGGATGAAAAATTAAATGTCAGTCTGCTGAATATGATCAAAATTGACTGTGATGATGCTTATATCCATCCATCCATCCATTTTCTGCCAATTATTCTTGGTCGCAGTACATCCACCCGTTCCCAGCTCCTTTCACCATGGGCATTTCCAGATTGGATCAGAGTCCAGTCCCTCTCCGGGAGGATGGTTCCAGAACTCAAGCCATGTATTGAAATTAACCTGACGATATCTGGCTCGTTTCTGTCACCTCACACACTAACTCAGGCTCCTTCCCCACCATAGAAGTGGTGTTCCTTATTCCATGAGCTCCTTTACACCTGCCTGACAAACATTGCACCAGACCCATACGGCGTCTCCTGCAGGTGGTGAACCCACAAGAGGCCCATGTTGCCCCTTCAGGCTGATCACGACCAGGCCCCATGAGCTAAGCCCTGGTATTTGTAACTCATTCTTTGTCTGGCCCCTCACCCAGCACAAGTTTGCCTTTGGACCCTACAAGGATCAAAAGACCCTGAAAGAAGAAGCTGATGTTGTCTCCCAGCAGTCACAGTGGAATCATTAAAAATAAAATTTAATGTGACGCTCATAAAATAAATAAAGGCATTTATTCAGAAATGTGGTGGGTGTGAGTGATCAGCTGTTCTACCAGTTGATTTTCACCAAAGTTGTTCTCAAACTGTGGAGAAAAAGAACTACCAACACATACTGCAGAATTTGAATTACTGGCATCTGCACTCCAAGGTTCAAAGCAGTTGCCATAAAACATTTTTAAAATTACCTTGGATTGAAAACTGTTGGCTTGTAATATGAATTACATGACTTAAATGTTCCCATTTCATTTGTTTTGCTGCACACCTGCAAACGTCAAAACTACTTCCCCTCATTGCATCTGTTTTTGGTGATCTAATCCTAAAGAGATGATCCTTGCAACATTACCAATGCCAGTAGACATCTGACACAAACCCAAGCCTGCATTGCACATCCAGTAATCCAGAATACATCTATAACACAAGACTGCAGGTCTACCTCGACACAGATGGTCTCTGATGCAGCTTTGGCAGTACACACATGCTTATTTTGAAGAAACCCTTAAAGTAGCTTAAACCAATCACCCTGCTGGATGCACCCAGTTCCCAGGGCGTTATGTCTATTAACAATAATAATTCTCTGTGACAGCTGACTTCCTCCTGCAGTGCCATGCTTCTTTTCTTAACACCTTATCACTTTCTCTAGATCCACAAAGACACAGTGAAGCGACTTCTGATCTTCTCCAAGCTTCTCCATCAACACTCTCAAAGCAAACACCACATCTGTAGTGCTCTTTCTCAGCATGGAAGCCATATTGCTGCTCACTGTTCATCACCGCTCTCCTTGACACAGCTTCAACAATTCTTTCTCATATCTTCCTGGTATGACTCATCAGCTTTATCCTTCTGTAGTTGCTACAGGTGGCAACATCAACTCTGTTCTTGAAAATCTGTATCAGTGCACTTCTTCTCCATTCCTCAGGTATCCTCACACTCTCCAGAATTGTGTTAAACAATATAAACAATCGTCCACTGCCTTATCTCCTAAACATTTTTGTACCTCCACAGGTATGTCATCAGGACTAACTGCTTTTCTACTCTTCATCCTCTTCTTAGTTGCCCTCACCTTCTCCTCACTAATCCTCTGCACTTCCTGATTAAATAACTGTCCTTCCCACATCCATCCGCCTCCCTCTCTCAGTCTCTCTTATTTTTCTTCATTCATCTTCATGTCATCTGTTTTTAGAATTAGTAATTCAGGTACTTCCTTAGTGTTTACTCTCTTATCCGCTTAATGGAAACTGGAATTATTGTGCTGTGTTATGTACATTTTGGGAAATACACTTATTTGTTTTCATAGATAAGAAGATCAATACAACTCTGTCTGCAAATGAAATTAAGCTGAAGGCAGTCAGGTTGAAGTCATGGAAGCCGTGAATCTCTTAGCTCATGAGACTGATTTCTTTTATGATGTTTCTGTGGCTTGGAATGCCATTTAAATGATATAAAAATAAAGTAATGGAGGCTATAGCGAATCTAGGCTGAGATGACGGTGTCGGTGCTCAAACTCAGGAAGCTAGACCACCTTAATTCTTTTAGAACCCTCTTCTGCATTCATATTGATCGTTCCTTCTGGAAACTCAAAGATGAAAGAAGACATGGCAGGCCTAGAAACTATCAAAACTATCTACACTCGTTGGAAGTCATGTCCTTAAGAAATAGTAAGCAGTACATCAAACCCTGACACAGGACACAGGCACCACAGACCCTTCAGTTTATCAATCTAGTATTCACTGAAGCCTAATCAGAAATGGTCTCATTGGAAAGGTAGCTGTCAATCAGGAAACCATTCTTAAGTAAGGGAAACAGAGAGAAAAGGCTGAAGTGTACTAAATTACACAAGAACTGGACTAAAAATCAGTGGCAACAGGTCTGATGGAGTGATAAATTCAAATTTGAAAATTCTGGTTAAAATTCTGGACAGAGGAGGTCAACAGAGAGGCACAGCAGTGAGCTGTACCTCTCTGTCTGGACTCTACACGTGCCCCAGTGGGTGTTTTTATTAAAATTATGCAAAGTAATGCTTGCTCAGTTGCTAACATGTCTCATATAAGTCTCATACCCTGGTTACATAATCAACCTCTGAATTTCCTGTAAAAAGTAAAGCGTCTTTGGAAGTCCACTGGTTTTGTTGACCATTGTGAATTCTTCAAAGAGCTCCTTTGCTCTTAAAATGAGGCAGTCAAAAAGGCTAGATCCTTATATTTCTATAATCTTATGAACTGTCATAAGATTAATCCCAGGGTATTATTTGATACTATAAACCACATTGTTTCTCTTCAACATCAGCATGCCGCGCTACTTTCTGATGACGACTGTGACACATTTCTCAATCACTGTGTAAATAAGGCGATGAACCTGAGATCGAAAATCTCCTCAAGTCGCTCACCTTATGAAGATGGTCCTCAGTGCACTGAGTCATTTATTTCTTCTTCACCAATTTCACTTAATGACTTAACTTCAGTAATATTGAAGTGCTCCTTAGACAAATTACCTTCTTCTATCCTATCTGGGAGTTTCGTCAGCATTGGTCCTTTATTGCTGTCTATCATTAACATCTCACTGAGGCAATGTTGTTTTCCATCCTATTTTAAACATGCTGAGGTAACTCCCCTACTAAAGAAAACTAATCTTAAACCCAGCGCAAGTAATAATTATCACCCTATTTAAAAATTGCTAGTAAATTATTAGAAAAAAATGGTAGAAAATCACTTCAGATCTTTATTATGGAAATGACTGATTTTTTACCCCTTTCAGTCTGACTTTCAAAAGCAGCACTCCACTGAGACCACTCTCTTGAAGGTCTATAATGATCTGTTAATGGCTTTTCATGCAGGAGATTGTTCTGTAATTATTTTACTTGATCTTAGTGCAGCTTTTGATACCACTGACCATAAAACCTTACTTAATAGGCATAAGGTTTTGACTGTTTTTTCTGTGTCTGCGTCAGACTAGTTTTCTTTTTACTTATCTGATAGGATCTTCTCACTAACCTATGGGGTTCCACAAGGTTCAATCTTGGGGCCATTATTACTTTCTTTCTACATGCTTCCTTTAGCTGACATTTTTTTTTTTTAAAACATTTCTTATATTTTTTAGGCTGATGACTTTCAGCTGTATATGTCTTTTCAACCCAGTATCACAGAAAAATGTGTAATAGACACGCCAACCTACCATGTACATTTCACGCTTTTTGCCTCTCCATAAGTCTTCGATAAAGTTTCCCAGCATTATCAATTGCCTTGGTTCTCTGTCACTGAATGTAAAGCCTTATGCAATAAATATTGGTGTCATTGTCACGGGTTGCTCTGAGGATCCACTCGCAGGACTCCGGAGTGTGTTGTAACAGAGACAGTTTATTCACAAATATCTTCACCAAGTGTATTTACAGGCAGTGCGAGGACAGTGCTATATACAAGATGTGCGAGGACGGGTTCCAGGGCTCCAGGGAAAACAAGGGGATCACACACACACACGCTCACGCCAACCTCTCTCCGCTAGTGACCAGCCACCTCATACACGCTCCACACGGGGAAACACGGGGACGGGTCCGGGGAATCTAGAACAGAGAGACAAGTGTTACTTTCTGAGTCGGAAGTGTGGGAAACTAGGGCTCGACGTGTACTGACAGGAGTCTTCACAACAATCCAGCGTTGAACAGCTGATCTCCTCCTTCTGATATACCAGCTGGTCTGATGAGGCCCAGGTGTGCATGATCCGGGAGGGCGTGGGCCGAGGGCGTGAACCCGCCATGAGTTCCGCCCCGGCAAAACAGGGGAGGGGGAGAGAGATTGCTGATCAGTGCCTTGCCGACCCCGCAGGTCGTGACAGTCATTCTTGACTCTGAAATCAAATTAGTTAGTTATGCCCTATTAAATGTGTCTATTAAACATTAAAGACTTTTAACTTTCTTTAATTTTTAATTTTCTGTTGCCTTGACAACTGTAATTTTCTTTATGTATGAAGCTGCCACTCAGCCTTGTACCAATACGAGATGCCACATCTTCCCTGTAGATTCTTTTTTTTTTTTATTTTAAGTAAAGAATTATTTAAACATTCTTTCATTTGTTTTATAAGTAATATAGGTGCAGAAACCCTCTCATATAACCTGGTGCCTGTCCGTGAAAAGCTCTCCAAGTCAGTAAAAGAATCATGCGCTCTGAAATAAACCAGAAGCCAATGTAGCTGCATCAAGATTGGAGTTACATGTCAAAACTGGGAGGATTTTGCAGGAGCATTTTAAACAACCTGCAACCGTTCTAGGGAGGTTTTGCTAAGATGTATATAGTGCATTGCAGTAATTCAATTGTGACGAAACAAAAGCATGAATAATAATTTCCAGTTCAGAATGTGACAAAATGGAGTTTAATGGAGCAATATTTCTTAGATGATGAAAACAGGAATGAACAACAGACATTGACATGTGCATCCAAAGTAAAACCAGAATCAAAGGTTATACCATGGTGTCTAACAGAGGTTTGTGCCAAAAACAAGATGTCCAAGTGTCTCCTTTATCCCAGACATGCATTTTTCTGGTGTAATGACAATTATTTCAGTCCTTCATTGCTGGCACCAGATTATTTTTCTCAAAATCTGACCTCAAAACTAATTCCAGACCCCTTACATCTGACTACTCACTGCTCTCCACTGCTTTGAGAGATAGGGATCAGAGGACAGGCACAACGGCAGGCTATAAGAGAATTAGCTAACACTGCTGAGAGGACCAGTCACTGGCTATGGTTAAAAAGGGCTGACATCCCTTGGGCAGCTAAGGCAGTCAGCTAACCAGGAGAGAAAATAAAATATTCTGCTCTTCTCCCCTCTGCTCTTCTCCCCTTCTCTGGGAGGCAGTTGGGAGGTGGAGCGTACAGCCCGATCCGGCGGGAAGGTGTGGGAAGCCAGAGCTGGCCCCTTCCGGCTCTGTTTTCTGCTCTCTCCTATCTTGTCCCGTTTGTCTTACTTCTCTTTATCACCTTTTCTATCCCTCTGAAGAAGTGAGGTTCCATAAATGCTAAAGACGTTGCAGTTGCAGTGAATAGATAGGAGAAAATAAACTGTAGAAAACTAAACAGAAGAAAGAATAAGAGAAATACGAATTTAACATAAACCAGTGACACACTCCAGGGCCTGATCAACCCCGGCAGGGCCTCCTTGGATGAGGGTGTCTAGTGATAATGGCTGAAACACCCGATGAATCCAAGGTCCACCACTGACGATGTGTCCCAAATCTTAATATGATAATCTAGATGAGATCTAGATTGAGGCAATGGTACCACTGCGCCACCCAATATCAAGATATGTTATCTAGATGAATAATGGCATGTTCCTGTTACGAAATGTTCCTCTCACATCTTTCCAGTGGAGTGTTTTGTATGGCCACAAACACACACACACATTCACCTTAACACAGACACACAATTCAAAGTTCAAATTTTATAGCCTGCAACTGTTGACTGTGTGGTTTCAGTTCTGACATCCCACACACTGTCCACGCAACTTCACTAAATGTAACATGTTTGTGTATTTCTGTGTGTGTGTGTGGGTGGGCGTGTGTGTGTCAGCATTGTCTTTGCATTACATAGCTCTCCTATTTCAGGAATTAATGTTGGTATCCCGGATCATCAGATCATCTTTTTTCTTTCCACACAGTGAGAGCTGACGTGACTGTTTCATGTTGTTATCACTGCTATCACAGTGATATGAAATCTAATACTGGGCCATCATGAGGCAAGTTTTATTAAGTTTTCTCCTTCAGCTCATCAAAATTTTGTCTATAATAAGATATGCATTGTGTGAAAGTGATACTTATAATGACATTGACACTAAATGGTTCAGCGCTGTAGATCGCAGGGATAATATTTAATATTATTTGAATACTTTTACTGAAGATAAGACAAGGAGATTTATTTCCTAATAACCTTAATGATTACTGCTCTAACGAGGCCTCAGTGCTCAGTGGATGGTCTTCACTGTGAATAGAAATATGAACTGATTTAAACTTCATTGTCCTGAGCAATTTGCTTGGTTCCTATTCAAAATCCTCATTTATTAATCTTGTTTTGCAATAATTCAGAAAAAGGAACAAGGATGCCAAACAATATTTTTACTGGAGAATTTTATGAGAGACAAAAAAAAAAAGAGGACATTCTTCCGTAGCTCATAAACTGAAGAGCAAGGTTTGGTAATTTACATGAAAAATGTAATCGATACACACTGAATTTCACGAGATAGCACTACATCTTCAAGAGGAATTAAAAATACACTTAACACATTATAGCAATACATTTTGTGGCAAAATCTTATAGAGCAGGTGATATTGCTTTTTTCTACCTGCAAATGTGACAGTGAAGGTTTAGATAATTTACAAAGTCATAAACAGACAGTTACCCTATAACAATTACGTGACAAGTTACTGGAATCGTTTAGCATACAGATGAAGAACAAAACTAGTGGGAGAACTTTGTTGATGATGGATGGAGTGCAGCAGAGGGAGCTGTTCCAGAGCTGAGCCCACTGGAGAATATTAAAGAGGAGACCAGACGCAAAGACGCTAAGCTGGGCTGGAAGCTGTTAGCACTACTGAAGCAGTATAACCTGATGTTGAGTGAACGACTCTTAAATATGCAGCTGGCTGATAAGCCGAGGGAGAGCAGGTGTGCTAGCCAGAGATCCAGTCGAAGCCGGTTGCATGACCTCATAGCTGTAGTAAGATTTACCTGCTCACACACCAGACCTCAGGGAAGAGAGACAAAGGAACTGTTGGAGGATAAGTGAGGAAAAGTCAAAGAAAAGGGGAGAAAAACAAAGGAAAGGCAGAAGTATCAGGGCACGAGGGACCATGATGGCTATGTTTTGGGTATGATGGTACATGCACACACTGAAAACAATAGTAGTAACACCCCTGAAGCTGTTAAAGAACTGCAGTGGATGAACATTTCAGTGTGGCTTTGCTCACAGTGAAGCTGCACAAACACGAGCTGAACAAAACCAGGATATTAATAAGACTAAAGGCCATCTGACGCATTGTGTAAATTAGAGAACTTTGGAGTTACCAGGCGGTGTGGTTTATAACCCGGGAGACAAAATTATGCAGCCTTTCATCGTGCTCTTGGCAGCAGTCCCTTTCTCCTGGATAGAGCTCTGCACACACAGATGACATGTTGGGCAGTCAAAACGTATCGAAAAATCGTTAATGGGTACTGCGTAGGTGTAGGTTTGTGCTATTCTTGGTTTCACATTGGTCATAAGTATTTAAAAAAAACAAAAAACTTTCACTGCAGCCATTTTTTCTTTCACAATTATTCCTCTTTGCGGTGAACTCACTGCAGTTTCCTTCGGCAGTCACACAAACTTTGTCACTCAGTCAACATTTGACCCCTGAAAAGCATAATTTCCACTGCTCTTTGGTGGACTTAATGCAAGTGAATCTTCCCACAATCGTTTGCTTTTAACAGCCAGAGAGTTACAGAAAGGGTGGTGTTTGCTTATTCTGAATACAGTACGACATTGTGAAAGCAAGTATGTCACAAAACGGCTGTGTGCAAGCAGGAGAACGCAAACTCACCAAAATGGGAACTTGACTCAAAAATGCAGCTTTATTTGCTGAGCAGAAGTAAAGGTGATACAAAACAATGCAAATTCAACTGGGGGAAACTAATACACCAGGAGACACGGGAGAACCACACACAGCTATGAGGGAGGACACGACACTGACAGAAAGAAACACAGGGCTTAAATACACTGAGGGATAACAAGGGTAATGAGACACAGAAGGAGAGCACAGCTGGGAGTAATTAGACTGAACGAGACAAGGGAAGCAAGACTAGAAACACTGACATGGGACAAAGATCTTCAAAGTAAAACAGGAAACACACTGACTGAACTCAAGACATGTAAACCTAACAGACTGCGGAGACAGAACATAAGGACCTGAAACATGGGACAGAAAGGCACACTAGACACAACACGGAACAAAGGGAAGCCATCACACAAAACCTAAGAACTAAACCCTTGACAACCATAACTAAAACCTAGGGAAATGACAATAATCAAAACAGTACAACCAAGGAACATAAACCATAATATAAAAATACAAGAACTCAAAATACTGGTTCATAAAGACCCAGAACCGTGACAAAGTACATGAATGCAGCATCCTCTGTTTCTGAGTAAGATCAACTCCTTGCGTGTTCAGTCTATTTACAACACACTTAAAGGTGTTTTCACATCTTTCAGCTGGTAAAATTAGCTTTAGTCATCGTTTTCATAAGGCAAAGCTAGCATCCCTTTAAAAGTCAAAGTCAATAACAGATGCAAACTTGGTAACCTACCTAGTTAGCATTTACTGTTCAGCTACTTTTATAAATTATAGTCCAAAAATAGTTTTATTGTAACAACTGTTACAACTGACTTAACCTCAACTCAATGACACCTTGCAGTCATTGAGTTGATAATGAACTCCTCTGTATCCCAGAGTATTCTAGAGTCAAATGTGAGGCCACCTGTCTGACAGCTAGAGCTTGACCCAGACTAGGTTATGCAAAAGGACACTGATCCCAAGCACACCTATAAATCTACAACAAAATGTCTGAAAAAGAAAAGAATCAAGATGTTCCAGTGTCAACATCAGACGTAAGACCTTAAGAGAGCCTCAGTGAACTGCAGCAATGCTGTAAAGTAGCAGTATGCTTCGTCAATATGCTAGCGGAGGAGATTATCCCCACTGCGAGAGTCACCACATTCCCAAACCAGAAACCGTGGATGGACAGATCGATCCGCACTGCAGTAAACGCCAGGACCGCCTCCTACAACGCGGGTCTCGCCACTGGCGATATGAGCGCCTACAAAGCGGCCTCATACGGCGCGCGGTGAGAGATGCCAAACGCCGGTACCGGGAACGTGTGGAGTCCCGCTTCCACCAGGGCGACACACGGAGTATGTGGCACGGACTACAAAGCCAGGGACACTGCGCCGATCAACGCCGACTCTGCATTCACCAACGAGCTGAATCGGTTCTACGCCCGTTTCGAGGTTAGCCAGGCGGCTAATGCTATCTACTGCCTGACTACCGAGGACAGTGACGTCATCAGCTACAGACCGGTGACCAGCATCGCGGAGCATGACGTCCGAGCGGCACTGAGGAGAGTGAACACAAGGAAAGCGGCGGGGCCAGACGGCATCACCGGCCGTCTGCTGCGCTGCTGTGCTGACCAGCTAGCAGGTGTGTTCACTTACATCTTCAACGAGTCCCTGGCGAAGTCTGTGGTCCCCACATGCTTCAAAAGATCCACCATCATCCCTGTGCCCAAGAACAGCAAACCCTCATCCCTGAACGATTACCGGCCAGTTGCACTGGCCTCGGTAGTAATGAAGGTGTTTGAGAGGCTGCTGAAGAACATCATCTCCTCCTCCATCCCAGACACCACAGATCCGCTGCAGTTCGCCTACAGATCCAACAGATCCACAGAGGATGCCATCGCCCACGTCCTACACACCACTCTCAGCCACGTGGACAAGAAACAGGGTAACTATGTGCGAATGCTGTTTGTTGATTACAGTTCAGCGTTTAACACAATAGTGCCCTGCAGACTGTTCACAAAGCTCAGGGATCTGGGACTTAACAGCCGTCTGTGTGCATGGGTGTTGGACTTCCTCACTGGCAGAACTCAGGTGGTGAGGGTGGGCAGGTGCTTCTCCAACAGCATCACCATCAACACAGGAGCACCTCAGGGATGTGTCCTCTCGCCACTGCTCTACTCCCTCTACACTTCAGACTGTGTGGCCACCCATGGCTCCAACACCATTGTGAAGTTTGCTGACGACACAGTGGTGTTGGGTGCCATCTCCAACAACGATGAGGCGGCCTACATGGATGAAGTGAAGAATCTGGCATCGTGGTGCCAGGACAACCACCTCCAGCTGAACGTCAGCAAGACCAAGGAGCTGGTGGTGGACTTCAGAAGGGGTCAGCACAGAGACTACAAGCCCATTATCATCAATGGAGCTCCAGTGGAGAGGGTGCAGTCCTTCAAGTATCTTGGTGTCCACATCTCCTCAGACCTGACATGGGCTGCCCACATTCAGGTCCACACCAAAAAGGCTAGGCAGCGCCTGTATCACCTACGACAACTGAGGAAGTTCAGGGTCTCTCCAAAGATCCTCAGGATTTTCTATACAGGCGCTGTGGAGAGCATCCTCACACAGAACATGACATCGTGGTTTGGGAACAGCTGTGTGAAGGACCAAAAAGCTCTCCAGAGAGTGATCCATACAGCAGAACGCTGCTGCAGGATTGCTCTCCCCCCGCTTCAGGACACCTACACCAGGAGATGCCGGACTAGAGCAGCGCAGATACTGAAGGACCCGTCCCATCCTGGCAACAAACTGTTCCAACTTCTTCAAATGTGGTAGAAGGTTCCGCATCTTCCGGGCAAGGACAGAGAGACTCAAGAGGAGCTTCTATCCCCAAGCCATCCGTGCCCTAAACACACACACCCGCCCTCTCACATCATCTATAATTGACTGAGACAGGACTCTCTTCCAGACACTCTAAACCAAGGCACAATGTACATTTCAATTCCTTTAATTTTAAATATGTTTATATTGTCTATCCTGTAAAATAGTCAGATGTCTATTCATATTAATGTACAGAATTCACCTGCTTGCTGCCACTACTGCACATTCACCCAGTGTATATAATATATATATATATATATATATATATATATGTGTATATATATATATATATATATAAAAAAAAAAACACCCAGCGCGCCCCTGCGGGCGGTTTATCCTTCAAGCTCGGGTCCTCTACCAGAGGCCTGGGAGCTTGAGGGTCCTGCGCAGTATCTTAGCTGTTCCCAGGACTGCGCTCTTCTGGACAGAGATCTCCGATGTTGTTCCCGGGATCTGCTGGAGCCACTCGCCTAGCTTGGGAGTCACCGCACCTAGTGCTCCGATTACCACGGGGACCACCGTTACCTTCACCCTCCACATCCTCTCGAGCTCTTCTCTGAGCCCTTGGTATTTCTCCAGCTTCTCGTGTTCCTTCTTCCTGATATTGCTGTCATTGGGAACCGCTACATCGATCACTACGGCCGTCTTCTTCTGTTTGTCTACCACCACTATGTCCGGTTGGTTAGCCACCACCATTTTGTCCGTCTGTATCTGGAAGTCCCACAGGATCTTAGCTCGGTCATTCTCCACCACCCTTGGGGGCATCTCCCATTTTGACCTCGGGACTTCTAGGTTATACTCGGCACAGATGTTCCTGTACACTATGCCGGCCACTTGGTTATGGCGTTCCATGTATGCCTTGCCTGCTAGCATCTTGCACCCTGCTGTTATGTGCTGGATAGTCTCTGGGGCATCTTTACACAGCCTGCACCTGGGGTCTTGCCTGGTGTGATAGACCCCAGCCTCTATGGATCTTGTACTCAGAGCTTGTTCTTGTGCTGCCATGATTAGTGCCTCTGTGCTGTCTTTCAGTCCAGCTTTGTCCAGCCACTGGTAGGATTTCTGGATATCAGCCACCTCCTCTATCTGCCGGTGGTACATACCGTGCAGGGGCCTGTCCTTCCATGATGGTTCCTCGTCTCCCTCCTCTTTCTTGGGTTTCTGCTGCCTGAGGTATTCACTGAGCACTTGGTCAGTTGGGGCCATCTTCCCAATGTATTCTTGGATGTTCCTTGTCTCATCCTGGACTGTGGTGCTGACACTCACCAGTCCCCGGCCCCCTTCCTTCCGCTTAGCGTACAGCCTCAGGGTGCTGGACTTGGGGTGAAACCCTCCATGCATGGTCAGGAGCTTTCTTGTCTTTATGTCAGTGGCTTCTATCTCCTCCTTTGGCCAGCCTATTACCCCAGCAGGGTACCTGATCACGGGCAGGGCGTACGTGTTGATGGCCCGGATCTTGTTCTTACCATTCAGCTGACTCCTCAGGACTTGCCTGACCCTCTGCAGGTACTTGGTGGTTGCAGCCTTTCTAGCGGCCTCTTCATGGTTCCCATTTGCCTGCGGGATCCCCAGGTACTTGTAACTGTCCTCTATGTCTGCAATGTTGCCTTCTGGTAGTTCAATCCTGGCTACGGATACCGACTACGGAACGGAGCAGTTGTCAGCCACCTCCTGTACATGGATGACATCAAGCTGTATGCCAAGAGTGAACGAGACATCGATTCACTGATCCACACTACCAGGCTATACAGCAATGACATTGGAATGTCGTTCGGACTGGAGAAGTGTAGTCGGATGGTAACAAAGAGAGGGAAGGTAGTCAGAACTGAGGGGACTACCTTCCCTCTCTTTGTTACCATCCGACTACACTTCTCCAGTCCGAACGACATTCCAATGTCATTGCTGTATAGCCTGGTAGTGTGGATCAGTGAATCGATGTCTCGTTCACTCTTGGCATACAGCTTGATGTCATCCATGTACAGGAGGTGGCTGACAACTGCTCCGTTCCGTAGTCGGTATCCGTAGCCAGTCTTGTTAATGATCTCACTGAGGGGGTTCAGGCCTATGCAGAACAGCAGTGGGGACAGAGCATCTCCTTGGTAGATCCCGCACTTGATGGTAACTTGTGCTATGGGCTTGGAGTTGGCCTCTAGTGTTGTACGCCACATCCCCATTGAGTTCCTGATGAAGGCTCTTAGGGTCCCATTGATCTTGTACAATTCTAGGCATTCCAGTATCCAGCTGTGGGGCATTGAGTCATAGGCCTTCTTGTAATCAATCCAGGCAGTGCACAGGTTGGTCAGTCTGGTCTTGCAGTCTCGGCTGATTGTTCTGTCTACCAGTAGCTGGTGTTTTGCACCTCTGGTATTCTTGCCAATTCCTTTCTGTGTCCCGCTCATGTATTGACCCATGTGCCTGTTCATCTTAGCCGATATGATGCCTGACAGGAGCTTCCATGTAGTACTGAGGCAGGTTATTGGTCGGTAGTTGGAGGGGACCGGTCCCTTCTTGGGGTCCTTGGGGATCAGGACCGTCCGGCCTTCAGTTAGCCATTCCGGGTGTCTTTCGTTAACTAGCAGCTGGTTCATTTGTGCTGCCAGACGCTCGTGGAGTGCAGTCAGCTTCTTCAGCCAGTAGGCGTGAACCATGTCGGGCCCTGGTGCTGTCCAACTCTTCATACTGGAGACCCTTTCTTGGATATCTGCCACTGTGATGGTTACTGGACCCTGTTCAGGGAGGTCGCTGTGGTCTGCCCTCAGATCCTCTAGCCACTGAGCATTGCCGTTATGGGTTGCATCCTTCTCCCATATGCTCTTCCAGTATTGCTCCGTCTCCAGCCTTGGTGGTGCTGTTCTCTTATTGTTCCCTTGCCACTGAGAGTACACCTTTGCTGGTTCTGTGGAGAACAGCTGGTTTATTCTCCTGCCTTCTATCTCTCTGGTGTACCTCCTCAAGCGGCTGGCCAAGGCTGTGAGTCTTTGCTTGGCAGTTTCCAAGGCCTCAGGTATGGACAGCTTGCTGTATTTCTTAGGCACCTTATTCGTCGCACCTTTCTGCAACTCCGTTAGTTGGCTAACCTCTCTCCGTGCTACTTTGATCTTGCCCTCTAGCCTCCTTCTCCATGGAGGGTACTGCCCCTTGTGGCTGTTCAACTTGTAGCCAAGCATCTCACTGATCACTGCTGCCGTATTGTAGATCAGCTTGTTAGTGTCGGTAATCGTGGTTGTAGGTATTGCCCGTAGTGCTGCATTAACATCATCTAGCAGACCTTCTGAGGGTACTTCACGTAATCTTGGTAACCGGCTACGGGGGATCCAGGTTTCAAGCTTGGCCATGATCCTATTTTTCAGGTCAGTTCCTCTCGCACTCAACGATCCTTCTCCTATTACACTTGGGGCTATGTACCCAATCTCGGGTGGGGGTGA
>NC_137439.1:24331493-24663993 GCF_964374335.1 Astatotilapia calliptera | reverse complement strand
AGTGACGAGGTCTACTGAGCCATTTGAAGGTATCCAGCTTCCTTCAGCTGGCTCCAGTTTCCAAGGGAAAGGAAAAAGCCAGCTTCTGCTTTCTGGTCAGACCATCATGGAACTGCTTAGTAGTTTATGGAACCGGCTTACAATTTCAATATTAAATGCATTTCGTTATGTAAGTGAAATTAAAACTGGATGGAAAATCTGTTATTTCTATGTGCTTTAAACTGGTTACTTTTTCCGATGTACTATATGCTGAGAGTCTGGTCCACATATTAGTCATTACTACACCTTGCTTTTTTCCAAAACTGTCTATTCGGTTCACAAGTCAGGTTCTGTTCTGCGTATTTCCTTGAGAGCATTAATGGATGTTTGGCCAATTTATCCACTTTCTGACCCTTCAGGCCAGGAGTTGGCGTAAGGTGATCCAGATCAATATGGAGTTAACGGAAGTGCGGAGGCAAACAGACCAGAGCTTCATCTCCCTCCTGCAGGCAGTAAGGGTGGGGAGGTAACCCTGTTTCATTATCACATTTTGTTTTGTTCAAATAATGTAATTGCACCTGAAATGGTATTACATTACGTATACTAAGTGGTTTCTACTTATGTACATATGTTATAAATGTCCTTGTAGCTGTTAGGAGCACTGCAGGTCTGTTTTCTTCCAAACAGCTTTGGGATTGCTCTGATTGGCCAGGAAACCTGTTAAAGGAAGTCAGTTAACACAATTCAGGGTGACACTCTGTGTCATGGTCCACTCAGGGTTCAGACCTCAACCTGATTTAAATTCTGTGGTGGGACATTAAGAGAACAACCTAATCATAGTGCAAGGTCCAAGTCTTGATTACATATGGGGAAGGTTGCATCAGGAAGGCCATCTGAAATTCTGCGGTAAGTGGATGAAGTGGTAGGGAGTGTTCCCACGGAGGAGAGAGGGAGACAATGTCAATGCCAATGGACATGCTGGTGAAAGGAAAAGAGGTGATGAGAGGGTGTTAAGTGGGTAGAGAGATGAGAAATGCAGATGGACAGATGGTAGTGGACTTTGGAAGGTTGGAAATGGCTGTAAAGAACATATATTTCAAGAAGAGGAAGGAACACAAGGTGACATAAGAGTGGAGGAAGCTGCACACAGGTGGACTACATCTCATGGAGGTGCAATCTCAAAGAGATATGAGGCTGCAGGGTGGCATTGAGAAAGAATAATATTAGGCAGTATCAAATGTCTGTTTTCATGAACTGGCAGATCAAGAAGAAGAAGCAAGAGAAAACACATGCAAGGTTATGCAGAGTTCAGGGAGCAGTTGAGACAGACTCTGGGTGGTAGGGAAGAGTTACCAGATGACTGGGAAAGTACCAAAAGGTGTTTGGTATGTCTACTGGACAGAGGAAAGAGGGCAAGGAGACTTTAGGTCGGAATGAGCAAGTACAGGAAACGAAGAGGTTAGCAAAGAAAAAGTGGGATAGTCAGAATGATGAAGAAAGTAGACAGGAGTGCTGGGAAGCTAGGTCTACATCAAAGAGAGAGGTGGCAAGACTAAAGGAAAAGTCTTACAGTAAATTGTGAGGTTGGACTGTAAGGAAGGAGTAAAGGGTTGATTATATCAATTGGCTAGAGAGAGACTGGAAAGGATGTGCAGCAGATTAGGGTGATTAAGGATGGAGATGGAAATGTGCTAATGAGTGGAGGGAGTGTGTTGAAGATGGAAGGACGACTTCGAGGTGGGATTAAATCAGAGATCTGCTTTCAGTCCCTTCTTGTTTCCAAAGTTGATAGATAGCCAGACGGATGAGGTCAGGCAGGAGTCTTTGTGGACAATGATGTTGCAGATGACTTTGTGATCTGTAGTGAGAGTAGCAGGTGGAAGCGAGCCTGGAGAGATGGAGGTGTGCTCTAAAGAGAAGAGGAATGAAAGTCAGTAAAAGCAAAATAGAATATACGAGTGTGAATGAGAGGGAGACGGGTGAAAAGGTGACTAAGTAAGTACCAAAAGGTGTCAACCGTTCAAAGCAACAGACAAGGCACAAGAGAGGTGAAAAAAGATAACAGCAAAGTTAACATTTACAAGATGGTAGTGAGACTTGCTGTGATTATAAGGTTATATTGCTTTAATAGTCTAACAGCCTCCAGCTTCAGTTTATCTTCTTTGGAGCTCCTCTCCTAATATTCTCCTTGCTGGTCTCCAGTGCCCTCTAACAGTCCCCTCTGGTGCACTCCATCCATCATCAGCACAGTTCTCTGTTACACATTCCCACTAGTTCTGTTTTCCCTCTCTATGCTAAACAATTCCAATAATTTGTCACTTAAATGTGTAATATGTATAGTGTATTTTTATTTCCTCTTGAATAACAGTAAATAGTGTTATGTTATGAAATTCATTGTGTATCAGTGAATTTTCATGTCACTAATCAAACCCTGCTCCTCAGTTTACAAGCTAGGGAACTTCACCTGTGAAAATAATGACTGCAATCCTTTTTCTTTTTTCTGAACTACTGCAAAACAAGATTCACAGACGAGGATTTTGAAGAGAAACCAAACAAAACGCAGAGCCGGAAGCCAGAACAGAGACTTCTTTTGTGTTCACAGTGAAGACTATTCACTGAGCACTGAGGCATCGTTAGTGTAGTAATAATCAGTTTTTATGATTTTGTATTTTCCTTTTCTTTTAAATTTTAGTTTGAGGTTTTTATTGCTCATATTTCAGTGTAGTTTCAGTTTTTCATCTTTTGAAACCAGTTGATTCCCAGTCTTGACATTTAAAGTGTGCGTGTGTGTGTGTTTGTGTGTGTGTGTGTACTATGTTTACATATCTTTGTGGGGACCAACTGCCCTTGTGGGGACAAAATGCCCGTCCCAATGAGTTTGAAGGCATTTTTGAGACTCAAAATGCAGTTTTAGCGTCAGGGTTACAATTAGGTTATGGTTAGGTTTAGGCTAAGGGTTAGGGTTGGGCATTCATTTTTGATAGTTAGGGTAAGGGTAAGTGGTTAGGGAAAGTATTATGCCAATTAGACGTCCCGACTAAGATATGAAAACATGACTGTGTGTGTGTGTCCTCGCAGTGATGAGAGAATTTGTTTTTCCCGTGTTTTAAGTTTTAAATCATAAGCTACACAGAGGACAGTAAACTGAACGGAAAGGACAAAGAGGACAGATTCTTAACGGGAACATTATTCATTTAGATTCATTTAGATAATTTTGAAATTTTGTGGAGGATTAGAAATAGGTGCATCAGAAGGAGCTCAGGTTGAGTGGTTTGGAGACAAAGTTAGAAAGACATCACTGAGATGGTTTGGACGTGTGCAGAGGATGGACAGTGGATGGACCAAAAATGTTAAATATGGAGCTGCCAGGCATGAGTAAAAGAGGAAGACATCATGGCTGTAGTGAAGAAGGACACTTAGAGGGTAACAGAGTAGAATGCTGTATGAATAAAGATGGTCTGCTGTTGCGACCCCCAAAGGAAGCAGTGAAAAGAAGAAAAACAAGAAGATCTATCCTGTGTGCAAATCAGAACATCTAATTTCACAGCAGTGTTTCAAACTCAGCAGGTGCAGGCGACATCAGAAATAACAATAAGCTGAAGTTAAACACTCCCATTGCTGTACATGCACATTCACACAAACACATACCCACAAGGGTGTGTTGATTCCACACAACTGCAATCCCACACAAAAATGAAAATGCAAATCACACCTACCTGCAACCATACACCATAAACATTACACGCTCTGTTATTTAGACGCTTGGCACACGTCTTGTTATTAGTGAGCAGTATGCTCATGTTGGTGGTAGTATTAGTGCTAGCTCACATGATGAAAATGTGTAATATTCTGCTGCCACCTGACGCATGAGACCAAGACACAGTATGGAAGACCATTAATGCTGACGGCTGCATTGTCATCATCTCCACTGAGAGGGGTGTAAAAAGAGAGAGGGGGTCTTCTACATTAGGACCATAATAATGAATTTTCTTCAGGCGCAAACAGTGCAAACACACAAGGGGGACAACCACTAGAATTTATAGGGAAATGTTAATCTTGTTATTCATTATATATTTTAGTTTTTAGTGTAAAAAGCTACCTAACTCTTAAACCCTTTTAAAATATCAGCCCTCCTACACACACACACACACACACACATATATATCATATTATAATATATATATATATATATATATCTCGCCACCAACACCTCTAACAGATCTCAGGATCTCAAGCAGATTTGGAGCATATTCAGAGAGGATGGCAGATGAATTTCCCACTTGACTGTGCTATGATCTCCAGGCTCCTCAAATATGAAAACAGCTCACAGATGGAAATGTGTCGGACACACAAACACTGTATACACATAAACAAACTTGACTGAGGCACATATGTAGCAGGGCATGTGTGGGATGTTAGTGCTGAAAAATATGAAACACTGACATTGAGCTTTGGTTTGTTCGTACGTGTGTGTGTGAGTGTGCATTTGCAAATGCTCGAAGGACAGATGTGTATGGCCTTCGGAGTTTACCACAACAGCAGTGTACAAGAAAACAACACTGTAGCTTTATAAGACGCAGATTATTTTTGGCCATTAATTGGAATCCACTGGTAATGCAGAAATGAAAAAGACAGTTTTAAGACAGTTTTAAAAATAGTTTGCTCCAGAGGTTAAAGGCATTGCCAGAAAAACAAATAAGACTTAATTGGCGTACAGGGACAAAGAAAGAGCTCCAAATAGGGGAAGCTTAGGTTTACAGACATTAAATGAGCCTTAGCCTCCCTGGTGGAAGCATCGTGGCAGGCTGCAGCAGAGCAATGTAAAGAGTTTTGATTGAATATTGAAGGAAATTGCCGTCCCGGGTTTCCTCCGTGGCGTGAGCGATAAGCAGAGTTTTGTCCTTTCCTTATAAGACTCCTAATTATTCATTAGTGAATTCTGAAACAAACCACCTAGCCTTTAACGAGCCTTTTCCAGGAGATAAAGAAAAAGGGAGGATGGGAGTAAGGAAGTGGTCTCGTCTCTGTGGTGTTTTCGACCTTGGGGTACCAGCTTGTGAGTCTTACACATTAATTCTTGGGTCACAGAGAAAGAGAAAAACAACTAGTAGATGGGCCTTATTGAGTAACAGTTTTCCTGTATAAAACAATATCCTGTAAATGCTAACCGTGGTATCAAAATATCACAACAAATATCAGTTGTGGGAAAAGAAAAATAAGATGAAGGCACATGATGACATAACGGCAGCACAATACCACTGGCAGCGCTGAACTGGGAGACATCACCATCCAGTTATAGCAGTGGAGTGCACGTCACGAACGCGGTGACATCACCACTTTAATTCTATCACTTTTCCCAGAAAGGAGACATGTCGTCAGAGTGGGGTTAAGTTAAGGGGGCGTCTTTATTTCTTTTTCTGTGCACACTTTGTTCTTTGGGGGTTTCTACACAAATAAAGCACTTTTTGCTTTTGCCACATTAAGTTTTTCTTGTTCATTCGAGGCAAATTTCACCTGAGGGGTAAAGAAAATAGAGAACCTAATAGGAACTATTAAACCTCCAGGGCATCCACGTACATCACGGTGAAAAGTCTGTCCTACATTTCTTTTAAAGGGAATACTGAAATAACGTATAAACAAGATTAAATCTCATCTATGACTAACTGCAGGTCTGCCTTATAAAAGCAACAATGATGAGAAGCGCTGGCATTCTGTGGGTGGGTTTGTCTTAGTCCTTTTACACAAAGATAAAGCAACAAAGGAGACAGAATGTAGAGACTTGATAACTCTTTTGTGTCTTGCATGCACATACGTTGACAAATAAACTGAATCGCTGTGGCTTCCATAACTTGTGTGCAAGGTGCAACTCTTTGTCCTACCACCTGTACATGATGGGAAGTTTGTAGGAATTTTGCCAAATGACCTTTGCTGAAGCACCCCCAAAATGAATCAAAGTATCCCCAAATATTTCTTACTTTTTTTGACAACATTTGCTGTTTGTGTGACACACTACTAAAAATATAAAAACCATACAGTACTTTGTTGAGACGCAATATTTTAAGAACAAAAGTATAGATACCATAGATGTTCCAGCTCGCCTCCCCCCTGCTCTGGCTCTAGCTCCCTTTCTGCCAGAGCGATGGTGCCTGAGACGCAGCGGAGCGGAGGGGTGAGTGCCTGGCTTAAAACAGGACATGTTAGCTTACCCTTCAGTTACTGTTAGTTAGGTAGGAGTCACACCATGTTTCTTTTTAGCTGAAAAACATTACACCCAGGTAACCTGCAGTGTTGAAAACGTGTTTTCCGACGATGTTTGCTACCCTACAATCCGTCCTAGTCTGTAGTAAAATTTGCGACATCACACCGTCCTGTTGCTCCCATTGAAATACATACAGCCTATTTAAAATCTAAAACTTAAAATTGCCCATAGCCTACTGTTGTTACCACTGTCCTGTTTGAAATGGAATGAGAGAAACTATTTATTTTGTCATATGTGCATGTGCCGATATTAAACCCAAGTATAAACCAGCGTTTCCTGGTTTTAGTCAGGAATTGCTAATTGGGATTCAGGCGTGTGAGGAAGAGAGCCAGAGATTAATAATAACTAATGATTAAATACAGAACGGTCTATAAACACACAGTGAATGAACAAAAGGAGAGTCGAGAAGAAACACTCAATGCATCATGGGAAACCCCCAGCAGCCTTGACCTACTGCAGGATCCTAAGAGAAGATTAAGGGTCACCTGATCCAGTCCTAGCCAAATGCTTTATCAAAAAGGAAAGTTTAAAGCCTAATATTAAAAGTAGGGAGGGTGTCTCGGCACACTCTGAATGGTGTTAATTTGAAACTGTCTAATAATTAGACTAATTTTAGTGATATTGCACAAATGCAAGAAAGCATTCCTATATAATTGTTTAAAATGCACATTGAAGGAAAGATCCTGGTCAAAATTAATGACTCCAAGATTTCTCACAGTGTAATTGGAGGCCAAGGAAATGCCATCCAGAGGAGGGATCTGGTTAGACACCATCTAATGCTTTGCATTGCACTTGGTGAAGCAATCTGCATGCCTGGGTGCTTGATATCATACATCTGTGGCCATGAAAGTGATTAGAAAATGTGAATTCAATAATTTGGATGAGCGAGTGGTTACTTTTGCTAATATAGTGTAACGTTAGAACTGAAAACAGGACACAACAGCTAGTCCACCAATTTGTAAAAGCTTACCAGATGAACTCATGTGCTCAGCTGAAGTTGCTTTACACGTTCCCCTGTGAACAGGTGATATCACATTATCTTGCCAGCAGTTAAGCCAGTATGACAACGTTCATTTTGTTTGCAAAGGCATCACATGCTGATCAATAGCCAGCTTCTATATTGATCCTGTGTTGAAGACAGAAACAACTCCTGGGATTTTTTAAAAATGTAACAACCATTGAGAATCTTCTAAAGCTGCTCTGTGTTATTTCACAGTGAGAACTGAAGTGCCCTCTAAAAGTCATTAACACCATTTAACCAACTGTTGTTTGCCACACCTGTAATGGCCAACCTTCCTTTACAGCCAGCGTAATGAATTTGCTCAACAGGATCTCAGCATCCTTCAGTACTGCTTATGACCTCCAAGGACAATTGATTAGTGGGTCTGAGAAGTGATCAGTGTTGGTCAAGTTACTTGAAAAAAGTAATCAGTAACTAATTACTGATTACTTCCCCCAAAAAATAATCCCGTTACTTTACTGATTACTTATTTTCAAAAGTAATTAATTACTTAGTTACTTAGTTACTTTTTAAAAACACGATTTACAACCTGAAGAGGTGATAAAGCGATAGATCTTTCAGCCCAATTCTACTTTTTCTGCATAATCCATCATACAAAATGTAATCAAATGGAAAAGTCTCTTTTTTTTACTTGTTTTATCAGTTTTAATCTTTTAACTTTATGCATCAAGCAAAAATTTAATTATATGCAACATTCTCTGACTTGAATAAATTAGTTTAACATTTAAACCTATTTTCTGCACATTCCAGCACATAAAATAAAATATTTTTTGTGTTTACACTCAGTCTTTCAAATAGATGCAAGTAAAACACAGCAGAAAATAAATAAAGTCAAAGACTCAGCGGTCCTTTTGCTCTATTTTCACCTGTAAAGCAGGACTGCGGTAGGCGGAGGTTTACCCTGGTGCAGGTGTGCCGCAGCGGTCAGTGGAAGAATCCGCAGTTTCTCTGTGAGTTTCCCATTATGTCATTGCGCACTTGGTGCTTGTTTAGGGGGGTTTTTTCGCTGTAAAAAGAAGTTTTCTTCCCACGCACAGCGGAGGCTAATGTTTTTGTCACTTTTTATGGAATCAAACTCAAAGTAAGGTCAGTACTTCCATGCTCATACTCTCTCCCACAATCGATATGTGATCCATTGTTGATCTGCACACAGCTGTTGTCACAAACGTCGCACTCGCTTACGTCACTGTCCTGAGACATTCTGGCAAAAAAATCACGGTTGCAGTAACGCAGCGTTCCTACGGGAAAGTAACGGTAATCTAATTACCGTTTTTGCAATAGTAATCCCTTACTTTACTCGTTACTTGAAAAAAGTAATGAGATTACTGCCCATCTCTGGAAGTGATTAAAGCCCTGTAGTTTGAATAGGGATCGTCCGTCATGTATTGGGTGAGAATAAGACACACAGACAAAAGCGTTAAACCCATGTGTGCTCAGTCGAAGGGAGAAAGAGTATACTATTGTGTGAGCATCAGAGCTGCTGATCTCTGAAGGCGTTTGGTTATTACAACAGAAAGGGACGCTTCAAACCCACAATCGAACACACACCCAGGAGGCATCTGTCCCTGACGGCGGGACAGGAATCCACTTACACCGACAGAGACGGAGAGACTCTGCAACAGCGCACCGTCAGACAAATCTTACTCCTATTGTGTATGATGAATTCTTTCATTTCCACCGATTAGATTATCCTGCTGCTTCCGCTCTGTGTGTTTATGTATGTTTGTACGTGTGTATAAAGCTGCATTGTGTGGAAAATCAAACATTAAAATCGATTTTAATATTGAGATATATGTATCTGAGTACTTCCGTTGTTTTCAGGGATAACATTGTGCTTTCCATTTCACATTAGTAAATAATTCTACTTCAGACTTTATATAAAAATGTCAGAAATGATTAGCAGCATATAAGTTTGACAATCAGCAGGGAAACATCAACAACGCTCTCCACCGTTATCAGTGTTTACCATTAGAACTAAAGCAAAGACTTCAGCAGAACGACTTGTCACTGTGTGGTTAGTTTGTGAATCACCACCTCGATAAGACGATAAGAGATTCGTTCTTGACAATTGCAGCAAACGTCCACTGTTTTTTGAGCTCCATTTAGTTTGCTCTAACAGTCTGTGCGTAATTAACTCCCAATTAGCAAGGGAGCGGCTCCTCATCACTGAGCCTGTGGGCTGACGTCGTGCAGTCTGACTCCTAGACTGCTCTGGTTCAATCCAAACGCTTTGAAAAAAAATATGAACGGATTAAAGACTAAACAACATTTAGAGAAGTAGTAAATTATTCATTATGATGACTTCTGAAATTATAATTTCACCCACAGGCTAATTCCTCTCGACATTTAGTCGATCTTAGTGGAATGACTAATCCGATGTATGGAGGTATGTATGAACGTATAGGAGAGAGGTGTTGTTCCCAGACCATCATGAAAATGTTGTTCCAGGTTCAACATTGCAAGTGACCAATCACATTGTTGTGACGTTATTCTTGATGTTTAGACTGTGCATCTTGGGGTGCCGGTATGGTGCCAAAAAAGTGATTGTAAACTGTTATAAATGACCTTTTGGCCTCTAATGTGTCAAATATGTGCCAAACATATCTCTCATGAATGGCATCCAATCATTTTCAGCCCGAAAGAACGTTCCACTTTTTGTGGCTTTTATATATCCATTATTTGTGCAGGTAAAAAGTCTCATTGCCATTAAAAGTGTCTTTTTTCAAAAGCCGCACCAAACACAACATCACTTTTATATAAAGATATTTTAAGTAGCCAGAAAGGACTGGATTGATCATTATAGAATACAGAGTAGGCAAAATGACGCAGAGTCATGAAGGTTTTTGCAAAACAGTCTTGACTTACAAACAAAAGCAAAAGTGTAAGACATAAAAATCACAGACAATCATTTCTTGGAACAACACCTGAAACGTCTCGTGCATTGGATGATTTTTTTTAAACTGAATGAAGCGTGTGCTACAAAAGACCCAAGGACTCTAAACAAGGAATTCAAAAAGAACCCCTCATTATGCAAACTCTTAACACGGTTCGCTTATCTGTTAGGGCTGATTCACTTGACAAGCATCACCGTCATCACAAGAATATCTCTATTTTTGTTTCTGATTTCCCATTATGTCATATTTCGGTGTTGAGCTCAACCTCACTCAGACTGTTTTGCCTCGGATAGGGCCACATTCATGCGACAATACACCACAGATTAACATTAGTGGCTGTAGAGCCATCAATTTAGCTAACAGCAACATGGACAGCTTGTTCCCTCGAGTCCTCTTCAACAGAGACATGTGCACCTCCATGCTCGTTTGATTGATTGCCCTTTTCGCTGGAATGTGTGGATTTCATTTGATAGCACCGTGCTCGATTTTGACATCAGATTACACAAAAAAAAAAAGATATGAAAGAGGTGGGTGTATTTTTATAGTTTGTGAAGGAATGGTAGCTGTCTTCAAACTACAAAAAACAAAACAAAATAGCAACAAGCAAACAAAATCCGTTTCTCTTTGGAAGGTCATCGATTGCATCTCAATCGGACAGCCACCAATAACCAATAGCCTGCTGAAGGTTGACTTTGGTGGGGAGTGGTGCCAGTTGCTGGGGAGGCGCTGACCTTGGTGCTGAAGTTTAGTTTTTGCTGATCTCCACCTTTATATGTGGACCATATAAAGAGGATACTGTTGCAAACTGCACGTCAGTGAGCCGTAATCCAGAGCATTCTCACATGATGTGAATCTCAGAAAGCCTCCTTATGAAATCGGTGAGAATCAGTGAGAGCTTGTATTTTTATTATGAAAATTTGTGATCATTATTTAAAAATTTCAGGTAAAATAAGTTATTAAAAACAGATTAACCTTTTGCTCTACGTGGCTGTAGAGATATATAAATGTAGCCTATTTAATGCGGTTATTATGGCGTACACTTTGTAAGTCCGTCCAAAAATTAGACAAAAGGAGTTTAATCACTAAACGATACCAGCTATTGTCATTTGCCTGGCGGCTTTAGTGAGCTGAGACTAATGGAGTTTTACTTGCGGGGTTAATAAGGCCATCGGGGAAAAGACGCATGATTGTACTTTGAGACATGAGATCCTCGGAAACCTGCGCGCTTCCAGCCCGCACGTCACTGTCCTGACATCAGCACAGAGCTTAAATACCAGCAAATCCGAGTGGTGTAAAACAAAAACAGGCACACCTGTTGTGGTTATGCCGGGATCCGAACACAGTGCTGGAACACAACATACGTTTCACTGCTGTGTGCTTTATGCGTTTATGAGCACAAGATTCCACGCAATGTGATTTTTTTTCCTCTTCATTTTTTTGGAGAAGCATTTTGTTTTTTTCAGAGCGACTTTTCTGAAGGTCACTGAAAGTCCTTCGTGCTTTAATCTTCGTGCATTGTTACTGCTTTTTTGTTTTGTTTAATAATGATCAACCACACTGCCGCGTTTGAAGAACTGGACACAAACGTTTCTGAGCCGTCACAGCTTCTCTCGCTTAACCAGAGCGCTTTCCCTGCGCTTCGGCTCGAGTACAAGTCTCTGATCACTTCAGCCACCATGTTCGCCGTGGGCGTCCTAGGAAACCTCATCGCCATAGTGGTGCTGTGTGTCTCCAAAAAAGAACAGAAGGAAACCACTTTCTACACGCTGGTCTGCGGTATGGCCATCACGGACCTGTTGGGGACGTGCTTCACGAGCCCGGTGGTAATCGCCACGTACGTGTCTAGCCGGTGGCCAGGGGGAGCGCTGCTCTGCCACTTCTTTTCCTTTTCCATGCTTTTCTTCGGCTCCGCCGGCATGTCTATATTGTGCGCTATGGCTGTGGAGCGATACTTGGCCATAAATCACGCGTACTTTTACTCCCAGCACATAGACCGAACCATGGCGCGGTTTGCGCTCCTGGTCACCTACCTGGCGAACATCGTGCTGTGTATTATGCCCAGTTTTGGATTCGGACAGCACGTTAGCCAAATCCCCGGGACTTGGTGCTTTCTCGACTGGAGAGCAATGGATCCGCTGGGAGCTTGCTACTCGTTTCTGTACGGCGGCGTGATGATTATGTTGATCGCAGTGACTGTTTTGTGTAACTTGGCGGTGTGCAGGACGTTGGTGGGCATGAACCAGAGGACAGGAATAGTCAGGACTGAGCTGTGTGAGCAGGGGTGCTCCCGTCGACGCTTCCCTCGGCTGCCTTCGGTCACTTCTGCGGCAGAGATCCAAATGTTCTGGCTTATGATCTTGATGACCATCGTATTCCTGGTCTGCTCTATCCCATTAGTGGTAAGGGCAACAGACTATTTGTTTCTATTTGTTCTCTTATGTCTGCACCCAGTGCACATTCAGTTACTGGTCTTAGCTTTATTTGATATCATAACTCAGATATCTTCTGTCATGCTTTTGTCTCACAGGTGCGAATCTTTGTTAACCAACTATATGGCCCATCTTACATTTCTGCTGGGATGAAGCCCGACTATCGCAGCGACCTGTTGGCAGTCCGCTTCGCCTCGTTCAATCCCATATTAGACCCCTGGGTGTACATATTGTGTCGCAAAAACCTGCTATTGAAGGGCTGCGAGAAGCTAAAGAGAACAGTTAACAGGGTCAGGGATGGAGGCGGCGACAACATCGGCTGGGCAGAGGGTCAAAACTCTCCACAGTCTTTAAACAGCAACGATACCAGTTACGCTTCCATACGCACATCCAGCTACAGAAACGACCGGGACCATCACGGACTCATCCAGAATAAATCTTTTACAGACTTTGCCCTGAGACAAGCGTGGGAGTACGACACGGCCCGTGTCAGCTTTCACCCGTTCAGCGTCGAATCGACCGCGACCCTTGGCTGTGATGACGAGGTGGAGGGTAACTCCAAACAGGAGGCAGCCAAGGCATCTCCAGGGCGCAGCGTAACGCCGCTGCTTCCTGCGCACATAAGGAGAATGGACATCGTTACCTGCACGTTCAGCACACCGAGCTCCTGTGAGTCTGCGAAGTGTCTCTGAGTGAAGTTCACGAACTCCCGACAGCAGTTTTCAAGCACCTCGGCCAAACCGGGGAAGGTCTCCGAACTGTGACTTAATCACGTTTGATCGGTTTAAACCGCCAAGTGTCACATCGTGTAAAATAATATCCAGTAACAACTGCAGCAGTAATCAGCACGTCACCATTAACAGCAGGTAACAGTTTTCATATGATTTAACGTGAGCTGAAAACTAGCAAAGTGCTTCAGGTTTGATCCACGTGATCCAGCGCAGCAGTTCAACAGTAGATTGTGAACTGAAGAACCACGTCAGTTCCAAAGAATCACAGAGACCAAACATTTACTTCTTCATGCTGCTTAACCTTAAAAAAAAAAAGTTTAGCCAGAACAGTATGTGGTAGATTTTTTTTACCGTAATAAAAGAAATTTCCAAACTTGGAAATTTAAATATTCATACCCCGTGGGTACAAATAAAGTGCGTGTCATTGTCATTTCATGGGTTTAAAACTCTTTAAATATGCGACGCCCTTACATGTGTTGTTGGACTACATTTCTTTTACGGGGGGCGGTGTAATTTATTTAGTTATTTATTTTTTCTACATGCTGCCAACTCGCTCAGTGCCATGTAACAGTGCTTCATGATGCAGGTATGGAGGACCACGAATGTCTTTCGTGTTTTAATAACTGCTGTTGTAAAAAGCAAATGTGATCAAATCTTATTTTAAAATAAAGAAGAAGAAAAAAACACTGTTCCCCTCACCTGTGTGAGCTCAGGTGCTTACTGGATGTGTTATTTGGTCTGTGCAGATAAATAAAGGCAGCGAAATCACCGGTTTTGCCTGTTCTGCTCAATAAAGAACAATAAGTTTTAGCAGACATCACCAGCTGGCAGCAGACAGGTGGCAGGACAGCAAGTTCCTCTCGCGTCAAAACGAGCATTGCAGTTCGCTTTAGATTCTAGTCCAGCAGGTGGCGCTACAGGATAATTCATCGGCAAATTAAGTTGTGGTGTTAGTTCACACCAGTAACTGTTGCACAGATAACTGGACAGAATAGTCTGAATAATAGGTGTACTAACATGATGTATATTATAAAAAAAACTTTATTCCCTTAGAGGATAATAACATACAAAAATAAAGGAAGCTTTATAATCATCATAATAACAATAATAATAATAATAATAAGGACAGAGCGACATAGTGAGAGTATGAATGAGAACTAAAAATCACCTTCAAGGTCTTGTCGTCTAGATTAGGGATGCACGAGTTCTAAAATTCTGGGTCGGTAACAATTTAACTGATAGCTGGTAAAAAAAAAATCAAACAAAGTTATTGCATTGTAAAACATAACTTTCAGTTCATATCTTAGAGCATTTAGTCAGCACAAAATTGCTGGGACTGATAGGACACAAAACATGGCCACTGGTAAGTATGTTACTTGGTCAAAGGCTGATGTCAGTCATCAAGGCTGGGGTTATTCTGAAGACACATCGAGAAACTGTCTGAAGTTGAGTGTTTGGCTCACAAGGATTAGTTGTTCATACAATAACCTCAGTATTTAGTGTTTAAAACAGAGCATCCACCAATGTAACAGCAAAGGAAAACCATAATTGATCCTCTTCACTACACACTGTACATACAATGCAGTATGTATTAAAGTTTAAATGACTATTTCCAGCACAAAGGTGACCACAAACACAGATATCTCACCAGACTCAATTATGTTAGATGCTCTCAAAGTAAACAAAATTCAATATTTATCAGTTCTTCCACATTGTTTCAATGTTGGTCCATTTTTGCCCAATATCTGTTAGTCTGGGATGAAAAGTAAATAAGAATTTGACCTCTTGGATATTGTTTTGCTCAATAGAAAAAAATATCAATAACCAGATTTTAGAAATCCAATCTACTTCTGCCTAGAAGAAACTGTTTAGCCAAAGTTTGACTTTCTGTGCTGGGTAAGTGTGAAAATCAGCATCTGGAAAAGAAAAAAAATGTACTGTATGCGAGCACAAGTAACTGTCGACATGAAAAGTGAATCTTGGCAATAAATAGATATTATCTACAATAGAGTTCATAAAAACAGCTCTCATATGAAGCCATAATAAATAAATAATAATTTATCCAAAATAAATATACTTTACTTTTATACAGTAATACATGAAGATGCATGGCATCCATCTGGCTGAGTTCACCTGAACATAGAGAAGACACAATGTAATGTCCCTGTCTGTGTGCGGGAAGAGAACGAATCTTGTGGAAACACCTGTTCTCACCGAGCATGAATGGTCTGAATGGAAACAAAGCGTCCTTTAACTGTAAATTTTCTTTACATCGCTTGAGCTTCAGCCTTCAGGTCTCGCCCAAATGAAATCAAACACATGAAGAAGGTCTCTGTGTATAATAACCAGGCTTTAGTATCCTGCATTAATTACCGGTTATTCAGTTAAAAAGAATTCACCCTTTAATGAGGGAACAGTATCCAGACTGGGCTTCCCTAATGACCTCCCCCTCAGTCTCTTGATTTTGACCTTGGCCCTTAATGTCCAGCTGCGGCCAGCCCACTTCCTTCTCAGCAGGAAATGTATCAGGGAGGCAAACAAGTGGCCTCTTTTTCTTCTTCTTTTCTGTTTCTGTGTGAGACAGTGCCCCCATATGGCCAAATCCTAAACACGGGGCCTCACACACACACAGACACACACACTATCCAGCCAGAGGCTCTTCAGCTTTATCCATCCTGGGCACTTATCTGTTTGTACTCATCATTCAGCCCATGCACATGCAGCTGGCGGCAGAGAGCGATTGGATGGTTCTCCACGTGGTCTTGGCATCCATGAACGATACTGGCTCGTAGCGGTCGGGGCGGCAGCAGGGGTGGCTGCTGACCTTGCGGGCGGTGCGTCGAGGCAGCGAGCCATTCTCCAGCAGTGCTTTCAGTGCTAGGTCATAGTTTGTTCTTTCGGCCTGGCAGGAGCCTACACAGAACTTAAAAAGGACGATTTCATCCGAATCAAATCCCAGTCCTAGATCCCGAACCCTCATCTCTTTCTTCTCCACACGGCAGTGCCTGCTGCTCTGCTTCGGGTGTCCGTTTCTCCCCTTACCCTTTCTGTTCCTTGTTTCTGTCTCTTCTTCCTTTTCTTTCTTCTTCTTCTTTTTCTTCGATGATCCCTTGGGCTGAGGTTCTGTGGGATCAGAGGAGCGTGGTGATCGTCCTACCCAGCGACTGCTGGGATGGTCATCCACCTCATCCATTACAAAAGGGTCTGAAAGAGAAGGAAAGAAAGGAAATGGTAGGCTGGGAGTGAACACCAGTTTACAGAATTATGAGCAGTGGGGTATATTTCTTAAGTAATCTACAATCTCACGTCTGCATTTTAATATAAAATGACTTCACGTGTAAGTGTATTGTAAGGCCTGAGACACAAAGCAGGCTCAGACTTCTCTCAACCATCTTTCCATTCTAGTACTGCTCAGTAAAGCTTATGTGCTATGACTTATATAGTAAATGGACTGCACATGTATATATAGAGAGAGCTTTTTAGCGTTATCAGTCACTCAAAAACACTTTCCAAAGAGCTTCAGTACCATAAAGAGGGTGCCAAGTAGAGTAAGGGTCACTGTCTTCTTTCTGTTCCTTATCCTCCACCATTTCAGGCAGCGTCACAGGAAGCTGTCTCTCCTCCTGGTTTCCCAGCAGGCCCACAGTGTGGCCTGAGTCTGATCCCACACCAGCACCACCTTTCATATGAGCTCCTTCCACCAGAGGCAGCAAAGCAATGAGCACCCACAGCAGCACCTAAGAAGACAGAGTATGTCAGCTGGTTCTTATTTGATATATATTCTCTTTCAAACACATAAAAAGATTTCCCTAAAATGTGTTATGTATAGTTAATAAAGTCCTCCGCTCTGGTCAGCTGGTTGTTGTGTTTGCAGGGAAAATGTGCCCTCTGGTGGACAAACTATGCAAGGTGAACCCTCATAACATGGTTGAAGGTTCTTCTTCCAGCTGTTATTTACAGTTTAATTTTCATTTGTCAGTCAATATAAATACCGATACCAATAGATTGATAATAATATCAACTTACAGACAATTCGGCTCTAATTGTCAGTACCCTCAGTACCTCTGAAAGTAAACGTCCCACACATTCTCCATAGGGATTTTGAGCCAGAATGTTGAGACTATCCAAAGCAGACCGAAACAATGACTGTGCTCCTGTAAACCACGAATCTGTTTTATCAACCTTATTTCAACAAAAAACATTTTTAATGGTGATGGCGTGGAAAAGAACTACTCTATCCACAATCATAAAAGTGACATCTCTGCTTGTGGAAGCCGCTGTTACCGTGGAAATGTTTAAACCAGGTGTGGAGAACTCCTGCGGGTTTTAGATCTCACCCTGGGTCAACACACCTGAATCAAACGACTAGTTCATTACCAGGCCTCTGGAGAACTTCAAGAAATGTTGAAGAGGTAATGAAGCCATTTAAATCAGCTGTGTTGGATCAAGGACACATCTAAAACCTGCAGGACACTGGCCATTGAGAGCTGGAGTTTCCCCACCCCTGGTTTAAACCGTGTCAACATCAGGTCACGCAAAACTTCAGAAACAGTGTGAGTGGTGATTTTTTTTTTAAAAAAGGATCAAAACACTGTATAATTTAGATGTGTAGGCTGTACACCATCTATCTTAACCAAATCCCACAGCTTTTCCATTAACATTGAAAATTCTCCTACCCTTCCCTCCCCTCAGGTTAAGAGTTTGGGTGTCATACTTGATAATACGCTTTCATTCCAGTCTCACATTAATTACATAACCCGGTCTGCTTACTTCCACTTACGTAATATTAACCGACTCCGTCCCTTCCTCACTTCCCATGCTGCTACCATCCTTTTCCATAGTCTTATTACGTCCCGTATTGATTACTGTAATTTCCGTCCTATTTGGTCTCCCTAAAAGGTCCCTTCATAAACTCCAACTTCTTCAAAATTCTGCAGCTCGGGTCATAACTAGCTCATATTACTCCAGTTCTTCAGCAGCTTCACTGGTTGCCTGTAGAAGCCAGGATAAATTTTAAAATCTTACTTCTTACATACAAGTGTATCCATAAATCTGCTCCTTCATATTTGTGTGACCTGCTCCATATCACCACTGCTTCCCGCCTTCTCAGATCATCATCTGCTATTCATCTTACTGTTCCACCCTCACACCTTATCACTATGGGGAACAGAGCCTTCAGTCGCTCTGCTCCTCGGCTCTGGAGCTCTCTTCCTCCTGCACTAAGAAATATTGAGCTGGTTGGCATGCATCCATCTATCTATCTATCTATCTATCTATCTATCTATCTATCTATCTATCTATCTATCTATCTATCTATCTATCTATCTATCTATCTATCTATCTATCTATCTATCTATCTATCTATCTATCTATCTATCTATCTATCTATCTATCTATCTATCTATCTATCTATCTATCTATCTATCTATCTATAACAGTTCTTTAATGTAGATTGTATAAGACATATTAAGACATATTAAGGTAAGTAGAGTAGTTCTAAGGTTTCTAAGGCAGCGAGTTTTCAGAGAAGTGTAATTACAAACAAATATCAGTTAACACCAGAGGAATAATTTGCCTAACCACAAAACTCAGCTGACGGGGAGCTTTACAGATATAAAACTGATAAAGATAATAAGATTCTACTCAGAAGAGCTTCTAAAACACACAGGTTTTTAATAAGCCCCTCAAAAGAGCTGCAGCGGCAGCTTTGTCTCAAGCCTGTTTCATCTTCAGTGATATTTAAGTCAAATAACTGTGCTTTATTTCCGCCTTGGATCAAGCTCCGTCCGCTGGCTTATCATTTAGCACCGAAAGCTTCGGTGCTGACAGGGCTTCATGAAAAGCTCATTTCTGAGTCTGGTGGGGATGGATTTCATTAACAATTTATACACACACATAACTCTTCCTCTGGTTTATAGTGGTCTGCACAGTCAAACTGAAAACTTATAAGGTGAGCTTATATGTACAGAGGAGGATTTCATTTAAGTGAGTTTGAAAAAGATGGAGAACAGAAAGGAGGTGAAGAGAAAAACAGGCAGAAGTTGGAGGAGAGGTAAGTATGAGTGTGCTTGCTGCAGACAAACCTTGCCCTTTGCAGAAGTAACGTCTTGTCTATCCGCCCTCCGAATCCTCCATCTGGTCCCACCTGGAAAGAAAGAGAGGGACAGAGGAATTTAAGAACAAGAACAAGGCTTCAACTTTCCTCCTCCTAGAACTCCTTTGAAAAGGATAACATAAACTAAAGGGACAACATGCGGGCGATATGGTGTGTATACATTCACAATTGTCCAGATACTGTAAAAGAAAACAGGCCCATGGGCCCCTGAGCAAGCCGACATGTCACATAAATCACGTCCTCAGTACATGAGGACAATGTTTTGGTTGCTGCTTCAGTAAGAGACTAGTGTATGCTGCCAGTTACTGTGGCTAGTGTTGGCTTGTCTGTTCATACATCCATGCAAACAACCCCAGTCCGGCAACAAAAGCCAGTATCTGCAATTTACTTGTCAAAGGCATTCTTTAGGGTTATTCCTGTGGCAGAGGTACAAGCAGGGGGAACCAGGCATGGCAAGAGCACTTCACGGAGGTCCCAGACAAAAACCACAGAGATGCAGGACAGGTGATAAGAAGTGTCACGGATGCAGATGTTTATATATAGTACGTGCTGTGTGGAGGATTGTGCTGGCTGCGGAGCGCCTGCAACATGAGGTCATCAGGTTAAACTGTGGCCTCCCAAAAGGGGAACTCAAAGAAGATCAGACTATCACAAAGTTGTAGGTGTTTCTTCTTTATATTGCTTTAGTACTTAAGAAAAACATCTTTAAAATGCTCAACAAAGGCAGCCGGACACCAAAACAGTGGCTCACACTGCTTGGAAGCTTTAAAGGTAACCAGTTCACAGGTTAAGTGAATAATTTGATTAGCTGGTGTTTGGACTGGGAACATGCATGTATGAACTATAAAATATATATATATATATACACACCTCAGCTGCCACTCTGAAAGTCCAGTGGAGCATCTTGGAATCAATTTCTTTGTCCAAATATTAGACCAGAACCCAAATATATCGTGAGCGTTGATTGAGATTGAGTGTTCATCCTTGATCTCAGAAACAGCCATCAACAACACTGTGTAATCACAAGGTCCATTAGTAGCCATTCTGGAGCGTTTGATCATATTACAGGATCTTCGTCAGCAGGTGCCCATTTATCAAGGAATTGTTTATGTTCAAATTTCAGGAACATTTTGTCCACATTAGATAAATGATGATGAATGGAAAAACAAGGAACTATATTAACCTCCTAAGACCCGAACTCTTCCACGACATGAATTTTTAATTTCTCTTTGATATTTGGGCTTATTGGGACCTGATGAATGTAAAAACAAAGAATTACCAGATTTTTTTTAACCTTATTTTTGTTTTTAAGAAAAATAAGCGCCACATATGAGGATATTTGTTTAAAATTTTGATAGAACAGTAGCAGTATAATGTCCTCGTGAGTGGATATCAGGCCCATGTAGAGACAAATTGAGTATTTTAGTCTAAATAACCCAAAATGTGATGTCCACAGGTCCTAGGAGGTTAATTAGCATAAAAAAATGCAGGTATGATTGATTTTTGATTACATTTCAATTAATATTGAGGTTGGATCGAGATTTCTGTATATTCCAAGGCTAGTGTTAAAAACATGAGGTAATTGGGGTTAGAAATGTGATGTAATCTGGGTTAAAAACATGAGGTAATCAATGTTAAAAAATATGATGTAATCAAGGTTAAAACATGAGGTAATTAAGGTTAAAAGCATGAGATAATCAGGTGATGCTTAGTCTACAAGATGCCAAATCAGGGATTTTTATTTAAAAGCCTAAAGACCAAACTTTCACTTTTCACTTTCATTTAGTCTTTGCCTTCTTTGTCTCTTTTGTATTTCTGCTTAAATTCATTTTTTCGCTTTGTGACTATTTGTAAATGAAATTTCCCCGCTTGCCTGCTAATAAATGAATTACTTCAGCGATGTATGCTTGACTTGTTTAAATGTGACACGAACATGTTTTTTTCTGAAACAGCACTCTGCCCACAATTACCTCCAACATCTTTGAAACCACATCTATCATCTCTGAGAGGCTTTGTGTAACTTTGGCACTGAACTACATACAGCAACACTGCACGCCCACTGTAGCGTATTCCAGCGTGTACCGTTCACGTCTCTATAGATCTCGCCGATATGCAGCGCACCATGTTTATTTAACAGTCACAAAGAAGTTCTGTCTGTGCAGTGAGATGGAAGACTGACAAAAGGTTATGGATCACAGGTCCTGATAAGACCTGTTGGTGCATTTATGCAATCCTGCTTGTTCCAGCTGTGGTGATCCAGTCCAGGCAAAGTGAGGTTACACACACTGAGGGTTGGGCGAGGGAACAAGAGGACATTGAGAGACAAACTGATCGTAACTCAGCCAGAAAAACAGACGCCGCCGCTGCGACATAAAGCCAAAGCGTTCCAACTCCTGGGCTCTGTATCTCCGACTGTCTCTGAGCTGATTTAGAAACTAACAGCAGTGTGAAGTGGGACACGGGGCTGCAGATCCTCACCGAGTCTCTGGAGAGGTGCCATTCTCAACCCCTAATGCCACAGCTGGGAGTGTTTAGCCCTTTTTAGATCAATGAGCTGGGAGTCTACATGGGCCTGTCTGCTGGTTCATTTCACGCCGGCTCTGTGGAGCTGTTTACAGCCCGACGCCTCCAGGCTTTTCAGAGATGGGTGGAGGAGTTGAGGGGTGGAGAGAGGGGGAAATAAAAAAGAGCACACCACTGAAGGTCCTGAAGAGCTGCAGACTGACACAAGCTTGCTGATATATACAGTATATGTGTGTGTGTGTTTAGACAGCTAAGCATATGTTTCTTCCTTGTTTGGCTGATTAAAGGCTTTGGTTTGTCCATCAGCCTGCATGTCTGCAGCAAAGAGTTCTTGTCACCTTCCATTTACGTTGTTGCTCCTCGGCGGTGCGGTTGTTGTTCACAGTTAGTTAAGTGGGCAACCTCTCCAAAAGCGAGAGCAACCCATGAAGACAGAGCCAGTTAATACTCGCGGAGCTTACAGGACTGGAGTGCATAGCTACTCCAAATGGTGTTTAAGTGCTTGCACAGGGTGGATGCGGACTGTGTTCTGGGAATATTTATTTAAGATATAAGAAAAGACACCAGCTTCTAGAAAAGAGGACCCAAGTGTAAAACTAACATCAGTTAACTGGACAGAATGCATGCTGAACTGAAGCAGGGAATAATTTGGGATAATTTGGGCCTTCATCTTACGAGCATCAAAACATACAAACCACAAAAGTGATGCAACACAGAAACATGCTTTTCTATTATATAAGAGTGCAATATGGGATTCATTTAGGGGAACACAGCATCTAAATTTTGTTTTTAAAAAAAGCAACTGTATAAGCTTAGTCAGTAAAATGTCTCTCTTTAGATTTCACTTTTCTGTCTGAAAGATAAAAGTTAATATAATATATATTATAAGATAATAAAACCCAAAGAATCATTTAGGCCCTCCTTCATCCTCATTTAAACATATTGTGCAGAATCTGCTGTTCTACTTGCTGAGTCATAATCGGCCTCATTAGTGACATACCTCACACATCTGTCACACATTTGTCTCAAACACTCTTTTTTTCCCTGAACTTTTCTGCAGCTATACTGTACATTTGTAAGGCCGTATAAATATTACATTGATTTCCCGTCTATTACTCACCAAGATGTTTTTCTGATCAGTGATCTGTGGGTTCACTGTATACTATTACAGACCTGAGCGTTACTCACAGAGCCTCCATAAACCTCTCACTATTGTGAAGAAAGAAAAAAGCTCCAAGCTCTCTGGTGTTTAGTCTCCCCACAAAACCCAAACGCCGATAATAACTTCCTATTAGAGTCGCTCTCTCTTCTGCTGTGTGAACGCCGGTAAAATGTTCTGACCTCCAGCTTTAACCTGTCACTACCACGGTGCCTGATTGCAGGAGCGAGGAGAAAAACAAGAGTACAGTAAATCACCGCTGGCTCAATAAAAGACACCTGTAAGAGGAGAAAGAGGCTGAACACCAGGAGAGCCGCCTGATCACTACCAGACACCAAGAAATCTGGGGAGGTCCCCTCGAAAAGGTAGCATAATATCAGCTTGTGCCCCAAAGCTCCACAGATATATGCATCTAACCAGCGTGAACTTTACTTTAATCTTGCTTGTAACATGCTGTTGACAGGATTTTCAGGGTTTTTTTTTTCATTAATCTGCACAAAACAAAACACTCCAGGGCGTTAAACAGTAAAAACTTGTGTCTTCTGGGACAAATTTGTAATTTGGGGCTACGGCTTAAACTCAGACATTAACGTGCCATTCTCCTGACTCTCACCCTCTACCCTTTGTTTCTCATTTTCACCCTTCTTATTAAAAGTTCACGCACATTAAATGTATTTTGCTCTTGATAAGTGTCCTTTCTTCCCCTTTACGACTAAACCAATTTCACTCTTCAGCGGTTAACGACAGCATGTTTAAACTATGTGAGGGGGCCATGAAGTCAAAAGGAGAAAAGGCTAGGAGGAGGAGGAAGAGGAGGAGGAGCGATAAGGAGAATGAGATAATAATGAACAAACGAGTAAGGAGAATTAAAAATAGACAATGGGTTACTTTCCAGGGGAAAGAAAAATGAGAAAAAGATAATTGAACCACTGAATGGGAGAGGTCTGAAAGCAAAGATAAGCGCGAACACAAGGAAGGCAAGGGAATGACAAAATGAGAGTGCAGAAAGGGAGCGCAGACTGAAGCCCGGTCAGCCTGTAATCCCATAATCCCTGGCAGGCAGGCAGGATGTAATTGCTCGTTAGTGCCAGTTTCCACTCCTTGGCCTGTCACTGCTGGAAAACCACAGAACGGCGCTAAAATGAGAAACAGATAGCAGGTCCCATGCCTCGGTTCAGATAGGTCCCCCCGAAACACACACATGTGTGCACGTACAGTCTCTCCGCCTGTTGGTCTTTTCTTGTAATCCTTTCCCTGCCACAGAAACACGAACTATTTTTGTTAAATTTTCACAGTTCCCACACACGCACACATACTTGAGGCCACACAGAGGAGGCCGGGATAATCAGAGGTGTGGACACCGCAGTGCCTGGAAGAGGATGGTGAGGAGTGAATCCGTATGACCTCACCACATGTCTTCATCTTTATAACTGAGCGACAACATCTGAGGCCGTAGGTGTCTGACAGTCTTTCACACAGGTAACAGCTTTCAGATATGGGCGGCACAGTGGTTTAGCACCGCCACTTCACAGCTAGAAGATCCTGGGTTTGAATCTGCAGGTTGGAGTTTGTATGTTCTCCCTGTGCCTGCTTCCTCCAGCATCTTTTGGGTTAATTTATGATTCTAAATTGGCTGCATGTGTGACTGCGAGTGTGAATGTTTGTCTCTCCGTGGTAGCCCTTCAGCAGACGGGCAACCTGTACCAGGGTGTACTCTGCATTACATAGGTTCCAGCTCTCTGCAACCCTGAGCTGGACAAACAGAAGAAAATGGACGGTTTAGAGTCTATTGTTATTTAATGAAATGATTTGATATACTTAAAAAGAGTAGCCTTTGGTGTATGTATGATTTCTGCAGCCCCAGCGACCAATCGGCTGCTATAGACAGTTTCTAATTTCAGTCCACCAGTAATTTTCTTTGATAGTTGATAGGCCTGCTTCCTACATTCATCACGTGGACAGAAGTCTTATCACATTATGTGTAAACAGGCAGCTGTTTGCTTACATATTTGCCACATGAACTTAAGAGATACTGCTAGAATGAGCTTTAATCTGGATCGAAAAGTAAAGAACGGAAAAGAAAATGCTTTACTCGAGCAGTTAAACACCACAACCTGGACCTCATTAGACATACCTATTGGAGTTAAACTTATTGGCTGCCTAATAGTAAACCTGAGTGATAAGTGATTTACTTCACTGACCCTGCAGCTTTCTCTGAGGCGAGGAAACTCCAGAGGAAAAAAAAGTGTTTAATGGTTTCTTGGTGGGATAAGTGGGATGAAGCACTTTTCATGGGGAGCAATGTGTTTGAAGTGGAACAGTTCTAGATTAACGCCCTCACACATTTAGGGTCAGGTTGCCAGAAAGAGTTATGGCAGACTGTCAAAGTGCTGGGATCATTGGGTCACAACAAGCACGGTAAAATGCATTTTTCTGCGGGTCATAAAAGTGTCATCCATGACCAGCGCGCTCACCTTGAGCGGCAGCCCTGATGGCTTTATTGCAACTGAGTTAGAGAGAGAGAGAGAGAACGCTGTCGTCGTTTGAATGGCCAAAGCCACCTGACTCCACGAATGGAAACATGTTCTCAATGAAGCAGAAAGCTGAGGCTGTAACAGAGCCAACGGAGAGGAAATTATCAGACGTATTGTATGACTAAGCAAGTAAAAATGTAAAGTGACCACATTGCAGCGGTGTGAAATTTCAGAAATGCAAATCAGACTCTTCCATTTGTTTTTACATGTCTTGCATGCCTTATATGGACCTTACTAATTACACCTTCTTTGAGAAATTCGTCATACAATGGGCGTTTGATGTTTCTGTTGATTGTATGTTTGCATAAATCTGTCAGTTACATTTCATTATGAGGGAAAAAAGCACATTGATTTTTTAAACTGGTTTAAAGCCTCCAAGAGCCAGAAGTATAGTAATACCTACTGAGGTGTTAGGAAAAAAAACAACAACAACAAAAAAAACCCCAATAATTTTATTATGTATCATCAGTGTTTGCAGATATCTGTATGTGCTGCAAAAAGGCTCTGAGATATGAGGTTTTGATCCATTATCATCTGCTGCTGCACATGTCCCAGTCTATGAATTATGGCGAATGTTGTCACATCCTACACTACTCAATATTTTTGTAGTGAAAAGGGATCAGACGTCAGCATGTGATGTGTAAAGGGTTCATTCGCAGTGACAAACCTTCAGAAAATGATCTGAAGGCTCGATAGTTCAGCTAAGCAACAGAGAGGTTATTTTAGCTTTTTTAAGCTAACTGCACTCAATAAAGCTTTTCATTTGCAAGTGGCGGGAACATGTCCAGCATTCACTCTTACTTTAGTTCAGTTTTGTTCTCATCATCTGAAGGAAATGTCTGCTACTTTAGAAGAAACTGTTTCAATGAATTCACCCTCTAGTTGCTAACTTTGCAGGACACAAACACAACTGAATCAATGCTAATGTTTCTCCAAATCTGTTGAGTATCGGGGCAACTGCTTTGTCGTTCACACAACTGGTTTCCCAGTCAGCCCAAAATAATCAATAATAGAGTAATTCAAAATCTATGTGATTTTTTCTGATAGCTTGTGTTTGACACTGCTTGTATCTGTTGCTAAATTTTAGATGTTAAAGTGGCGAATACCTTGCTAAAATTAGCAGGAGAGCTAGAAAAACACAAGCTTTCAGTAGGTTTCCGGTATAATGAGCATATAAACCTTCTAGATTTTTCCACATCAGCTGGAATTTAGTACCACCGCCTCTAGACAAGATTAAGTGTGCAGGGTCACTGGAAAGTTTAGCTATAGTGTAGTTATCGCTAATTATCCACACAGAATCCCACAATGCATCAGACCTGTAAGCTTCTCGTGACCCGATCAGGTAAATTAGACGGGACACCACCTTTCTCTGCGCACCGCCTGCTTTCCCATGAGTTAAAGACAGCAACAGCTGATGCGACACATCTGTGTCCTCACCGTCTCGCTTCCCTTCACTTTGCTTCTCACTAAAGCTGCTTCCCAGTGTCCCTGACCCTAATAACCCAAATTCCTGCCTGATTAAGTTGGTTTTAAAAGGAAGCCACACAGAGAGCCGTTGGTTGAGCCTCACCTTAAATGGGAACACATTTTAGCTATGCTGGAGCGATGATCGGAGGATAGGATTTCACTTCCCGGTGTTTGTGAGGACGGCAGCGCTTAAAAGGCCGCAGAAAGGACAGCGGGGGAGAACACAGAGGGATGGACAGGAATAGATAGAAAACACACATGCACACGCACACATGCATTTGTCATAAACTCCCCCCCCCCCCGCCAAAACACTGTAAAGCTTATATTTCCAGGAAAAACTGGCAGTGCAAATCACACACAAATGCACACACCCACACTGAAATTTCTTCTCCCATAATCCCCCCCCCCCCCCCTCCTGCACCCTTGCAACCTTTTCTTGTTCCAATCTCATGTTGTTATTTCTTCAAATTAAGCCCACACTGTGCCTGAGAATAGCTCTCAGAGAAGTGGTTATAAGTGACACACACTCCCTCTCTTTCTCTCTCTCTCTCACACATACACACGCATGTGCGCGCGCACACACACACGCACACACACACACGCAGGTCATTATTAGTGTGACTTGGGTCTGGTTGAACCAGCGCTCTCCAAAGTGTTTCCGTGTCACCCTCTCCCACCCCAGACAGGCTGGCTCTAATGACCTGGCCTGATAGTTCAAAGCGGCCCTCAGACGCTATGATTAATGAATCTGACCTGCTAATTTCAGAAGAATACAGCTTATTGTATCAAAAAAGCGCTCTCAGAGACACAAACATGGCGCTGGGCTAGTTAACATTCTTCAGTATTCGGAGAAAAAGTTGTTTTAAGAGGAAGATTTTACGATAAGCACAAAGGTTAAGCTTTATGTTTCATCAGCGGCTCCAAACATATTAACTTTTGCTTTGTTCTAAATAATTTAAAGTGTTTGAACTTAAAAAAAAAGCCAAAGTGCTCGACAACAAGAAAACAATCCAAGATCACAGAAAGGAGTAATTCCCCCTGTGTAGTTACACGAGATTGTCCAGCGCTACAAAAGCAGGGACACAGAAAACAGAAGTAGCATGGGAAGCATTTGTCTGAAGGAATACATCTAACAAATTGAAATTCCTTTATGTCAGATCATGCCTCCTTCAATTTGCCCTGAAGGAATCACTGTGGTTCGCTGCGTACTCTAAGCACTTCCAGATTGAAGTTGCCCTGTGGCACCTCACGTTGCATAATCAATCTCTCTCCCTGCGCTCTCTCCATTAGTGCTGGGACAAAACAGCCAGAGTAACGTTACACACACCGAAGCAGAGGCGCAGACGAAGACAAGCCTCCCTGCGCAGAGCACGCATCCATCTTTTACTGACGGGTGTCCATTAATCTGGAAAGATTGTGGTCTGGTGTATTGCTTGAATGTTGCACTGCATCAGTATTGCTGTGAAATGAATCATATGCTTTAATCTGAAGTCAGTCAGATTAATGTGCTCAGTGAACAATGAGTAGGTTTCACTGTTTGTGATGGAAATCAGCTTTTCTATTCTTAAAAGCACAAGGCTTTATCTGCTTTTTAATCTCTCGTGTTGTCAATATGACTAATCCAGGAAATATACAGCCACACATTATCAGACGATTAGGCATAAAAGGTATTTGGTCACACTTTAATTACTTTGCGATCACGTTTCTTTTTAAATTCCCACGACAGACGTACAACGTGAGTTCTTATTTGGAGACACTTTTTAACCTTCGACTTGAAGGCATACAAAAAATTCGGATCATCTGATAGGTCAGTGGCTTGGTGAGTAAACTTTACTGATTAATTATTAATATTATCATTCTGTTAATTTTCACCAATTCGATCATTAATTTGATAACAAACAGTGTTACGTCATCCTCATGATGCCATTCTGAAGGTTAAACAAGAGTTCAGTTTTCTATCAGTCGTTCTAATCTGAGCAGCTCGATTTAAAGCACACATGCTGTAATGAAAGATTTATTTTCAAACAAAATGAACCTATGAGAAGCAGGATGTTCAGAATAACCTCTGTGCTCTGATGGATGCTGTTCTAATGATCAATATTTAGTAAATATTATTTATTTGTACTGAATTGTCGAGTTCTCATCTGCTTTAAAGTTAACAGGTTTTGCCTGGTGAGACAGATGTGTGATGTTAAAATTGTCAATATGATCAGTTTATAAGATTTATGGTTACTTTGTTTAAAGTCCCCCCGTAAAACAACTCTGCTCCAAACTTTGTGGGACTTTTTGCTTTTTTTAAACCTCCAGAAGTGACTGAATGTTCCCCCTACCTTCTGCTGTTTTCCTCACTTCATTCCACTTGATTGTCAGCAGAAGCAGAGGTTATGTTTTTTTTGGCAAATCTGAGAGATGCAATCTTGCTTTAAAGGAAAAAAAAAGATATGAGTGTTTTTATCCTCAATATGTCCCAGAATATTAAATTAAACACACCACGTAATAACTGAGGTATCAGGCCCTGCGGATGAAGGCTTAGTGAGTAATAAAACCAGAGGGGAAGACAAATAGTGTCACAGCGGATCCAAGTCTATCAACGAGGATGCTTTTATTTAAATTAACTCGTGTTTTAGTTTTGATTATAAGTGTTTAAGTGGCTCCTCTGCGACCCCGGCTGGCGTCAGATTAAGAAAGAGTTAACACCGTAACACCAACAAACGGCACGCTAACTCTTGCAAAGCCACATGCCAGTTAAAACAAGCCAGACCACACATCAGCAGGCTGCTGGAAAAGAGAGCATGCCGGCCGGCTGTACCTGACCCTCAGCGGGGCCACTGACCCCCATGACCTTTGACTGGAGGAAGTGAAAGCTGTGGCAGCGTGACGGGCGAGTGTGAGATGCCTGAAGCCGAGGCCATACCCTCAGGTTCCTCCTGAGAACAAACTGGAGATTTTGAAACAATCCAGAGTAAAGTAAAAACAAGGCCGCTTCAATGGCATGACAAGTTTTCACAGCCTTTACAGAAATTCAGCGGGCGACGCCTGCTGGGGACGTGCGACAAGTCTCAGGTGATGCCAAAGCGCCTGGACACACAGAGATTCATCGAGAAAAATCGAGAAAACACTGCTGACTCTCTCAGTGGCTCTGAACATCAGAGGCCTGCCTCCCTCCAAATGGGCCTCATGTGTGAGTGTGTGTGAGAGAGACATTGTATGTATATGACTGTGTGAGTCACAGGGTCATTGAGTCAGAGTGTAAGCATGAAAGTTCATGTACAAATGTGTGAGTCAGTTAGCCATAATCACGTTTTTGAGCAGACAAATCTTGACATTTCAGGAGGGAAATCACCGGATGCTGAAAGTCTGAATGCAAGGAACGAGAAGAATACAGATTAAAGTTGAAATAGATCCCCAAACAGTAACAGAGCGGTAAAGCCAGAGTGATCAACACAAAATACCCTGAATGTCACAACACCTGAAGCTTAAAGACTTCATCTGGCCATGATCCCCTCAAAGCCTCTGGAAAGGAGGAGAACACACGCAGCTGTAAGTCTCTCTCTCTCTCTCTGTTTCTCTCTCTGTATGTGTGTAATCGGCACTTTGATATTTAGATTTGCAGCCCACCACAGAAGGGATCACACTGGAGGACTTCTGACTGCCACTGTCCTCTCTTTGAGAATACACACACACCTATAAAACCACAGTACCTTTGATTTATATTTTTCCGCAGTTCCGAGGCCCCCCTTCCCCTTCTGGCACCTTGTAAACACTTCTGACTATAACTCATATAACTTAACTTTATAAACACCACAGGAACAAACACATCCACTACCCTCCTACGAGACTGCGTTTCATTAATGCCCTCCCAATAAACAGTGAATGAAGCCCAGCTCTGAATCCAGGTCACAGTGATCCTAAGAGTCAGAGGAGTCCAAAGCAGCTGGCAGGTGCGTGCGGGGAGGTTTGAGAGCGGCTGAAGTGAAAGCAAATCAAACATCAAACGATCATTTCAGTGTTGTCACAGCAAACACGAAGACAAGAGGCCCCGGTCTGCTTTTACAGCAAGCATAAAGATATTAGCACCATCACTCTAAACCGCTGTGACAAAGTCTTAAATCACTTCTCGAGCAACTTTGCACGGACCCTGAATGGCGCCTTACCAGCTGTCCTGCGCGCGTCCTGCTCCGCACCGCAGAGGACAGGGAAGCCGCTTCTTCTTCTTCTCCTTCTTCCGCGCTGGGTGCAGCAGCTCATGTTTTTGGCAATCCATACGCTACGATGCGTCATGTTTTGTAACGTGCTGTCACGGCTTGCAAATGTTCAGAGCAGACCGTCTGCTCCGGTGCTGAAGCAGACATAAAGAATCCATCTAAAAACGTCTCAGCTTCAAGGCAAGAAGCGCCTCCTCCTCCTTTATGTGGGGCCAAAAATGCTTTTTTTTCTATGGCCGGAGTCCTTCTTGTAGAGCCTCAGCACCCTGAACAAGAACAGAGACAGTGGATGGTAAATACACAGTAATAACCAGTGAGTTAAGTTAGTTCATTGTGTTTTATATGGCTCTCAAGTCTGACTGAACTATGAATTAAATATAACCAAAGGATGGGGCAGTTTCCCATCTTTTTGTTACCATTATTTTGTTACTCTGTATTATTTGTGATGAAAAAAAATCAACATTTTTTAAACTTCAAGATATTTGTTTCTACAAGCCCTCTCAAAAATATCTGAAGCTGTCTAAAGGAAACGATATTCTGGTCTGAAATACGAGACCGAATGACTTGTCAAGAAAGACATTTTGCAGGCGGTTACATCTACCCAGGACGAAGAAAATAAAACTCTACAGCTAACTGGTGTTGGCAGGTTACTGCCTATATAAAATCTAATTAGCGGGGAGTTTGTTTGCGGTGACACAAACAATTCAACACGGAGAAAGAGAAAGCGAGGAGAGTCGGTCAAACAGTCAGAAGTGCATGAAATGTTTGCCCTCAATCTGCTTCTTGTACTACGTCTCCGCTGACACGTCAAACCAGCGTTTAATGAAAAGAAGCCAGTTTTTCCAGGCATGACTCTCCGCTTCTTACCTCTAGTAACCTGTTCGGTCTTGTCTCCAAACAGCTCTTATGGTTAATGACTAAATAAGTTTTCAAAGCACGATTTGCGTCTCTTTTACGACAAAACGTCCGGGAATAGACTGTGCGGTCACGGTTTGGTTAAAAAAATCACATGGAAAGCCCTTTTGTCTTCTTTTTGTGGATCTGTTGGCTTGATTGATTTGATTTGATTTGAAATTTGAAGTTAAAACGGAGAAAACCTCTCCTCTGTCGGTCAAAATAAAAAGAAAAAAGTCCATGCGTCACGCATTTACGCAGCGTCTCCAAAAAGCGAATATCTTGTTTTTTCTCTTGGTAAAAGCTATTCTACTCTGGACTCAGGTATCCATTTATCAGAGCTGTGTCCTCTCCACAAATGTACTACGCGGCTACTTTACAATGTCTACAATAGGCTGCTGGACTGGAGGCTATGCGTAAAAACAGCGCGCCGCTCCCCCTGTCAGAGACTTTGTGAAACTGGAGCGCAGTGGCGGCTGCACAAAGTGCTCTGAGTTTTGTTCCTCATCTGCATGGCTCAGATGTCTTTTTGTTCCTGCGCTGGGAGCAGGGAGGGAGGGAGGGAGAGTGGGGGAGACTGTCATATGGGATGGACACGGAGCGTTTCTAGAAAACTGTTCCAGTGGAAGATTCTTGGCCTTCATTGTTTACACACCGGGACTGATAAATGTCGAGAATTTCAGTATATCCCACGTGAATGCGCACACTGAGACATGCATAGGTGAGTTGTGATCCATTTGGGACCCCAAATGACGGTCGGCCCAAAAGACTTTGGCCCTGCACTATTTCTGCATCCCTTGTTGGGTCCTTTCCCTGACCCTTTGTGCCTCTGTAGTCTTCTGTCATCTTTCCATGCACACATGCACCCACGGGACGTCATTATGTACACACACTCACTCATGCCCTCAGATGTTAAATGTCCTACCCTGGCCTGGGCTTGTTATTTGAAGGATGGGCATGTGACAGTCCCCAGACCCCTGATCACTGCAATCCAAATCAAGCACCTTTCCCACTCCTTCTCCATCCTATAGGGTTTATCCCATTCTTCTCTGTTACCCCACTCCACCCACCCACCCACATTCACACGAAAAGGCCCTCAAGCAGAGGCACTCCCTGCAGGGCAAACACTGAGGCCCGCTGAGCACAAAGACTGGGTAAATAGCTGTCCTCTGCAGGCCCACTCTGCTGAGGCAGAGACAAATGCAGGGAGGTTCCCTGGTCTATGCCAAAGTACTATTAATAGTAGCAACCAACAAGGCAACAAAGCGCACAGCTGAGGTGCCTGACATGCAGGAATGTACCATCAGATAAGAAAGATGAGCTCAGCAACAACAGGAGAAAAGGTAGACCCGCCAGGATCATAAAATTCTGGAATATTTGGGACTTACTGATGAATCAAAGATGTCAAAACAAGTGTTTAGAGATGTCAAAACTGAACTTTGTTTGATTCCTTCAATATGCCTGAAGCAGTTTTCACACATATCATCTCTATCTGCCAAATTATGTAAGTTTCCCTCCTTGGTAGAGCCAGGCACCACTTCAAATGAGGCCGCAAGCAGGTGGCAGTTTGAGCAGAGGGCACGACAAATCCAAGTGTGTCTAACGAGTGTGTCCACATCATCCATCATTGTGAGCTATGGCGATGAACTTGTTCAGTATTGTTAAAGGGAATTACAGCATGACACTGTTTGTACACCTACAGTTAAACCCCATGCAAGCAAAACACACACATTTCCAGGCCATACAAACACAAACACAAACACACACTGGATTACTGCAGACCTCCTCCTTCTCCTCCTGTCTGGCAAGCCATAACGTGGCCACTGTTGTGGTTTTAATGGAATTTTTCATTTCCTATGTAACAGTATAAAACTGAATTTACGAGGACGATATTTTTTTTTATATCAAAATGTTTCTGGTGTGTCAAGTGAACCCAGAACATTTGCTGACCAAACATGCAGTCGCGTCCTTTTGGGACGAGCTGCTGGGTCCACTCACATTCAGGACCAGATGTGCGAAGCCAAAAAGTGATTGCATGTATTTGAACTACCGCAAATGGCTTGTTGACCTATAATTTCAAGCCATTTTGAGCAAGAAAGATCATTCCGATTACAAGGTAACAGCTGGAATAAATATTTGGCGACATCAATTTCATATACCCTTTATTTATGCAGGTAAAATAAGTGTCATTGACATTAAAATGTCTTTTTTTAAGAGAGATCTGGCCGAGAGGGAAGCAGAAATTGCAACTAACAGTTTTATCGAGGTATTGGACTGGATTGATTGTAATGTAGGTTATAGAGATACTTGCAAAACAGGTCATTTCTTTATTTTATATATAATCCCTTCTTAATTCCTGTTGACTGCAGTCTACTTAGCAATATAAGCAAAGGTATTACACATAGAAAACACAGAGAAGCATTGGAAATCACTTTTTGGGAGACAGAGGGGAGAGAGAAGAGTGCTGTCATGTGAAGGAGACTCGGAGTATATTTTTGTATTCTCTCCAACGTTTCTCTGGTCTCTTCTGGAGGCACAGGTCACTGCCCCTGTCGCCCATTTGTCCTTTCTTTATCCAAAAGGTGACTCTCTTTTCTTGGGCTTCTTCCCACATTTAAATTTGTTTTCACTTTTCAAGTGGGAACTCCTCTCTTCCAATACTCTGACTTTAAAGCCCCCAGGCCACACCTGTGAGAGAGAGAGAGAGCACAATGAAGCTCGGAGAGCAGCAAAACAGCAGATTGCACAGCACCCCGTTTCCACATTAGCTCAACAAGTGTACACACGGCGCTGATAAATCTCCAGTAATTACCGCCTCATCCCAGCATTTCAAAGCTGCATTCCTGCAGGCGTCCACCAGATTTGTTGTATCATTGTTCATACAAACAAATCATAAAGCAAAGCGTCGGCATGTGGCTTGATTGGGGCTGCTATTATGGATGGATGGAGCGTGCGCAGAGTAAACAGCGGTGAAACTTCACAGTGTCAGTGGCTTCAGTTCTATCTCTCGAGGCACAGCTGAAGGGATGAGCTAAGGAATCAAATCAATCAATAGTCAAACGTCTATGCACACAAGGTTTTGTTTATTGCTTTGGATAATCAAGAATCGGGCCAGGAAATACTACTAATAATATATATTTATTTTCCTCTGAGAATAAAATATCCATTAAAATATATACATATACATCTTTCCATCCATAATCCAATACGTATCAACTTTCAGCTGATCTAGAATGAGCCACAGCAGAGGACAAGTTCAGATGCCGACGGGAAAGGAAGACACATCCATCTGCATTACAGGAGCATGACAGGCCCTGTAGGTGTGTCCGATCCACAGACAAAGGTAAACGACACTGTGTGGGAATGTTCATCTCAGCTGACCCGGCATTAGCTAAACAGAGCAGGGGAAGAGAGAAACGGGTGTCTGAATGGGTGTTTTCACCCTCTCCAACTTTCTTTTTACGAGGAGTTTGAATTTCAGGCTCAGAGGTCGTGGCCTCTCTGTTCCAAGCCTTCAGAGAGGAGGTGGGGCCAGGGGGAACCTGTCGCTCAGAATAAAAAGTCCGTCGGCTGAAGAGGTGCAGGCCTGCTCATACCCTGTCTACCGGACCAGCGAAAGCAGCCGCCTCCAGCCAGCCGGGCCGGCCAGCTGCCTCGGGGAGATCCCAGGTGGCAAATAGTCCCCTTGCTGCAGGGAGGGAGAGAGCACTCGACCCCACCCTTGTGGACGTCTGGAAATTTGTCGAGTCAGGGTAGCTCGAGTTCTGCGGTTGCGGTGACCAGTGAGACGTGACTTGTGTGTGTGTGTGTGTGTGTAAGGGGGGGGGGGGGGGCAAGTTTCTGGCACCCCATTAACAGCAGGATGGGATGGGACGCTGTGGAGGCGCTTTAAGGGCCCTCGGCGTCTTGTCTTCCTTCACCTCACAGCTGTGGTTTATGATCACGTTTGTAGGGAAGTGAAAGTTTGTGTGCGGCAGCTGAATAGTACCGTGTATTCATTGTGTGTCTCAAATGAGTCCCTCGTGACTTCCAGTGAAATTTGATCCCTGTTAGCAACGAGCAGGTGAAGAGGGAGAAGTGAACAGTGCAGCAGAGCACAACATGGGAAACGAGTAACAGAGGGAGCGAGATAAACACACAAGAGAAAAAGGAGTGAATTAGAGAGGAAGCCTGGTCGCTGGAGGATTGAAAAATGATTTCCCCTGGCTCTGCAGGTTGGAGATACAGAGCACAGATCAGCGGAGGAAATCCCCTTCTCCGCACTGCTCCATCCCATCCCTCCTTCATCTCCACTGGGTTTCCTGCACTCTGTATCCCCTGAAACGGGAGGAGGCAGACGGTGTTCCAACCTGCTGCACATTTCATGAGGACTGCTCCACTATCAGCATGCCAGACTAAGACACCGAGGGCCACGCCGCAGACATATTTGAGCCCAGAGCTGGCACTTTGTGATAAAAGCTAGATTAAAAGCAGAAGGTGGACCAACCACATCAAATTAATTTCCTGCACAAACAATCAGTTTGGACACTCATGCATGTCTCCAATAAGGTCATTTACAATAAAATGAAAAGACCACACGCACAAAGTTCCATTACAAACCTTTTTATTAGGTAACAGAAAGCCTTTTGTAACTGTGTGTGTGTGTGCGCGTGTGTGTAAAAAAAAGAATTAACACGTTCAATCACTTTGACCTCCTGTTAATGCTTCAAAATTAAAGATTTATAAATACCACGAACAACAAAAGCAAATACATTCTGCTTTATTTTGAACAGATTAGAAGAAAAGAAAAAAGGCAATTTGGACGTAACACACGTGAACTTATCCAGCATTCGTTTAAAAATTAAAATTAAAAACCTAAAAAGTAAGACAGAAATGGGCTCCTTTCCAATTAAGGATCTGCTTAGACTGGTAGCTTTGAAGACTATACTAGTAGTTTTCTGTGTTTTAGGGTTCAAACAGCAAATATTTGATTTTTTTTTTTTTAAATCATAGTTTTCAAATGATTTAATGTAAGTAGCCATCTTGTTTATTAAAGTACAATATATACATCATTTCCCCCTAAAACACAAAACACAAAACAGTATAGGGCTTCAACTTGACCTTGGATTGTATACAATGTACATACAGTACATACATGAAGTGGACCGGTCCCAAACCCCAGGAATGAGACCTGTCCTGACCCGGAGCTGGAGCTGCGCCTACATACCGGAATCAGCTGCCTTTGTTCTCTTTCACAGCAGTCACACTCCTCGCTACAGCTTCCAGGTGATGAGGTGTAAGGCACTGACAGTGCCTCATGATAGTGCAATGCTCAGATGTTCCCTGTACCTTTTGCTCTCAGACAAAGGCCCAAACGGGGCCCAGTTTTCCAAAAAAGAAAAAAGTATCCATTTTCAAACCCAGGAGAACCATTCCGAAAGGAACTGTGCATGGCGTGACGATGCACGACCCTGGCAGCGTGTGGAAACTAATGAGCATGAAGGAAACAAAAATAGCAATGCATCACGCGCGTGTGTGTATGTGTATACAATCTACACTTCCAATAGAAGAGTTAAAAAGACAGAAAACTGGAGAAAACCCTATTCACAAAAAAAGTAAAATAAACCCTGCTTTGGTAAAGCAGTTTTTAAAATGCACCATCACTATATAAAGCTGATTATCGCATTCATATAATATGATGAACATATGCATCTTCTCGCTCTCCCTCACTGTTTGAAGGAGATTGCGCGCGTGTGTGTGTGTGTGTGAGAGATCACGAATATGTTCAATGTTAAAATACAGAGAAGCCTGCAACAGGATCTCCATGTGAGAAGTGCAAAGGCCTCAGCAGCACATTAATTTCAAACTGAAGGTGGCATTTATCACCTGTGGAACTTTTTTTTTCCTTTCCTTCTTAACGCCCGCTGTCACAGAAGGTCACATGTGTTGTGTTAACAAACGCTGCATAAAACAAAGAAAATGAAGAGGTGCAGACATTTAACACCCATCCAGTTTAAAGCAGATTCAGCCGCACGGTTACTTCTGCCACAAGCCTAGATGATGCTGCAGTCTCTGGGGAAGCACATGGTGCTGAAGTTTAAAGCACAAATGCAAACTTTTGTTTAGAACAGAAAGCAGGCCTGCCTGTGACCAAAACACTGGGACTTTGGAACAAAATAAATAAACAAAAAACAATAATATATATATTCCACAATCTAAGAGTTCACCATTTAGTGAAGAACAAAACCTCTGCAGCAACAGGAGAATGGAAAAGGGATGCCATAAAACACCCTGGATCACTTTATGTCTCATGAACAAAGATAGGATTAAGTAAGAGGAGACTGCAGTGTCTTACTTTCTCTCTTACAGGTGGTCAACTTTAAAAACTACAAAAGATAGCATCTTTATTGAAAAAAAAGAAGATGTAGAGTTTTAAAATACCTCACATAAACTTCAATTTTAAATACCTCAAAGAGCTTCAGTCTTCATTAATATTTAGCTTTTTGGTGGCTTCTTACCTGATGCAAACAGCATGAGGAGCCGCAAGCTTATATTAGTGTGTCAAAGCAACACCAGTCTTTGTGACAGGTGGGGGGTGTCAGGGATCATCTGGTGGAGCACGTGTTAGTTTTTAAGTCAGGACAGAATGGGGGGGAAAAAATGAATGAATGAAGTAGTGACAGACGAGGATCAGGGCAGCTGCTGCAGCGCTTTAAAAAGCACAGTAAAAATTATTTTTGATATTTACAATGAGGAACAAGAATACATTCAGGCAGCAGAAGGAGAGGGGGGTGGCCTCTTCTCTCTACGAGGTACATTTGGCACTGCTAATATTCAACCATCCCCACACATTCTAATAGTCCTTCTCCATCCCTTTGTCTTCTGTCTCTTCACCAGACTGACCGGAACATCAAGCTAAACTCTGACTTCTGTGGGTCATAAAGTGTCACCTCTGCTCTTACTGTTCATTCATGTAATACTCGGGGCTTTGAAGTGGTAAACACTGCAGTGTGGGGCCGGCGGAGCGTTCCTGCGAATGTCTTTTGATAAGACGCAAAACTATGCAGATCCAGTGCTCCCCCCATGCTCGTTTCCCCCCGCTTCAATCAGCAAGAGTCTTTGGTTCAGAAGGCACGTGTGTGCGCGTCTCTCCACAGAATCCCTCCTGTATTTTATTCTTTTTTAAATATCCTTTGATATAAAAACCCCGGCAGTGTGCAGGCCACCCGGACTCGAGGGTTTTTTTTTCCTTCTTCAAAAAGTCAATCCATTTCCCAGCTTCCTGCTAGTAGTCTTTTGGGAATGGCGGAGGGAGACTGTGGGCGGGTGTAAACTTAGATACCATTGGTCAGATCTTTGATGACGTTTGCCTTCACCAGCTTACGAAGGAACTCCTTTTCCTTGGATATGTTGTGTGTCCATGACTGCAGGATAATCAAAGGAAAGGACATGTTCAGAAAGATACAACATCACAGATGAAACACAAGGATAAGTGGTGGGAGGAGGCATATTAAACAGCACATTTTCCAACAGTGCCAGACAAAACTGTATGTTAAGTTTAGGGTTACTATATCCCCAGTGTCTATACATGTGGGTGTTCAAGTGTACAACAATGGAGCATGTGTTAAGCCATGGTGGTCAGTCTTCTGTCCTGCTGTGCTATAAGAATTCAGTCCAGTGGGATAGTTAGGGATAAAAGGAGAAGGAATATATAGAGAAAGGAGGCACAGGGTGGAGGAAGAGACCTATGAGAGAGAATGAAAAAAAGTGGAGAGCTTCAAGACTCTCTTATAAGGTCTGGCTGTGTGTCTGTCTGGGTCAAGCCTCCTACAATTACATGATGGGAAACGCCACAGCCTGAAAGAACAATAACCTGCAGTTTTCGCAGAAGTCAACAGCAAAATTACAATGACATTTAAAATACAATAACAACAATAACAACCTGCTGGCAACCACTGGTTGGGAGAGAAAAGCGTGTATTCCGCGACCAGTTGGCAAATATTTACTTAAGGTTACGTGCAATCGCTAGCATTAAAAAGGTCCACCATGAAAAGCTCCTTCCAGCTGCTTTGGTCGCTAGCAGATTTGGTTGCCAGTAATTTGTGAATATTTGCACACAAGTTGGCGTTTTTCATGTAAACTACTCAGAGGTAGCGAAACTGAAAAGTGCACCTTGTGGGGTCGTCATCTAATATGGAATCCAGCATGTAAGCACTCGAGACAGTTTGCTCTATTTGCTTTTAGCTTCCACTCTGGCTGGTTTTATGGTGTTTCATTAGCTTTAATGACGATCCGCTGTGGTGACCCCTATAGGAAGCAGCTAAAAGACGAGGAGGAGCAGGGTAGAAAAAAACCCCAATGCCTTCCCAGCTTCACTAAAAGTCTGTCCGTATCCACTTTGCACACATGACACGGGACAGACAGGGCAACATATGCATTGGTTGCAATCATGTCTTTGGGTAACTTCCAAATAATAACTGTAAGACTTTATTCCTCTTCGACTTCTTTCTTTAGTGAAACTCCACATGACAAAAATGTTAAAGTTGCGACCATAAAATCAAAACTGGAAGATGAGCAGAAAGATGCCAATGGCTCCACAGCCTCAGGTCATCATTCTCTGTGGGTTTTCACAGTCATTTCATCAACTATTGATCCGATCAGTTTAAATTAGATCATTTCCAAGCACAGCTTTGAGATGACAAAAATGAGGATGCATAGATAGACATGTATTGTGGATTTTAATCCTCCACCCAGACAGTTAAAGAACAGGCCTAAGTTCTAAAGTTCCAGAAAAATCAAAACCTCAGGCGCTGGTTAAGCTTTCCAAACAACAGAGATAAAAAAAATGAAAGGCTAAAAACATTAACATTAATTAGCCATGTATGGCTGATGATGACAATGCTGATGAAGATGATGACAATAAATGCCAAAGGTTTACTGGGAGTTTAGACAAAGGTTATCATCATACTGAGCTCATGGTTTACACATGTCAGCGCAGGGGTGACATCTCTGATTCAGCTCGGTTTCAGTGTAAACACAGAGATCCAGACGTGATGGAGCAGAGAGAGCTCCGTCATGAGGACGTTTAGAAAACGATCGTTTAAGTGACTGATGAAAGACCGTTCCCACTTCAATCTAAAAATTTAGTTCGACGATTTTCATTTTTCATCTTTCATGAATTTATGTTTTAATTTATCAGGAAGTTTCACCAATCTTTCATTTTGTTTATGGTTTAATATACGTACGGGTTTGTTTCCCTTTTTTTTTCCCCCAGACATTTTCTCTGGTTTCCACTAATCTGTGCTCTTAATCTTTCATGAAAGCAGCTCTGACTTAATTTTCCAAGTCAAATGGGACGTAAAGTTACAGACAGGTGACAAATTAAGAGAATTGCCTGAGCTCTTAAACCTCAGTATCGAGGTGGCCGTTACTCTCTTGTGGCCATGTGGCTGGCATGCTTTTCCTCTTTGAAGCATCACTCCACAACAAGCTGTTTAGTGATTGCTTTCATCTTACAATGTAGCATTTCCTGATTCTGATGGGCGTAGTCTACATCCATCTGAAGGGCACGAGGGGTCACTGAATGGTTTAAAAAGTATTGAAATACTGTGTATTGCATACTATGGCATTTACACATCTTAACTATAGAAGATATTGGATCAGTGAAGGGATATTTTTTGGAAAGTTAATCCTTTCACAAAACATCCAGAGACTTTGAGCTGATGGCGCAGTTATCAGACAAAATGTTCCTGACACCTCTGCAGCTTTAACAGTCCCTTGTAATCTTAAATATTTGTAGAACAACCATTAGCTAACTGCAAAGAGCTGTTTAGCACTCCGGAGCACCTCCAAGCATTTTTTCTTCCCATAAGCTCATAACGGTTATAATTTTGGCTTTAAAGAAGAAAAAAAATGGGAGAAGTTGAACCCCAAAAGAATTCTTGGACTAATATTACCATAAGTCCAAACAGTGACTGCTTTGTAGTGAATGTATTTTGGCTGTAGGCCAGTTCACGTCCCCCTCGCACTCCTTCACAGGAGTGGTGGTCCCTCCTAATCAAAGTCTACAGTTGTTACTTTGGTTATTCTACTGTGGCCAAAGGGTAAGGAGCAGCTAGAATATATTGTTCTCATTAGGAATGAGCCCACGTCGTTCCGCATTTCATTTAAAGAAATCTTAAAGAGTGCCTCCAATGCTGGATTACCCTGTAGTGAAATAAGTGCTGATGTGCGAACGCTCACCTCTTTAATGGCGGACATCTTGACAGACTCGTAGTAGTGCAGAGGTGCGTAGGGCTTGTTCATGTCGTAACCAAAACCAGCCACCGCCACCTCGTCGCAGTTGTGCAGTGCCATTGTTATAGCAACAGTCCCCAAAGTTGGAATGTTCTGTGGCAGAAACACAGGTGTGGGCAACACACACACACACACACACACACACACACACACACACACACACACACACACACACACACACACACACACACACACACACACACACACACACACACACACACACACACACACACACACACACACTATTAAAATGAAAAACAGGTATGACAAAAGAAAATCTACCCTATTATTATTATAATTTTCTCATTGCATCTGACACAGATGTATTCTACCACTCTCGTATCTGCTTCCCTCCCTCCGTCTTCGGTACTTCTGTCTTTGTTCTACTTCACTGCTGCTAACTGACTCTGAACACTTGGTGATTAACTATTACCTTTGAGATGTGATGCCTGTAAACCCCTGCTACGACACGCTGAGCTACAGGGTTGAAGCTGTGCTTCCTAACCGCCCTGGGGTGCCAGAGATCTGGGATTTGGGGGGGTAGGTAAAAGGGCCTCTGTGTGTTTGATTGTGTGTGAGGATGTTGCAGAACAACAGAGGGTGTGTGTGTGTGTGTGGGGGGGGGGGGGGGGGGGGGGGGGGAATGCAGGGTGCAGAAGAAAGCAGAGGGAGGGAGGCCCTATTTAAATCATTACCCTGATTTGCAGCCCTCAGGGTAGGTGGAGCTGAACCAGCAGCTGGCCAACCCCCCACTGCATGTTCTAATAAGAGATTATTTTACACACATGCAGCCACACACACTCAACATAAACACCAGTATAACAAATAGTCCTCCTCATTAATTTCCATGTACATAAACATACACTGTGATGGTCAGAGGAGAAACGGTAAAGTGTTTCTAGGGAAAGAATGTGCCAAATCATACAACTCTGCAGCCAGACAGCCCTGCAAACACCCAGACACAAACACAAACGTGCACACAGATCATCATGCACTCGCTCTCTTACGCACAAACACACACATATATAATGTGATGCCCACATGTTCAACACATGTTGCAGAGCTGAGTTCATGCAGGGGTGTTCTTGGTGGCCCCCAGAGGGTGGTGTTAGGGTGATACACTCCTCATGTCCCCTCCAATTCCCCCTATCCCCCCTTTACTTGCCAAGTGTACACAGACACATACACACACACACTATATACACTTGCACACCAGTATTTAATTTCAAACAGTCTGATGTTTAGTTTGTAATTTTTCTGCTCTGCAATCGATTTGATAGCCACCAATTTAAATTTCATCACTTTACTTCTTAAACAAAATATTCTCTGGTTAAAGGGATGACACGGCAGAGGGATCCACCCTGGCGCCGGGTTACAGCGAGTATTCACTAGTTTTTAATGTACCGAAGTAAAATGCAGTGAAAGATCGGAACGCTTTAGATCCGTGGCTCCCTAATCGCAGCTCCTGTTCCAAGAATGAACTCTGCTCATAACTTACAGCAAAATAAGCCCCTAAATGGCTCCAGAATCAGCAGATTATATAACATGTGTATATTTTCTTCAATTAGTTACTTAAAAAAGAAAAAGGAAAAAGACTCTTGTGTAAGCAGGGCGCAGACGAGTGGGACTGTAATTATTCTGCATTTCATTTGGAAACACAGTCCAATCCCCTCCCCATTCTTTCTGGATATCGAGCTCTCATTCTCTTACAAAAACAGATGAACGTCTCATCTATGCATACAAAGTCGATATCTGATGTAGCCTACGTAACTGGCCGACGCCGTTGCCAGCATTTATCCTTGTCTGGACTGCACAGTTACATTTCAAGGGGGGTGCACATCAGGTTACACCACTGGACACAGTGCAGGTTTTTTTTTTTTTTGTTTGTTTGTTTGTTTTTTAAGAAGGGTGTGCAGTTACAACATACCTACAGTGAAGGTTTAAAACAAAAGTAAAGTTCCACTGTTACTTACTCCTTTGCCCATTAGGCCATTGTTGAATGGCAGGCCAATGAACTGGAAGGCAGCCTCCTGGATGAAGTAGGGGTTGAGGATTCTCATCTCTGTCGGCTCCCGAGGCACAGACTGAGCCACAGACTTCCAAAAGCCATCTGTGCCCCTCTGAAAAGTAAAAAGATGGAGGACAGCAGAAAAAGGTCAGTTTGTGTATGGTAAAGAATTTATTTTACACTGTCAGATTAGAGACATGTCACAGAGGCACAAATGGGAAAAAACAAAAAACAACAACTAAAGGTTTCAATTGATGGCATTGGTGATAGGCAACTAAAATTTACCAACCAAACATCAACAAAAGATTATCCTCCTTAAACAAAGAAGCAAACCAGAAGCCAGGCTCCGTCTACCACTGATTGGGGAAATTACTTCTGGACCTTTAATGAATGAAGGGGAGGTTGGGGGTTGCTGTTTGCAGGACACCAGCAATTTTGACCCATCAGAAGGAAAGTCTAGCAGTTTGTGAGAGATGCAGTTGCCCTAGAGTGGTAACGAGAGGCTGCACTAAAGTCCTCATCAAAGTTTTAGAAGATTTAGATAAGACAATAGTGCGACACACAGTTGAACCTTTAAGGCTTTAGTGCCATTTTCCTTCTGAGAAAGAATACTTCATAATCTAAGTGAACACCAAATAAGGAGAATGATTATAGGTGCTGATAATAGTGCTGCCGTGTTAATATGCACCGACTCTGGAGCAAAACTGCTCCATTACCGTGCGGAGACTTTCTGTTTCCTACAATTTTCTCAGGCTTCTGGAAATATCAATATTAGTGAAATAGTTGATTTTGACAAAAAATCTTTTGTAGACCCACTTTTGTCTGAAGTCAGACACCCTGCTGGGAACCTATCCATACTCAACATCTCTGGGTAAATATTGCATTAGAAAGAAAATCACAAAATCACACCTTGACCCGAGGGTGTTCCGAGAGACCTCGGGTCTTTTTACACAAGGCAATCTTCATCAGTCGCAAGCACAACCCGTCAGACATGCTAGTAACACCACCTGAATAAAATTATGCAACTCTAATGAAAGGCACTTGCCCAACTTGGTCCTTCCAGAACAGCCGACTGATATTAATAAACTGAGACAGACAAAAAGCTCCCCCTTGGAGAAGTTTATACATAATGCAAGTGAATCCTGAGTCCTAGCTTCCTTTACTGCATTCAATTCAAATGTTACACTAAATTAACAAGTAACAAATTAACAGTGTGTGATTGACTTGTCTCCTCAGATCCATGAAGCCAATGTGAATCACCTGTTCAAACAGTCAAACACTCGCCTGGCTGCCTTTGATACAGCAATGTGTGTGTGTGTGTGTGTGTGTGTGTGTTTGTGTGTTGGCAGAGGCAGTAGCAACAAGTCTGATGGCTTTGTGGGTTCAACAGTGGCGGCTCTTTTTGAACGCAGGCCCAGCTCTGTGCCCTCGGCAAGCCGCGACAGGAACAGCAGCTCATCTCTCCTGTCAACACAGCTTGTGTTTGCCAGAAATCTATTTAGCCGAGCTGTTTGGATGTGTGCAGGTCTGTGTATGCTGAATAAAGAGTGATGCATTTTTTTCTTTATTCTAGGAAGGAGAGCAGCTAATGACACAACACACACACACACACACACACACACACACACACACACACACACACACACACACACACACACAAATGTCACAGGGTGGGGATCTCTTTGAAGATCAGACAAGTACAGGTGGTTTTGAGAAATGTATGAGCAATTAGTATGTAAGGATTTGGGATTGTTAGGAAGGATGGGAACGGTGGGTATGTTTATGAGTTCAGGAATGTGGGAAGCTGCTCACAACCCTGTTTTCCAAAACGCTGTAACACTTTGTAACATGTAAACAAAAAACAGACAGCAATGATTTACTTGATCCCAAACTTTGAGAAGGAAAGATATGGTGGATTTCAAAATGCTGTGAAAACTTGGTGAGCAAATGGTTTAGAAAAAAACAACAACAACAAAACAAAAACTACAAATGTTTTAGTGATCATAAAAAAATATTCAGAGAATTCAGTGGCATTCCTGTGCACAAGAACAAGACTGAAAACAAGTCATGAATGGCTGTGATGTTCAGCCTCGGGCTGCACTGCATTAAAACCAGACAGTTCTGTACAGAGTCAACGCACAGGCTCAGGAACACATCACAGGAGCAGGAAATAAATGTTAAAATACCAAAAGAAAATTATTAATTCCACAGACTTCCTTGTACCTGAGAGATAATTTAAGGTGAATTAAGGGGAAGTGGAAAACTGATCTATTTTTATGGCCAACTTGCGCTTCTACAGAGGCACATTTAGGGCTTGAACATTATATACAGTTTACCAAACCACATCCTGCATGTACTACATTAATATGGCTTTGTAGCAAAATAATCTTGGTGCTTAACTAGCTAGCGTGCAGTAAACACCTGCCACCCACTGGAAACATTTGGTACATTACAAATGAAACATATGCGAGAAGGACGACAAACCGCTGAGCAGAACGAGAAAGAACTTCACTTTCAAACAATAAGCCCTGTTTTGGATGTGTCATTGAAGGTTAAACACACAGCAAAGAACAATGAACATCAAAATGACATAAGATAGGTATCCAGTAAATAAAGAGTAAAAGAAACTGCTTTAAAGCAGCACTGAAAAGGCTGCACTTCCAGCGATGAGTAGCGTACAATCTGTACTTAAAGCTCCTACAAATAGCCTTAAGGGAACAGGATGTGGCTCCCACTGTGGACTAACTGCTAACCTCTGTGTGAGCACGCATTTGTTTCTCAAAACAAAGCGCTGTAACTTTGCCCTAGACACGATAGGAAGCTACGGAAAGAGTCTTTCACACCACTTGCTAATGACGGACGCACACATGCTCAAAGGTGAACACACGTGTACTGCATTGGCTGGCTGGGCTGTCACTGAGCTGTGTTCAAAGAGGAAATGACTGTTTCCGTTCTCCTGTGACAGCTTTATGGTTAAATTGGTTTAGATTATTAGATTTAAGTGTGTGCACAAGGCAGTGCGCTCCAATAAAGCACCTGTTAAAACAAACCTGAACTGGGTGAGTTAATTATTTGCAATGCAAGGAGATAGATCCTAGAGGGGGTCAACATTACTTAGTTACAAAAACTTAAAAATCAGCTTAGTGCCAGTCAACCGTGTTGAGGAAAAGATGATACAACTCCTTGCCGTCTTGTCAGAAGGTGGATCTCAAAGCATAACGAGCCTGAACTGAGCGCAGATGAGCAGAAATGATGAGTTCACAGATTCAACAATTCTCCAAATAACAGGAACAGCAAGCTTATACAGCTACATCAAAGCACAGCATACAGCTCGGGCTGGCTTAACCTCAAACTCTGAATTACACACATTTGCCCACTACAGCCAACATTCATGGCATTTCTTGAGAGCTAATTATAAACATTGTTTACCACACAGTGCAGAGAGCTGGAAATGCAGTTCTAAATGTATGCACTGTGTGAGACAATCCCCAGCACTATATCAATGCAGTGATGTTGCGATAATATCTGTGCAATACTGATTTTTCTGTGCTGAGGATGAAGAGGATGTACCAACAGAGCAGTAAGGCTGTTGAGATTAGAAAAGGACTATTATTGATTCCTCGGAAACCACAAACAAAAGCATGTACGATTAAAGTAGATGGCAGAGTACAGGTAACTTGTCAGCTTGAGCTGAAGCCTTACAAAGGCTAAGTGTATTTGTTTTGTGATTTCAAAGCTGCTGGAAAAAAAAAAAAATCACAATTACATAAACCATTAAAGAAGAAAAAAAAAAAAGGGATCTTGAATCAGAGGATTAAAGCGTGCCACAGGATGAGGAGAAGTCCTACTGTAAGCCTAAAGATGGAAAGGATCAAACAAATGGAAAAAGTGAAGCAAAAAGGAATGGTACAAGGAAAAAGGTCGTTAAAATCTCGAAAAAGGTAACTAAGATCATGTGCTGGTGAGATACCTAAATTAGACTGTCCATAAACATAATGGTATGTATCCTGTGTCCTTGCATAAAAAGGCTCAAATAAGCAACAGCTTTGGTTTAGAGCCTTGCATTGAGAGTTTTTAGCGTGCTTTGGTTTCATTGTGGTTTCCAGCCCAAACCAAAACTGAACTCACCTTAAAACTAAAGTGGTCCGCTGTGTTAAGTGAAACAGCCAGCTCAGTCTATAGCTTCTGGGGGTCCGAGCAAAAAGTGCAGACACACGGAACAACAATGAAATATGGGGGATAAAGGGAAAAAGGTTTCACATTTGCAGGATTACTACAAGTGGCTTTAAATGCCTTCAGCGTAAACCATCTGCCACAAGCAGTGAAACCAAACAATCTCGTCACCAGAAGCGGTTTTCAGTTTTAGCTTACATGTGACTACTCTTCAGATTGATCTCAGAGTATTGCTTCAATAGCAACGAATGGCCTTACTTCCCTGATTGACAACCGTAACACTTTTTGGAGTTTTTCAATCCTGTAAACTTACCGAGCGAGAATGTGGTTGCGTTTGATGTTTGTGCCGTGGAGCTGCACGGCTCAGACGAGGTGGACCGAATTTCCGGAGGGCCGACTTAAAGCAATTTTGAAAACGAAACGGCAGCCCCAAACTGCGAACAATCACAATTACAGCTGCCTGGAGGTCATTAGCACTGTGTACATGTCAGGTCTCTGAGTTTACAAGTGGTAGTGTCTTACCACTTAAGTGCTCCTCTGAAGAGGAGCCATTTGTGCAAGAATGTCTGAATGGAGGGAGGTAGCAGTAAAACTTGGAGGTGCGCAGCAGGGGATTACAGTTACTAAAGGTCCACTTATAATATTCCCCCTCTTTGTTTTTAGGAGGGAATCTGAAGCGGTCCCCGATTTGTGTTTTTTGTTTTCTTGACACATACCACAACCTCTCCTCCCATTGAGGTCACAGTGATTGATCGATTCCTGGTCTCTCTGAGGTTATTCGGTATGGGAAGCACAAATCTTCAAACTTCCACGATTGCAAAGATGAAAATCGTGCCAATGCTTCACCGCTTCACAACACTACAACCTTTAAAACCAGCAGGTGCAGCAAAGTCTCTGGGAAATAACAGGTGACGTGTTGAAAGATCACAAGCAGTGTCACAAGGATCTGCTTGTATCTCATTATATATATATATATATATATATATATATATATATATATAAAAAAACAAAAACAAATGAATAAAAAACTAAACAAAAACACAACAACACAAACATTGGTTCTTTTGGTGACCTTTTGACAATTAATAGGTCGCCTTAAACTCTCATAAATACATCATTAATCAACATCCACTCTATTGGAACACAGCACCAAAGGAACCCAGTGTACAGGTCCCAGTGTAAATCACAGCAGGCTATGTAGGTGAAGCACTTCTGAAACACAACACTCGTGGCAATCAGTGACATCCGGACACCACGTTAGTCACTTGGTTCACGTTCAGAATCCATGTTTACAAGTATGTAAATGTTTATGAATGCATGTATGCATGCAACTGGGGGATTCTCCACAGATGTTTGGGCTTAAAAGAAGAGCCATATACCTTCCTGCAGTTCATCCACAGTGAAAGGGTTGCAATAAACTTTTTTGGGATAAAATGACAAGTATGTAAACCCAAAAATCTGGGCACCACACGGGGTGACACAGCTCACTGGCTCACACCAGTATTCCAGCCATCGGGAATTTACATTTAAATTTCTCAATAATGTGGAGACCCTTGCCATTCTAGAGACTCGATATTTTAGCTACACTCGATTTTTTTGGCATTACCAAAAGACAGAAATATTGGCTACACTATAGTATTTTGTTACTTTGGAATAAGAACCCCTGGCGGCATTTCTATTAAAGGAGAAGTACTTTCTTCGACAAATTGTCTGCATCCATCATTTATCTCTCTGCCCTGCAGCCAGCAGCGAAAGCTCCTGTAAACAAACAGGAGAGATAGAACACCGACACTCCACCTTCAAACCCCGTGTTTACCACCGGCTGTATATCTTTCACTGGATCTGTTTAAAAATATCCCCACATATACAAACACATGCAGGCTGTGTGTGCATGAACTGTGAGTGCACACTGTGCATGAAGGAGAAAAAAAAAATTTGCAAATTAGACCCAGGAGAGAAAAAAAACTATATCAGCAATCGTGGAAATCGCGTTTGAGCACATGTGTAAACAGCATGTAATGTGGCAATCAACCAGCCTGTTGCCGTTGTGGGGTCCAATTTTAAGGCAGAGTGAGAAAGTTAGCTTGTAATCAGGTAGACAATGAGGGATAAGGGAAATTGGAAGCTTTGTGATGCTTTGGGACTGTGTATGTATTAAAAAGGACAGGCACAATTAGGAAGAAGGATTAGATGTGATCACGACTGGATTTCTTTGCGTGAGTCTGCGTGTTTGTGGAAGTGTCCGAAACTCTAAATAACAGATTGGGAAACTGTCTTGCTAATTTGTATTCTGGCCAGCTTTCCAAGACTGCACTCTAGGCTCATGAAAATCTGCAATAAATGAAGGATAGTCCGGCACATTTACCACCGGCTAGCTGAGTCATTCGGAACTGCGCAAGTGTGTACCACCCACTAACCTTTCAGGGAAAAAAAAAAATTACACTTGCTTTCATAACCACAGAAGGCAAGTAAAAAAGGTTTTTCATCCCTTCCAGCTCCAAGTATGCAGGTTACACAAAGAAATTCCCGGCCGTGAAAGCTCCCGAAGGACAACTGTCCAGAGTTACATTATGTTACCCTCTAGCACGAACAAAATGGATCGAGTAAAGGGGTGCAGGGGGGGGGGGGGGGGGGGGGGCTTGCTGCTACATGATGAGGATTTCCTGCAAATAGTTCTTTACCAAAAGTATGATTGTTTTATTCCATTAAATACCTGTTTGTGTGGTAAGAAGTAAAGGAAAATAGTTTTAAAATAATGAGCACGCATATATTTAAAAAAATTCATTATTACAATTATTTTTTTTAGGAACGTTTTTCCTGAGATCACGGGAGGTGAAATCAAACGTGCAGATAAAAACATCTTGGTGTTTACTCTGCATTTTTCCTGCTGCTAGTGAATGAGATACAATGAAGACAGGATATCAGTCTTTTGACGGGTTTCTTTCATGTTGCTGCCAAGGCAGAAAATCCAACAGCAAACAGATATTGCTCTCCTAGTAACACAAGCAGCTTCATGCTTCACTAAAGGTATATGCTGCATCTTCTTACCAAATAGTTTAATGTGAGCAAACAAATTAAATGCCTGTGTGATGCATTTTTAAATAAGCACATAAAAGCTCGCTGCAGACAGTTCATTTATCATTTAAACCAACGTGACGTGCTACTTATTATACACAACTTTCGAAACTAGTGTCAAATTAAAGCATTCCCTAAACACATCGGCTTACAGTCATAACAACACCTACCACCACTGAGACTTTACCGGGGAGCAACGGTCAGCACTAATGAGGAAGGCAGCCCATTTAACATCTGGACCAAAGCAGTTTAAACCGACAGATTGCACAACTGACCGACTCTGCTATTCTAGGACTGTAGACTCTTAGCAACAAGCCTGAACAGTTAGAGGGGCTTTTTTTTTGGATTGTAATTCTATAAACCACCTCACTACACTGATATCCATTAATGGATTACTTTTACACTGAAAGAGTTTCAAGGGCACAAGCTGCCAAAATAAAAATGGAGCAAACTGTTTAGAATAGCAGTACAGATGAATTGCATTCGATTTCCTGCCATATAAATAGCGTGTCCCATTATGTTCCTGTTTTCTGGAGGTCAAACATGGGTGTCTGCACATGTGTCAGTTTTATTCTGGCATGCTGTCATCGAGCCTCAAAACAGAAGACACTGATGATATTTCTGTTTCCTGATAATTAACGCATGAGTTGCATTCCTCCTTCCTCAGCAGATCAAAGAGGACTGAGTCAGACGCCGGGGGCAGGATCAATTATCCAGGCAGCCATTTTCACTGTCCTCTCCATCTGACACGCCACAAAAATCTGGGCACTATCAAAGGCTGAAGACGCCATAAGCCAGCCAAGAAAGCAGTTTTATTTTATTTTACCGTCAACTTCCACTACTCACTCTTTCCTCAGCTGTTAACCCTTTACTCCATTTGACATTATCCTTTCCACCTATCCATTTTCTTTTGTCCTTTAACCAAAATTCACACTACTACTTTGTTTCAGTTTGTTATGCCATACCCTAACTGTATTGTCCATTCCCACCCACCCACCCTTATTCTGTTTTTTTCCACTTGTGACTTTCTATTTTGACAAAAGCCGCCTTGTAAAAATTCCAGCTGGGATACGGTCTCTGAAATTCACTCGGCTGTGTCAGAAAATAAAGCAGGTTTCCCAAATCCTGTGTTTTCTGATGAGACTTTTTTTCCAAAACAAAACAAAACAAAACAACAAAAATAAATGATTATTCTGCCTGCTTAAAAATACACTCCCTACTCTGATTTTTAATAAAATTACAAATGTGAGTTTTACAACACCAACATTAACAACAACAAAAAACCAAAACCCACACAAACAAACATCTGCTTTAAATTCAACACTCCTCCCCACGCAGGAGACCTCTGTGTGCACCTTTGCACCACTTCCTGTGTTCACAGTTTGATTGCTCACTGGAAATCCAAATATGACCACCTGCATGTGCTCTTTTTAGATTTCACCACAGACAAACATCAACTTCTGTGTCAAACTGATGCAGCTTTCATGTCGAGGATGATCACTGGAGCCAGACACTAAAGCTACGACCTGAACACCAAACTGTAGTTTAGAGAAAGCACACAGAGTCCAAACCCAAAGGTCAGTAGTGTGACCAGAAGCATGCTAACCACTCACACCTCTGTATGTCTGTCCTTTCTCACAAATCCATTTAAATTTTACTTATTCAGCGCCAAAATCTCAACAACAGTTGCCTCAAGACGCTTTGTATTGTAAGGTAAAGACCCTACAATAAAAGAGAATAGAACCCCCAAAGTGAGACCAGGCAGGGAGACACGATAAAAGGCACACTGTGGAAGAAAGCCATGGATTAATAATAACTAATGACTATTTCCAAAGTGGTGTATAAGCACCACTTTGGAAATTCCAAGTGGAAGTGTTGCTGTTTTGACAACTGAAATTTCAGTGTGCATGCAAGTGGCCAGGGAGCGATTCAAACCTAGGAAGAGTGCTCGAAGTGATGCAACGGTGCACAGAATGGCCTTAAAGGGGAAATCGTCCAAATTTAAAATCAAGTCAAGTTATTGCCCTTTATGGGTGAATTTGTGACCTCCACTCACAGAAGGAGGGAGGACTGGTTTTGCTTAACACTGCATATGTTGAGCTTTATAGAAGCACTCAGCAATAATGTAAATCCATAAAGATATAAAACATGCTACAACTTAAAAAAAAAAAAAAAAAAAAAAAAGGGGGGGGGGGGGGAAGGGGGAAAAAAGGAAAAGAAAGGGAGGCTCTAGTATGTTCCCTTAAATACTTTGAGGCAGGCCCTTTGACCTTAAGCTAAGTGGATTCAAAATAATCCCAGTCAAAGATATATTATAGACTGCTCAACAAGAAAAGAATGAAAGTGCCAAGAGAGCTTTTTTCTAACAAAAGGACAAAACGAGAAGAGGAGGTATTAAAAGACTGCCATGTTCGGTAATACTTTCATAGATAACGTAGACACAATTGGGCCATTCAGTCTGACCCTGTGAGATTAATAGGGCAACTCATAACCTGTCAATTAACTGTGCCAATACTAATATTCCATGGGACATGTGATAGGCTTGTTACATGGCAAAGCAAAGGGAAAAAATAAGGTCATTTTTCCTTGAATGTCCTTTCCACATTAAGCATTTAAATCAAATTCAAATTTTATTTGTCACGTACACAGTCATACACAGTACGATATGTAGTGAAATGCTTGGACAACTGCTCGTGACCTAAAGAAAACAAAAAAGGAAAGGCTATGAATAAGACAGGAAATAAATATGAAAAATTAAAAAGGGTAAATTTAACTAGGAAGGAATAAAATATAAATTAAGGTTTAAAATGAAATAACTGTACAACACAAATTAGAATGAAGGGTAAATTTAACTGGGAAGAATAAGATAAAATATATAAATTAAAGTTGAAAATAAAATAACTGTACAACAAAATACACAATACACAATATAGAACTATATAAGAATGTATGAAGAAATCTAAATATAAATAAATATATACACAATAACAGCAGCTGTACAAGTATTAACCGACAATGAAGAATATATCATTCATCTAAAACATTCCCAATATTAATTTAGTATATGGCATAGTTCTGTGTATTCTTATTTATTCTTTTACAAAGTGGTTTAGAAGGTAATCAGGAGGATGTGATTATAGATTATACTGCTCTGATATAGATGTTCAAAGGAGGACAAAATTGTTGCGCAATAATTCAGCTGAGTGCTGATCAAACCAACAAATACAGAGTGAGGAATGTAAGTTCATACATTCTTATATAGTTCTATATTGTGTATTTGGTTGTACAGTTATTTTATTTTCAACTTTAATTTATATATTTTATCTTATTCTTCCCAGTTAAATTTACCCTTCATTCTAATTTGTGTTGTACAGTTATTTCATTTTTAACCTTAATTTATATTTTATTCCTTCCTAGTTAAATTTACCCTTTTTAATTTTTCATATTTATTTCCCATCTTATTCATAGCCTTTTCCTTTTTTGTTTTCTTTAGGTCACGAGCAGTTGTCCAAGCATTTCACTACATATCGTACTGTGTATGACTGTGTACGTGACAAATAAAATTTGAATTTGAATGTAAGTGAATGCAAGCATAAGCAGGAATCTTGTTCTATGAAAACTGCTTGCATTTTGGATCCATTTATATTTTAATACTCAAGTAGTTCAAATATCTTCCAGGTTTTGTGTTTGTAAGTTCAAGATTTCAACCTTCATTCATTGGAAGAAAAAACAAAAAACAAACAAAAAAAAACCCACCAAAAAACAAAACAACCCACCCCCCTTCAAATATGTCCTTACCATTTTCTCCTTGTAGACCATTTGTCTGAGCCACTTGAAATCAAGTGGTTTGAAAGCAGATAGAACAAAAAGTGAGTCTTGTTCGTAGTTTTCTGGGTTCTGGATCGCACCCTCTGGATATGTAATCCTTATGGTGGTTTTGGTTCCTACATCTTTTCCATAACCTTTTACTAGAGCTTCATTCAACCTGTCAACGCAAGAAAGACAACAAAGGGTGGAATCGTATTTAAGAAAAGCATAGTGAAAAGCACAGGATTATTATTTTCGATATTTAGATAAAACAGCACGTCTGCAAACAGAAAGACAAAGCAAAACCTCCACATGAAGGTTCAGCTGAAGCATAAGCTGGGTCTATGCATAAAGACTGGCCAGAGGAAAACCCAGCTTGCAACCTCATCACAAGAGCTAACATCTGACAACATCTGGGTAAGCCACAGTCATTCTGGAAACGAGTGGAATGTTAAGTGAGCTCTCAGACACAGTCACTAAAGGTAACAGTACATCCAGTTTTATTTTGGAGTTTCCCGTTTTCATCTTTAGCTCGTTTAGTTGAATAGTGGGCTGCTGTGCTCGCCTGTGGGCTGATGAGAGTTCACAGTCCGCTCCACTCCAGGGAATGCCCGTCTGCCTGCAGTGAGCTCTGATGTCAGGTGGAGGCAGTGTATAAAGTATGCATAACAAAAGGTCATAACAAAGTATGTTACTGAGTCCCCCCCAAATAACAAAAAACAGAGCAGAGACTTCTCGATATTCCACAATACCGATTCCCAGCTCACTGAAGCAACCATGCATTCCTATTTGGTCACGTGTTGATGATGCAGAAGACATTTTCTTCCCCTCAACTAAAAATTCAAGCTGTCCAAGCCCCCCCCCCCCCAAAAAAAACTTCACACTATTTAACTTATACAGAACACTGCTGTTATACAGAATCCCTTTTATTTTGGTATCTTACCTGACCACCACATCGTATTCGTCTATTCGGGACCCCAGAGACTTGTTGGATAAGATCCCACCATTACCCACGACGATGCATCGTTTACAGCTGAGACTGGAAGGCAGGACAGCCAGACATTAGTCATATTAAGAAGAAACAAGGAAGCAAAAAGAGACTTCATGTTGACGCTGACGAGTAGGGTGCAGGTACCTGTCAAGCTCCTCTCCCAGCCCGTAATTTTTTGTTATAGTCAAAATGCTGTCTATTATTCTCTCTGCAGAGAAAGAAAAAAACAAAACAGGATTTTAAAGACAGGACAGAACCTCCATACTACAATAAATCCCCATTAAAAATTCATCCACAAGTACATTAAATGCAAAATGTGGGTGAAATTCATTGCCAAGCTTAGAATTTTTACCTCGGCAGTGAATGATGCTCCAAGTATCAAACATTAAAATACTCCATCTACTAATCTGGCACTAGAAATGGAGCTCTGTCATCAGAGTCAGTCACTTTAAGCGCTCAGAACGTCCCTTTAGCTCCAAAGACGAGTTGATGTTCTCAAATAATGAAAATGACATATTTGAAAAGCTCAAACTGGGGGAAATCACACTTTTAAAGGCCAAACAGACTGCCAAAGATTTCAACATACCACCCGAGATATAACAATCTAGGTGGTCTTCAAACAGGAAGAGAGAACACCACCCTCCGTTTATTCACTCATAGATAAGGAGTGACCAGTGAACCTCAGGAATAGTGGTGATGGGGATTACAGGAGGGGAAGCTGTTGTATTCTGGAGAGGAGTGAATCTGAGAGAAACACCCATACGGAGTTAAGGATGGTATGCGTGTGTATGTAAAAACTCTGCCATAAAAGCACTCAGAGTGGAATGCTGTTTTCAAACAATCACATTCTCCTGGTTAAGTGGCCGGTGTTGTACTCGTCTCCTTGCATGGCTAGCACCCCTCTGATCACAGGTTGAGAAACGGCGATGTTTAGCCATAGCGTGCATTCCTGCCATGTTCTACGGACTATTGTGCTGGAGTCATAGCTCCAGCATTAGGTCTTGCATGCATTTCTTCCTCCTGACCATTTTTAGACCTCTTATATTTATAACTCATCTTCTTCAACATCCCAAATGTGCAGATTCCATTAGAGTTGCACCTATTTTTGTTCCATCTTACATTTGCAGGAATTTGTAACTACGTGGATTTAACAGCTGTGATTTAAAAAAAAATAAATAAATAAAATCCTCAATTTGCATCTCCATCGTTTAAATTTTTTTTAAAAGACACACAAAAAGTCTGGCATTATTTTATAGCATTCTATTTCATTTATTATATTCATAATGCAGCACACCGTCTGCCTTTACTCTCACTCTTGTTGTTTCTCTTGGCCTCTTTTTGCAGACTGAGCGTTTAGACTGGGGCCTCAAACCAGGTTGTAAGACATATTATAGTCCATCCACCCTGTCTAACAATCCTAATGATTAACCTAGTGAAGAGAGGCGAGCAGAGCCACAGCTTATTGTTTGGATGTGGTGTCAATGTCTGGCGTCAAGTATCACCCTGAGCAGCATAAACACAAGGCCGAGGACCACACCTGGATCCGAGCGGGTGAAAAGTGAAAAATCACAATGGGTAGTGTGCTCTTTCAGAGGACAACATGGAAGCTAATTGCTCTAAGTACCTGCGGTAAACCCTTTCAGCAAAGCATGTCTTGTGGTAGTGCCAAAAGACAAATTGCTGCAAGTGCAGACATTAGTCCAATGTGGAACTCTTGAAATGTTAAAAATCTTTACTGGCAACACCGGCGAATAGCAGAAGCATCACATAACACATAAACACAGACACTTTGCTGGAAAGAGTGGAGACTAAACACTACAACAAATCCTGTGATGAAAGAAAGATGATTGCAAAAAACAAAAAGGCCAAAAATTTATCTGCAGTACAAAGATAAAGTATCACTATCCTTGATAAATTAGTTAACAACTGTGAAAAAAAAAGAAGAAAAAAAAACTGCTAATGACTGCAAATGTGAGATGTGTTCAAGTCTTTGGCAGCAGCTCACAGTCTGGCTGCCTTAATTGTGCTTCCTCCTAACTAAGTGTAAAGTTGCATAACGGTCGGTGTGATTTCATTTGGTGGACATGCTGAGAATGAAAACAGCATCAATAGTGCAGGGACATCACTCCTTTACTTGTAAAACTGTGGAGCTGCCTGATGAGGACACAGTTTTTAAATAGTCTGCTGTAGCTTTCTAACCCTGGATCAGTATTTGCAAAGATAGATTAGCTTCTCTGATCAAAAAGTTCATCCCTACACACATACACAAAAAAAAAAGTTAATGCCCCAAACTAAATATAACAGCTGGAAACAAGCATGGATACGTACAGAAGCAACTAACAACAAATCACATCCTTTCCTCCCAACAGGTTCTCCAAAAATAGCACTGCAAAGAATTTATAAACTTATGGTTCAACACCCTCACACCACAAAATTCCTCCAGTCTGTTAACAGTTTAAAAAGAAGTCCACTTTAGACTGCAGGAATAAGATATTTAAAACGATTTTCATTTAAAATTTAAATTAATCCTGAATTTTGAGCGATCACTGGCAGCGTAGCTTTATTCCCCCCGGAAACCAAATCAGGGCAGCTTAACGTTTACTTTTCCTTCTTCAGGCTATAGCTGATGTGTCCCAAAGATACTTCTTGGCAGAATAAAAAGTAAAAATAAAACTCCCACCCACCAGCGCTACTCCGTGGTCTCAATTTGGAATCCTTTGTGGAGTTCTATTCAAGATCCACACGTATCATCTCTCCACATGAATACCACTAAAAGGGAAACCCCACTGCCATCACAGTCCGTGGAGAAAACAGAAACCAGGTGTAACACTCACACAGGGAGCGCTCTATTGATAGCCGTGGCTGTGTGTGTACATGAGTACACGTTTAATTGACGGTGGAGAACTTGCCAGAGCACAAAGGTAACATTCCCTTTACCTTCTGCTTGTAAGTATTGGAAAATGTGACAGAGCATGCCAGTGAAGACAGATTAATGTTATCTCTTAGGTTCCCATGGTACTGTGTACTTGTTCGATATCTGAAGTGCTGGAGTGTGTTAAGGTCAGTTAACAAGTGCAAACACTGTGTGCGGACATGCTAACGTTGGAGTGTTAGAAGACATCAAATTTTCCGGTCCCAAGATAGAGTTCATCCAGCAAATAAATGTAAATCACTTGAAAGGTTACGACAAACACAGAAGTCTGCGGAGGTTGGACTGACTGCCTGAGAATACTTAAAAAAGTTAATTAATTAAAAAAATCTATCCTATACTTATGAATGTTATACCGTGAGAGCATTACCAGTATTACCATGTTGTGCTTCGCTGGCTGTGAAGGCAGTAAAGCAAGTATTCTTTAATTTCAGGGTATAGGTACTAGACTTTTCCAGCTGTCAGGGGGCAAAAAGTGGGGTACATCCTGGACAGGTTGCCAGTCCATTTCAGGGCAAAAACCTAGGGATAGCAACCATTCAGTCACATTTACACCTACAGACAATTTAGAATCACCAGGTAAATAACCAAGTCTGTGGACTGTTAGCTAGAGTGCTGGGAGAGAACCCATGTAGGTAGAGTCAAATTTTGGATTTGATTGGCAATTCCATAACTACAGCTTGGTGAGTGCAGTTTTGACACACTCTCCACCTCCGGCAATGGCTCAGAAGGTAGAGTTGGCCATCTGTCAGTCGGAAGGTTGTTGGTTTCCTTCACTCCAGTCTGCATGTCAAAGTATCCTTGGGCATTATGTTAAAGTTGTCCTGATGCATCCATCAGAGAGACAGGTCGGCATAGAAAGAAAAAAAAAAAACTGCCTGTGATTGGGTGAAAGAGGCTTGTAGTAAAAGACTTTCGAGTGCTTCGAATAGAAAAGCACTTTATACGTGCCAGTCTATTTATAGGGGCTTGGTCTCAAATTAACTGTCCATCTACATCTGCAAGTTAGAAGACTTGCTTCCAAAAAGACTTTAATCACTCAAAGTGATTAAAGTGACCAGTTACATATTTTTTCACCTTCAAGAGAAAGAAGACTGTTGTTGGAGATTAGCTTTAACTAAACAAAGGTTGATATGAGACCAATTAGCATCAGAGCTAAAAGCATGACCTGGGAGCCCCAAATAATTTCTGTCAGTTTCTTGTGTCTATTGTAAATGAACTTCTGCAACCCTTTTGGGAATTTGTAAACACTCTGTGCTTGCATTATTATTTGGAGACTATAATTATTAATAGTTATCCATTCTTCAAAAATAATATGCAACAAACAAACATGCAAAGGAAAAATACATTATTTCCATATTATATATATATTATGTCCAAAATACAAACTTTGCAACAAATGGCAAAAAGAAATTCTTTAAGTCACAGAGGAAATAATGAGCCTTATTTTTCTTAGATCTCAGATTTTCTCAACAACTCATACAAAACAAACCAAGTGGAAATTCAGTCTGAACTGTTAAAATAACTTCTTAGGAGACATTTTGAAATTGTTGGTTGGTATGTACTGACTGTAGCCAAGTACAAACAGTATGAGGAGCCAAGTGATAAAACCCCGATAAATAAAGAATGCCATTGCTTCTACTGAACAAAATAAAATATTGGCAAGCTAGAATATGATGTTGATTAATACTGAAAACACGCAAAGCTTGTTGGCTCATATCTGAGATACCAGGCACTACAGGCACAAAACTGCACTACATCAGGCATCAATCTCCCACACAGCCTCTAAACGTAACAGTGGCAAACGAACACATGCTCAGTCTTACTTTAAATGAGCACTCCACCAATCTTTATGGCTTAAGCTTGGTGTCTAATTTAAAGAGGGGGGGAAACATGTGAAAATAGCTGTCCTGTGTGGCTTTGCCCCCCCCCCCCCCCCACACACACACACACACACACAAAAAAAACAAAGAAATAGAAAATTACACCAAAACTTGTAGAGCTAGAAATGAAGATATTTAGAAGACAATGGTCTAATGAAGGACTGACATGCATCAGGGAAAACATGAGAGAAGCATGAACCACAAAAAAAAAAAAGTCGGGATCTCGAAGCTTCTTTCTGTTTTTATGGGCAACTCCTTCTAAAACCCCAGAACATATAATTACTATAATCCACAATAAACATACAAACTAGTGGAGGGTGAACTGTGATGAATGGCTTTACCTTGCGTTTTAAAGCCGAATGGAGGTAAGTAGTTGTTGACTTTTGATAGCCGTTTGAAGTTTCGATCAAGAAACATTGGCGCCAATTTCGTAAACCTGTAAGAGAGATGAAACAAAAGTGGAGATGGTTCTCATTAGCCGAGATACAGAAGATAAAAACACCAATGCTGTAATATCCAGTATTCTTAGTATAACAGCTCCTGTTACAAACTTTCAACAATTACTTATTGTGTGCTGAATCTATCCCGGCAGGTTCTCGTAATCCTCACTACACTTGGGATAATAAAGTTTATGTTACCAAGGAGGTGATAACTGAATTTTTATGTCCCATCATCATTAAACCTAGCATCCCCACACCCTGTAAAAGCTTCCTAAAATGAGCAAAGCCTCCACACACCTTAGCACAACAGCTCAAATCTAAGCAGGTGATAGAAATTAAGAGGTTGCAGTGCATAACCCGTCAACATAACCTCTCCTCCAGGGCCTAAATCACATCTGACACATGAGGTTGTCTGAAACAACACTCATGTCACAATGTTTTTTTCCTCTAACGATCTGAAGCAAGACTGAATTAGAGTGGAGGATGTTGTTCTCAATGAAGAGACACGATAAAACTTCAGGGGTTGATAAAAAAGTTTTTTACCCACGACAGAATACACAGTTGAAATGGCTAGAACAAAATGTCAGTCCCATTAGAAAACAAATTAGGCCTGATAGTCAAAAACACCCCAGTGGCCAATGTTTTTAATGGCCCACGACCCGCTACTTCCGCCATCGCCTCTTCCTTATCCTGTGTGGCTATAGAAGTGTGCGTGTGTGTCTCTCTTTGATTAACTGCAGCTCCGATATCAAAAAGGAGTCATTTCCTCTTAGTAACGCCTGTGACCCTAGCGCTGGGTTATGTGCCACTTCTGCAAGTGTAGCTTCGGGATGGATGTGTGTTTTTATAACCCTCTGTCAAGCTCGAGGGATGCGAGGCAAGAGGGAAAAAGGAGCAAGGAGCCGTTCGTGTCGTTTCTCCTCTGATGTTTACATGGATGGAGCTCTATGGATGTGCTGTTCTTTAACAAGCTGCCTAACATTTTGTGTCTAACTTAAAAGCATCGTGACACCCCTACAGAAAAGACAAAGTTAAGGAGATTTATCAAACTGGTGTACATCTTTAGTTAATTTCTAAAGAAATACAGAGATTACATTACAGAGTGCTTATTGCACCCCTTCCCTAGAACTAGACCACCAGCAATATAAGTGTTGCATTTTGCTGATGCACCTGTCCAATAAACACACAGAGCTGCAAATTATTCCTCCTGCAGCCGACAAACAGCATTCAAACTATGGAAGCACGAAAAGACTCACAAGCTCGATTACACCTCTGTTTCTCAGCAGGACCCTTGAATGCTTGTTCCCATAACATAACACTGCCACTGGTTGACAAGAAATATGTGAGACACAATGACCAAACATGGCTGACATTATTGGGAGACCTTCCGGTTAAGCTTCAGCCTCTTCCAAGCACGGTAATCATTCTTTGAAATCCTCATTATTCTCCAGCGAGCGACTAGAGGTAGTTATGTATGGCTCTCTCTCCACCTTGACTCACCTCGCCTGACAGGGGCATGCACACTCAGAGACTTGTGTCCAGGCAAAACAAATGGAGATTCATTAAACCTGGGCCTTCTGAGGCCACATGGGGCTATAAATAACACGGGACCATTACAAGTCAGTGAGCCCTGACCAACAGTCAGTCACTGACATCCTGACCAAGCAGAGAGACAGGGGGCTGCTTGTTGTTAAATAAGTAGTGAGGGCTCCCAAAAACAGCCAACAGGCAGGGATGCATTGTGCTCATTTCCTTTGCTGGGTCCATCTCTCACAGGCAATATTTTCATAACCGTGCCACTTCGAGTTCACTGCCAACACTTGATTTAGGGCTCTAATACAAACAGTTTTGGGGGAAAGGAGAGGGTGAGGGGAGGGGCGTAAAATAAATTGGAGACTGCAGGGCAAGGAGCTTCAGAAGAAGACAAACATGGAGGAAGCAGATGATGATTAGATGGAGAGCCATAGGACCTCACTGCTAGAGGTTAAGTAGGTTTTCTTTAACTGTCGAACTGTCGTCCACACCAATTCACACAAACTGTTAACGAGAATATTTTAATGGTAAATGTACAAAGCAGGCAGAAATAAAGAACGCTAACAGATAAGATGTTAAACAGCCAACTTCCCTTCCACACAGGAGACAATAAATCACGACCAAACACACACACCGCACAACTGTGTACATTTGGCTGTACACTTACACTTATTTATACAAATGAGCATACAGACAAACTTATACTAAGTGCAGCATTAATTGTGCTTATTGACCTGTGAGAGACTGGGTTGAAGGTGGTAGTAATCAGTGGGCTCCCAGGGGTTTTCTGTGTTGAACAGAACTTTGATCCGACACGTGCGGCTGATGAGAGGAAGTCATTACCAGGGAGGACATTGCTAAATCATAGCCTCTCATATAGGTAGAGGGCAGTGGCACAAAGTGCTTTGTCCATCTTATTTAAAAAAAAAAAAAAGTTGCACTTTATAGTCCACAGGGCAGCTGATAGTGTTATTTAGAGCATTTGGAGCCACTGTAGGTCATATACCTTTAATAGACTCAATTAAATACTACTACTTTTAATTTAAAATTTAAAACTTGGTGCTTCAGGCGATACATAAAGGAGGTTCAATATATTCCTTTGCCCAATAGCTAGGTCAAGTAGTTACTTTAGTGTCACAGCCTATTATTTAGCAACATGAAAACTACCCTTGCGCAAGAACGCTAAAAGGACAATGTCCAATAGACTGAGCTGAAACGGACGACAAAGTGGAGACAGTGAAAAATCAAAAGAACCAATGACATCAGGAGGACTGTTGGGGATTGTATAGACTGTGTAGGCTGGGTATTAGAGACCCCTTGATGAGTCAAGGCAGGAAGCTGGTTGGTGGCGTTCGCAGAACGCCTCTAAGGCTCTTTAACACGATAGGGAAGTGATGTGAGACCTTCTACTCAGGCGACAAAAGTTCTTTTGTGTAATGGGGGATCACAAGGACACAGTTGAGGTTTTGTGGTGGGGAGAAGATGATAGAAACATGATTGAAACTGGGGGAGACTGTATAGGAATGTAGGGGCTTCTCTGTTACTGACTCAAAACCCTTAAGGCCTAGTTGGTTTGAGGAGTGACATCATGCAAGTTTGCATGCTTGAGTAAAAGCTTTTCTCTTGCTGACATCCAGTTAACATTATCTATGCGTAAAGATCTTGATTTTGCATTAAAAGTTAGTTCTTCACATGCAAAAAAAAAGTCCAAAAGAAATGTCTCACTTAGGATAGATGGTGGCCATCTTAGCTGCTGCATATCCTGGCTTGCACACTCCTTCGCTGAGGTTGCCATACTTGTATTCTAACTCCTGCGATCTGTACATTAAAAAGAAGAAAGCGAGAGCTTAATTAGACACATCGTGATAACTGATTGCCAATTAAAATGACAAATTCAAAGCTTCAAAAACTTTGTTTGACAAACAATCTGCAGGAGAGATGGGGCTGTGGAATTAGCTGGGAACTCGGCAACAAGTCAGCATATCACCTGTGTGTGTGGCAAGACGAAGCAGAGAAGCCTTGTTTAAATAATCATGCTGGCAGTGGTAAAGCTTGAACCTCCCGATTACTACCAGGATCATTAATAATGTGATGTATGCCATGATTCTACTTCAAATAAACAACGGGAAAAGAGAGGGGGGCCCGTGTCTTTGCACTATGTGAGGTCCAAAAATCAAAGTTGGCTGGAGAAACTGTTTGACTGGGGCCTTCTTGCACATAATCTGAAGCTCATCTATGCTAACAGACTTTATTTCAATCCTCTTCAATCACTTGCAGTAGAGTGGAATTAAAATCTCTGGGGTATTTCCATCAGTTTGCCTACCCCGCATTAAGATATGACCCGAGTCACAAAACTAATTCTGAGCTACAAGATGAATTGCAATAAAATAAAGAAAGCGGCTGCATTACATGAAGTGATCCCGTGTGAATTCCACTTTAAAGCATGTGCTGACATTATGGTTGCAGTGGATGTGGACTGTGATGGCAGCATCTCATTCATTCCTGTGCGGTAACGTAGGGCCAGAGAAAAGGACCTTGCCATGGTGGTTTAGAGCCAATGTGTCAAACCAATTCAGGGAATTATACACACATCAACAAACACAGTGACACAATGACAGCTGCATAATGATCTATTGTAACATGTTCTTACTCTGACAAACCACAGCCAGTCTAAACACAAAACACTAACTGACCTACATCTCAAGTCACACTTGTTTCAAAAGTTATTACTCAGACCACCTATCGTATCTGTGCTCGTGTCACCATCTGTGTTTCCTACACTGTGTGTTTATTTAAAAAGAGGAGGGGGGAGGGGGAAAGAAATAAGGCTAGATTAATTAGCCAAACGTTTACATTTTCATGTTTCGTGTTTTCCCATTGATCAAGCCTGACTGCAGTATTCTGTGATAACAGATGTAAAACACGGCTGAATTAATGGAGTCAAAGTCTAAAAGGGAATTCGGTTTTGGGAATCCATCATGTGTAATGTGGCAAACGATGATGGAGAATAGCTAAATGTGTTATAATAGATGACATAAGTGTTTACTAGAAAGAGATGTACTCACAATTTTGTGTCCAGCTGTAGCAGAAAGCCCTGCTTATCATACACTGGGGACAGAGATGGAAAAAGAAATGGAAATTATCCATCACCACAAGAGCCCACAAACCACTTTGATTTAAGAAAAAAAAAAAAAAAAAAACAGAACAACAACAAAGGTATGGCATCTTAATGCAGTCATCCAGCTATTCAACTAACAGCTCAGCAGCTGTAGTTGTAAACAACCTGTGTGGCTTTCACGGGGGAAACAATATGGCAGATGTAAACATAAGCATTAGGATCAAGGACTTGTGACAAACAAGCAAGGTTAGGGAGAAGCCAGCCAAAACAATCTGTTGAGTTTAAAATAAAAGTTAGAAAAACAAGTCAGAGATCACCTATGGACAACCAAAGGGACAGCCAGTAGGTGCCTAGTGAAGCGTTGAGGTAGAAAAGAGAGAGAGAGCACAGAAAACCAGGAGGAACATATTTAAGGTGAAATGGGAGCTTTGTTTCCATTGCAGGCCGACTCTTTGCAATAAAGCTGATTGGGTCTGCAAAATACTTGCTATGATCATTTCTGGCCAAAAACATAAATAAATAAAAATCTGTAACTACATTAGCATGGAGGAAATTAGGAATAGTGCAGCATTACACCTGCAGTTGTGGATCTTGTCAAAGAGAAGCTGGAGAATAAAAGAAAATAAAGATAAAGAAAAAGGGTAATGGGAATGTCTGACAGTTTGAAAGGGAAGGATCCAAGCACTGCCCAGGAGGAAGGGAACTTAGCCTTAGCAGCCAAGATGGGTGACACATCTGTAGAATAGCAGCCAGAGGGCAGAGTCAAAGCAACTTAGTGGTTTATCTTAACCTGCAGTAAGTAAATCTTACGTCTTCTAACCCTTTACACCAAAATTCCTTTACACCACCAAAATTCATGCAGACCGTTTCACTGCTGTTTGTTACCAAACTGAGACAACAGAGGGCAGTGTTGTATTGTCCTTCATAAGAGAATGATGGCTGAGCACATGTTCATTTCCCCTGCAGTTGTTATGAGTGTTTCATCAATTTAGCAAAGATACTTCTAAAATCAAAGTACTTTTTTTGTCAGGAATAGATCAGACTGGAAAAAGCAAACAAAGCTCTCTGACTTCTTTGAAAATGCCACGTGTTTCCCAACCTAACAGGGCTGTTGGTTCCCAGGGTTTTCTTTAAAATGGTGTCTGGGACAACAATGATGGGTAAAAGTTTGGGCTGGGGGGGCTGCAGCTGTACCTGAGCCTACTATTTGTCCCACGTTGTTGTCCATTTCCAACTCTGAAACAGAAAAGGGTCAGTTAGCACCTTTTGAAGTCATTCTGTCATGGCAGCATTGGACTTGAACATAAAGCCAAGTAGAAATGTCAGAAGTTACGGAGTAAGAAAGAGGAGGGGTTAGTGGCTTTAATCCCAGTGGGCTGAATTATGACTGTGAATTCCAATCTTTATTCAAAAGACAGAAAGCCCAGTGAAGTAGAAAATTAAAAGCAAGACTCCATTGTGGTTATATGACCGTTTGGACACTGGAACATTGAGAGTATGATGAATGAATAAGCACAAACGGTTTAAAACCGTTTTGAGACATAAAAAAGGGTTATGGAAAGCGATGTGAAGTTAGCAGATATTTATATTCAAACCCCTCAACAACTCAACCATTAAGAACAAAAAAAAAGAGAAATAGAAAAAAAATGCTTCATAACTGTAACCCAGTATATGTGGGCAGAGTCCCAGTGCCTCTACCTGTAATTCTTTTCACTTCAGCACCTTTAGTCTGGGCTCTACTGTGGGCTCTAGTCTGGGCTAGAGTCGGCTCTTCTGCATCTTTGTCTGTAAACAAAAGGGGTTAAACTGAAATAAGATCATGAGGATAAAGCTGTGAAGGCAACTATTAACCAAACAACCAATATACAAGGTCCTAAATATATATTAATAAATGCTTTTACTTCAGCAGAAAAGACAACAGTGGCCACAAACAAGAACAGATGCGCACAAACAAGAGGCAGCGACAGAAATGAAAGGAAACGGAAATATAACCCGGTCCTTCAGTAGTGGCTTACACGGAATATAGATAAGAATATAAATAGGTTTTAAGGAAGTTTACTTTAAAGACGGGGCTTGCAATATTGATAAGCCTGCAGTGAAGATCACTTTGACTTTAATATACTTTCACATTTCTTCCTCTTACAGAAAAGTGATTTCAATCTGTTTGGCAGATCAGATAAAGTCTGAGGACCTTTAACAAGGTTTTCAACCAAACAGAAGTAAACTGCTGCGCAGAAATGTTTTCTTTTACGAAACAGGCTGTATGCAAAACCGAGCTGCTGCCTTTCACGACTGTTCAGACTCGCCAATTAGTGAATTTCAGGCTCTGTTCCGGCTGAAACTGTATAGGTGTATCACTATAGCGCTGAGACAAGAGAAGTTGATCTCTGAGGCTGAAAATCAAGCTGGGGATATTTAGAGCATGCTCTTTGAGCTGCTGTTGAGCTCAATGTTAATGAAGCACTGAGAGTGACAGAGAGAATCCCATTTTAAAATAAATATACTGGACTGCCTTTTGCCATCTGAACTGCCACGTTCACCTCTCTTCTCCATTCTGATGCTCAGTTTGAATTCTTCTTGACCACATCTACTACATGTGTAGTGATTAATTTTATATTGAACAGGTGAGTGCATGGGTTTACAGATTTGTGAGCAAAGTTTAAAGAAATTCTTATGAATGCCTCGGACAAACAGGGTTAAATTCAAGACAACATTTTCAATTCATCTAATGGAGTTTAGGCTTTAAGTAATCTGGATTAAAAGCTGTGGCATGTTGGCTACCGCAATTACAGAGAAACTGTTAGCAGCTCAGTTGGTGCTGTACACATTCTTTTCTCACCCTACAGACGTTAATTTCAAGTGTGATTTAGCACCCTAAAGTAGTGTTTTTGTTACTAGCAAGGAACCCAATAATAAGTGACCCTGCTGTTGGTAAGCTTGAAAACAAAGTTGGCTGTAAGTAGATTATCCATAAAATTGAGATAAGTTTAGCATGAACACTCTTAGAGGGACAGTCTCTTTTGAATTCCTGTTAGAAAACAGGTGGACAACTGAGTGTAAAATGTCATGCTGACCCTCTGCAGTCTGCATACTGACTACGTTGGGGAATGGATGGGCGCTTACTCCCATCTATATAGTAACAGCTTCTTTGTTTTCTCAAGTGCATTTAAGACTACTCAGCCACTGCTATTGAGAAATAAATGTTAGGAAATGTCAGTGAACGTGTCCACCATCTCATTCATTACAGACTACATGACAGGTGGCGATGTGCGAGACTGGTTTGGTGGTGTGCAGTATAGGATTTCCACAGGGGACTGATGTCTCTGTTCAGACGGTCAGTACAATGCCTGCCGATGGTATCCACAGAAATGCACTGTGGAGTGGTTGGAACTTGGATGTGTTAGTGATAGCCGTGCTCTTCCTTCTGAAGTCTACAGACCTGTGTCTATCCCGGGACAGGATGGGTAAAAAGAATACCTGAGCAAATGAACATTTTCTAGCACTCAGCTGTGGTGAGTGCAGTGTACTTTGCGGTAGTCTGTAAGGGGAGCGGCATCAGAGCTGATGGCTTAAGCAGACTACACAAAGTGATTAGCACAGCTGGCTCTGTGATTGGCTGCAAACTGGACACTTTGGAGGCTGTGGTGAAGAAGGGGTATTTGAATAAACCGTTATCCATCAGGGATAATCTGGGTACCCTCTGTGCCATTTTCTGGACAGGCAGCAATGTACCTCCTCTAAGAGACTAAATCAACCCCACTGCTGCAAGAACAGATACAAGAATTCAAACAGAGGACACAAACTTTTGGATTTCCACAGAGCGCCACAATTACAAGCATAACAAGGTGATAAAGCTATGGTTACTGGCTCTGCTGCAGACCTAACCTGCTCTGATGAAGGTGACGCTCAAGTAAACAGATCCACGTGTACAAAACTACCACCTAATGAACTATTTTGTGAACATAAGTATTACTTGCAAGCCATCATTAACCTTTGTGCAGTTATTGAGTATTACAAATTTATGGGAGCAGCTTTATTATTTTACTTTGTAATCGCTAGATGTGCTATCAAATGCCATTTTACTGTTTTATAACCTTTAATACAAATTCCCAAGATAGAACACGCAAGCCTTGTGCTTCTCTGACATATGCAAAACAAAGAGTTTAGAAATAGGCCTGCTGTTTGATATGGGGTTTTTTTTTTTAAGTTCTTTACCTTGTCTGGAATTGGAACTGAAAAAAAATACAGCTAAAATGCTTGCAAATTATTATGTAACAGAACACACAGGTATAAATAGCAGTTAGACCTCACTATCTCTTGCCATTAGGGCTGTGACACTGACAGTCTTAACAGAAAACCTTTTCATTTCCTTCCTGGTTTCAGATAGACCTCAGCGCTTTTCCAGTCTTACTGATCACACAAAGCACACAACATATATTCATACAGTCCTTTTTAATATGTTTATTAAGCCTTTAATGTTTCTGTATTCTTCTAATATACGAATAACATTTCTAATATTTCTCAGATTGTATTTGTGTCCTGGTTTGTCAAATATGCTGCTCTCTTTGCCAATCCACCCTTCTGCTTGTGGTTGCCTATATGCTTTTTTTATATTTTTGCATGCATAACTAGGTAGAACAGCTCTGTGCTGACTTACTAAGTTAAATACACCATTATGTGACCACTTAGGGATCGTGCATGCTTGGATAAGTGAAACCAGACAAGGAAAAGCTTTCCCTGCTTTATGAACCTCAATTACCAGTACAGGCTCCACCTCAGCTGAAGAAGCGTGTTAAAATACCGACTAGAAACCATCTCACAATAGAAGCACATGAGCTGACATAAAAAGAAATTGAATACAATGATCACACACCCATGTTCAAAACCAGCCTTCACTTTGATTTCAAATTCCCACGGTCAAAACAGCAGAGGCAAACTGGTAAAAGAACAGATTCTTAATAAATGTAAACAAATGTAACCAATAAAAATTTCCCAGTATTTCCCAGCTGAAATCCCAAAAAGAGTGCACAGCAATGCCACAAATCAGTGAATGCATGACACTGTACAATAAACAAACAAAATAAATGATGGTATTAATGATGTTTATAATCAAGTCTCCATATAACACTTGCCCCTGGAGCACTAAGTCCTGCACTGTAAGACAATAATGGTGAAGAGAGAGATCACTCTTGCGACAGCACAGCTTAGCTGACCAGGCCAGAGGGCGGGAGGGACAAGCCACATGTTCTTCTTTCCCCTTTGACCTTCTTTAAGCCAAACATCTGGTATCACAGCACTACGGAAAGCCAATATTTCCCCCTGCAATCTTCTTTTGGTGTGCTGCTGAAGTGTGTTCACTCTCTTCACATCATGCACCCTTATATGTAACCTATTAGAGGACACTGCTGCTGTACAATTTCAAACCTACAAAGGTAACTGTACAAAGCTGAACGCCTTTGTATTTCACACTTTAAGATGATGAATGTTGAATTTCAAGAAAATGTGAGATGTTGCAACAGAACACAAGAGCCTGGTTAAAAAAGAGGGAGCAAAAAGCACTGTGACAACCAGGACCATTGACTGATCACGTGATCTGTCAGTAATGAAACATAAGAGAGATGAGTTTTTTACTTTTATTTAAAGTTATTACTTTTAAGTCATATTTGGACTCAGGGAGTTAGCCACTGTCACATGGCAACTAGACAAACTTAAAAAAAGAAAAGCAGAGGTACCAAACAAGGTTCAGACCATTAAAAAAACAAAACAAAAAAAAGGTTGTATCATCAATGATTCACGGACAAGACATTGATAGTGAGAGTGCTGAGTGATCCAAGAACAAACAAGGCCAAGTTAAAACAATGAGGGCAAGGCAAGAAATTAGGTCATAATGTATGAAAAATGTGAACAGAATCTATGCGTGGCTTCCTACTGAAACACTTTCCTTTTGGAATCAGTACAAAAACAAATTTAGCTGCATGGCTAGAAACATGGCACAAATGTCAGGGGAAAAGCTGATGCCCTTTTTGTTACTCACCATTTCTTTAGGAGGGCAATTCTGGGGAATGGTGATAAGTTAAAAAAAAAATGAAGGAAATAAAAAGATTATTCTCTCACTTCTGCTACAGGGTTTTTAAGCAGTTTGCTGCACTGTAGTTAGTTAATGGGATCAATTATTGAGGTAAACAGTTTTATCTTGATGGGAATAAAAGCAGAGTGCATCAGTTAATAGCTTGTAATGATAAAGAGCTGCAAACTAACTGGAAAAAACTTACACTTGTGGTTTCTGTGTCAAAACACTGCTCCCTGAGAAACCCTTCTTCAGAAAACTTCCAACTTTCTACCAGAAATCTTCTAGCCCCCTCTGCTGGACACAAGCAGCTGTGTTTTGGAGAGGCCAGGGGCTTTAACAAGTTGGTTGTTAAGCACTTAGCCAAACAGAAATTGGTTTTCATCATTACTTCTCTAAATAAATACAATTCAATTTACAAATGCCTACTCATGACCAACACCCAGCAGGTGTGCTCTCTGTCTACATTATTATGTGCTAATTTTAACTAACTAATTTTCAGTTTCAGTGGCCGGTGCAGTCGTACTGTGAAACTAACTGCCAGCCTCATGTCAAAAGCATAAAGGAAAAGGGGTGAGGCCACTTGATCAGTTGTACACAAAGTTTGTTTTGTTTTTTAAACTGTAGTCTAGGTGGAGGCAGTTAAATATCCATTTCTGAGACAATCCACATGGGTGTGTCCACTGCTTTTATACTTGATGTACAAGCAGATCCAATTAAAATGTCCCCTCCACATTCAGTGCTCCTCTGAAGTAAATGAAAAACTAACTTTCACATCACAAAGTTTTGAGACATAAACACAAAGCTTGGCCTTCTGGCCTGTCAAATAAATAAGAAAAACAAAAACAAAAAAATGAGCATGCAACTAGCTGACAGTGAGCGCAGAGAAGCAGACAGAAAAACAGATTTAAAAAAATAAAAAATAAAAAAGACTTGCTCTCTCTAAAAACAGATAAAACATGCAATGTTTCGAACAGCTACGACAGATGGACGATGAGGTGATGGAATAAATGTTAGTCATACTGGAGATGTCACTTACGAGACTTCTGTCCCCACATGGGTAGATGCAGCTTCCCGGAGGAGTAGTAAATAAAGCCCAGGACCAGCATGGGGCACAGGATGAACAGCAGCTTGTGTGCAGGCTTCATTGTCTTCAGTCATTCACATGGCACTATTCAGGTCATCACCTGGAATCACAGGAGGAGAGTGGGATATTTTATTTACACATCTGTAAAGACTAAAGAAATCTGTCAGCAGCACAAGAAAAAAAAAACTGATACAAACAAAACACAGTGATTAGAGGAGGGGGGAAATGAGGCATAGCAAAAGATCGGCTGGCAAGAAAGATAAGAAGAAGAAGAAAAAAAAGAGGGTAAAAATGTTTTTTTTAGGTCAAATGTGTGGGATGAAAGGTAGTTTTATCAAGACAGATCTTAGATTTCTCATTTAACTCTACAGAATTGTGATTGTTGATCTCTTCTGTTGGTTACAACAGGAAAATAAAAGTCACTAAAAATAAGAAGAAGAAAAACACATTGATTTGATTCATGCAGGGAACCTTGACAAGAATTCCAAATGCAAGAAGTTACAATAACTGAGAGGCAGAAGAAGTCATTTTGTTTTTTAGCACGTCTTTAAGACATGAGTACAGCAATACTGAAATGTATCAGCATGTGCTGCTAAAGCCCTCACTCCAGCAAACTTTTTCTACAGTTTAACAGGAAACCCCACGCCCTGTGTTCATGGTTTGACACCTGCAGAGCGCTCATAATCTGGGCTCCCTGTTTAAAACGAACAAAAACTAAGTTACTGCTGTATTTAGTCACCGTTATAGCTCAGTTAACCTCGATCTACTTGCCTCAGGCAAACAAACGTGAATCAACATGCCATAATGCAGTGAATTATGCAGTCTAGAGGTTACCTGGCAGAAGACAAAACAACCCAGTCAGTGATCTGTGTGACCTTGTCCCTGATTGGAACAAACTGCTAAATACAGGTCTGTTGTCTACAGATTCTTTCAACCCCTGACACCATTGGAGATTTTAGTTCGGTCTTTGGGTGCCTAGAAAAGCGCTATATAAATGCAATCCATTATTTAAAAAATATATAAATAAAAAAAATTAAAATATGAGGAGACCCTGCTGAAAAAGCATGCTGCAGAAATTCTCAGATCTGACATGCTTCAAAATATTGATATCAAATATCAAGTGGACTGTCTCTGATCCTGGAAATTGAAGGCAAACTGCCGAGAAGGACTCAGCAGCTTTAGCACAGGGAGGTGGCGAAGCACAGCTGAGCACAGAAAAGAGTAATGCCTCTGCCTGACACTTTAACAAAAAAAAAAAAGTTAATAATATGCATGAGCCAACAGATGTTGTCCTCTATATTTAAAACGCAAGCACCAACCTGCGCAGTTGTTGACACTGCGCTGACCATCTCGCGTAAAAATGAACTTATTCATCCAGTTTTGTTGTTGCCTGCAATCTGTGAAAAGTTTGCCCAATAGACAGTTAGGCAGACACACTCCTCGGTCGGTGCCTTTGACTACAGACTCGCAAACAAAACGCAGACACCTAATTTTAAAAGAAAAAAAATTTAAACATAATAAAAATAAAGAGTAGGTAGGTAGGCCGAAAAGGGTAACCGCTGCAGCAGAAACGAACCCGAGGCGGTTGGAAGGTATCACAGGGTACAAGTCTAGAAGCAACAGTCGCTCACCTCACCTCACCCCACTGCTCATTTCATACACACGGTTCCTAAAGTGTTGTATCAGAGGCCACATTTAAGGTCAGGTCTCTATATTCAGGTGTAAGTCACGTTATTCGCCTACCTTCAGCTGAGACCGCAGGGAGGTCCTTGGCTAGCAAGAACAAACATAACGGAACTTTGAGTGGTCAAAAGTTGTGTCCCAGTCTTTCATAAAACGGCCGTTTTAACAAGGGTTTGCCTTAGTCAAGTCCGCTTACCCTGACGTCGTCGTAGCAAATGATTACCCAGATATTTACTGAGAGAGAGTGCTGTGGAAAAGACGACAGATGACATGAACGGCTAGCTATTGTAGCCTCGGCTAGCCACTCGTTATGCTAACAACGCTGCGTTGGCACAGGGGGAGTTTTGCCTTCATCCTGTCGGCAGGCCTACAGTTTAGCGCGGCGCTGCTCCAGACATTTTTGAGGTACAACAGCGAGCTTGGTGAAACGGTCCACGGAGGCAGTACGGATAAAAAGGCTCATAACAACAGCGAGTATGCCAGAGCCCGCAGTACAATACTGCGATAATACAGCTGTTGGTGGTAGAATGAGAGACTACCAGTTTGGCTGAATTACCCACCGCGATCACAGCCGAATAAAGAAAACACGGTTTAGCCACGTCTCATTGCCATTCCCAGCGGACTGTTATAAATTTAGTCTTTACCTTTTCTGTTTCCTTCCGAGTCCCCCCGTGAGAAACAGTACCTCTCTTAGAATAAACAGAGGTTTGGCCGATAAAATGACAGTGTTCTCCCTCCTCTCCAAGCCATCTTGATAAAATCTGCGAAAGTCAGTGGATCAGTAAGCAGAAGACGAACGGCTCGAGTCTCTGTGTGTGTGTGTGTGTGGCTGCTGAGACAGGAGAGCTCCCTGCCTCCCCGGGCTCTAGTGTGCATCAAGAGTGACTAAAGAAAAACGCACTCCCTCCATCAACATGATGATGATCAACAGCGGCTTGCTTGTCCACAGCAACACAGTTTGCCTGCAACGGTCACATGAGGCTTTCAGTGAATTACGATGCCCCCGCTTCCTGTTTTAGTAGGGCCAGGATGAATGCACCTTTTCATGTGGATCTTCACGTGGTGCTTCTCTTTGCTTTTCTGCTGTTGTAGTACTGTTGTAGCTGGGTTTCCATCAATAGCTCACATATACACGAACCGTCCTTGTTCTGCAGCAATAATAGAGATCCTGTAACGCACAGAGCATGTTGTCCTGCCTGTCCTGTTAGTGTAATGCTATGTGCTTGGCCAGCACAGCTTTAATTGGGGAGTATGTTTTGATCCCACAGTTGGGAGGATTAGTATTAGTTGACTTGAAGCCATTTTTGTTTTCCCTTTAGGAGGATTTTGTAGGAAGCCTTTGAGGAGAACATTCTCCTTCAGTCAATCCTGTCTTACTCGATTAGACACAGATAATGAGACGATCAGTTGTATGGGCAGAAATCTGTGCCATCAGAAACTGAATTTGAATAAGTTAAATTCGAATCTGAATTGTAACTTAAATAAATGCTTTTAAAAACTGAATATGAATTATCCTAATTTGAAATTCAATTTATTGGTTTGAAAATGATCATCACTAAATAGAAATTGAATTTTATATTTTGAAAATGAATTAATTTTCTTTGAAACCGTATTTTATCCTTTAAAAGTTTAGCTCTCGAATAATTTCAGATTCACTTCTCACCATTCAATTTCAGTTCTACAATTCAATTTCAGTTCCAAAATTCAGTTTTTGGGGACTTACGTCCAGTTCAAGAGTAATCGAGCGCAGATTAATAGAACTACGTTTTACTAGCGGACCGAAAGTGTTACTGACTGGAATCTACAGCATCTTGAGCTGAATTAAGACTTCAGAAGTCATTCGTCATGTCGAATCACCAGCGGATAAACTCTCAGGTTGGTAATAAATGTATAACATGTATAAGAACAAGTCAAAGGAGCTTGCAAAGAAAAGCGTCTGGACTTCTTTAAGTTGCTTGAAGACGTTTCACCTCTCTTCCGAGAAGCTTCTTCAGTTCTAAGGTCAAATGGTGGGGAGTCCCAGATTTAAACCTAGTGGGAGTATCCCCCCACAGAGGGACAAAAGGACCCCCTGATGATCCTCTAATCACATGAGCCAAGGTATGAAAATGGGTGTGGGTCCCAATCAGCCAGGGTTTCGGGTGAGCTCATTGTGAAACCTGGCCCCACCTTATCACGCGAATTCCTGAGGTCAGATGGCCCAGGATGTGAGTGGGCGTTCAGGGGTCCTTTTGTCCCTCTGTGAGGGGATATTCTCCCACTAGGTTTAAATCTGGGACTCCCCACCATTTGACCTTAGAACTGAAGAAGCTTCTCGGATGAGAGGTGAAATGTCTTCAAGCAACTTAAAGAAGTCCAGACGCTTTTCTTTGCAAGCTCCTTTGACTACGATGACCTGGATGACTGAGAACCTTCACAGACAAAAATAGGAAATACTTCCTTTTAAAACTACACATATAATACATTCATCACTTCAGTATTCGTAAAGAGGAGGTAATAATATGCAAAGGTAACCCAACCATTGTGTCAACTTCAACCAGTTTTTAAAAAAGAAGAAGATTGCACTGTATTGTGCAAGTCTTGGACCGCCCTAGATTTCTTCATATTTTCCTTACAAGAAGCGAGACTATCTAGTAACTGTTTGATCTTGAGCGTTAACATTTAGATTTCTGAATTTGTGATTTGTGTTAAGCTACTTAACACTGACCAAACTGCATGCATTAAAAAAGGCACCTAACCCAGGGGATGAACATGTGTTGTGTCTACACATAAAGGACTACTTAGCACAAAGCTAATTTTAAACTGTATCTTCAGGCCCTTTGTTACTAGCTACAGGCATAAATTAGTATTTTTGCAACAACAACAATGCAATTCCCAAGGCTATTAAAAAATTACTAACAAAAAAACAAAACAAATAAGCAAAATCTTAAGTCAAGTCCTTGAAATAGAAAAGAAAAATCAGCAAAGACCTGATGCAGGACCAGAGAGATATATCTGCATTTGCATTTGAAATGCAAACTATCATCAGTATGTATGGGAGAGGTCAGTTGAGAGGTACAACTTGGTGTCTTTTTTTTGTTTTAGATTACATTTTTACACTCCGACCCTTAAACCGCACAGAGTATGGAGCTGAGAATTAAAAGTAAAACTATCGGGAGCAGGTTGTACTCCAACTTTGGGCGGTACATTACCAGAACCACAGAATGAAGATCACAGTGTGCACTGCATTACCGCAGATATGTGTGTTTTCATTTGGTTATTTAGAAAATCCATAAATTTTTGTTACACTTCATTCTAATCTGCTGCCAAATCTTTTTTTACTAACTGCAATTACACAGAACACACCAAGAATACCTGTTAAATTAATTTCACTTGTATCTGCTGGCATACCAAAGCTATTTCCACACCTCCTTTATTAGGCTGTGAGACTGTAAGCTTTAATGTTTAAACAAAACCAGTTTACTGTCACCCTAAAAATAAACGGCAGCTCTGAGAGCGCACTCAGTGATTAAACTAAATTTGAATTAAACTGCATCTACAGTTCACCAAATTCATAGAATTAAAAAAAAAGTAGTATTAATTGCGTGTCCTTTTTGCAAAAGTTTGTTATTTATTTTAGATTTTTAATCATCATGTCTGATAAAGTCTCTGGAGTAGGGGGTGATGATGACAATAATTCTGTGGAAGAAGAGTCACATGACATGTGAAACTTCCTTTTCAGATTAGTCAAATGCTGCTAACACCATGCCTTATATGAAAAGGAAACTCTGGGTTAACTTGGACAGCTGATTCATGTAACTGCTTATACCAACTATATATGTTGGAATAAGTGAATCCAGATAGCAGAAAGGTATTCTGGTTGAACTTGCTTTGTAGTATAGGGATCGGATCTGAGCTCTATCCTTAACATAAAATGGTTTGTCTTTAAATGGTTGACTTACTCTACATGGTGTAAGTATGATTGATTATGAGATAACGACACACTTTAGATTTAGTTCTCCAGGCTTTCTGAAGGTTATTGACTGCTGTTCAATACTTTTCACTCCAGTCCTTGTACCAGACACTTTTCAGAATTTTTTTTTTTTTAACTTTTATTTAACTTTTTCCCCCAACAAATATAAGACTGGTTCACATCCAAAATAATAACACTACACAGCACTAGAATATTACAACATTATGTCCATAACTGTTGTCCACTAGGATCCAGTTTACAGGTTACTCCCAGTGCTTCCAGTGGTTTCTTCCATTTGTTCACAAAAATTCGGGAGCTCCCATCAATATAGTGTCCCGGCCTGATCAGAGTCATAACTTCAATGATGAGCGACTTCCATAGAGAAATGGAGGGAGGCTCAGCCCCCACCCATCTCAACATAATGTTTTTCCTGGCCAACATTAACAGTGACTGAATTACATGCTCATGTTGTACCAGTGAGACAGGAATATATCCCAATATACACATTAATGGGTTTTCTGTCACCTGATGACCAATGGCTGTACTAATATTGGCGCAGACCTCTTTCCAAAATGACTGGATAATAGCACATTCCCACAAGCAGTGGAATCTAGTGCCCACTCTGACCTTACACTTGAGACAGTTTGGAGATGTTCCCATATTATACTTACTATAAATATACGGAGAAATATACACATTGTGCAAAATTTTGTACTGCAGTTCTTTAAATCGGTTACAAACAGAGATTTTAGATGGAAGGAGCAAGATTTTGTCCCATGCCTGTATATCTATTTCACATTTAAGCAGCGTCCCCCAATATTTTCTCAATCATGCCAGTTTATCCACAATTAGGGCATAAATCTCGGAATAAAACTTTGATACAAAATGTTTATGCTCCCTATTATCCAGAAAAAAATTCTCCAACCGAAAAGAGGCAGTTGAGATTTGTAATGATTTAGCATTTTTTAACACATAATTTCTCAATTGCAAATACTTATAAAACTCAGTCTTTGACATAGAATACTGGGACTTCAAGGATTCAAATGATTTAAACTCACCATGTTTAAAGAGGTCATAAAACCTCTTTACACCTACTTTATGCCATCCCACAAAGCTTGACCCTATGTTTTGCGGCAGAAGGTCTGGATTATTTATAAACGTTGACAAGATATTAAACGGAAGACTACTGTTAAAAATTTTCTCAGTTTTCCCCACATCCACATAGCATTATATATCAGTGGGTTATGCTTTATTACGTGAGGTAAGTCATTTAGATGTTTCCCTAAAAAGTTAACAGGTGAGGATGGTTTACATAATACTTCCTCAATATTTAGCCATGGCAGATCAGAATGTTCATGTATCCAGGAAGAAAGAATCCTCACTTGTATTGAGAGGACATAATTTTCTATGTTTGGCACTCCCCACCCGCCCAGATCTTTCGGTAACTGTAGTGTCTCCAATTTAATTTTGGGTTTTCTTCCTGCCCAAATGAAATCCACCATAGCCTTGTTAATTACTTTAATATCTTCTGATTTCAAAATTGCAAACAACATGCCTGTGGGATATAATATTTTTGGTAGGATTACCATTTTAATGAGATTTATTCTTCCCAAAAATTATATCGGAAGTGACCTCCATCTTGTCAGCATCTCTCGAAGATCTTGAACCATTCCATTAATATTTTCTCTATATACAGTGATCAACATTTGGTGTAACTTTAACTCCCAAATATACAAAACCTGATGGTGCCCAATGAAAGGGTTTAACATGTAAAGGTTCATTATCCCCTCCACTACACAAAGTCATTATAACAGATTTATCAAAATTTACTTTGTATCCAGATATAAGATCAAAGTCCTTGATAGACCTAGTAAGAACGGGTAAAGAGTTAACCGGGTCAGTCAGTGTCAGAAGAATATCGTCTGCATAGAGCAGAATTTTATGTTGTCTAACCCCAATTTTAACTCCAGGAACACTTGGATTTTGTCTAATGGCCATGGCCAAAGGCTCGATGGCCAAAGCAAATAATAGTGGTGACAATGGGCTACCTTGTGCTGTACCTCTGCTCAATAAAAATGGGGAAGATAACAAGCCGTTAGTTAACACAGATGCTATTGGTGATTTGTATATAATTTTGATCCACCCCAGAAAGTTTTTTCCAAACCCAAATCTTCTCATTATTTCAAACATATATTCCCATTCAATTCTATCGAATGCCTTTTCAGCATCCATAGAAACAACAACCCCAGGGATCTGATGAAAATTTAAAAAATGAATAATATTAAATAGGCGTCGAGTATTATTATAAGAATTCCTCCCCTTAATAAAGCCTGTCTGATCAGCATGCACGATAGAGCACATTACTTTTTCTAGCCTAAGAGCCAGTATCTTTGAAAGTATTTTATTATCAGCACCAAGAAGGCTAATAGGCCTGTAAGATGAGCATGACTCCGGATTTTTATCTTTTTTAGCTATCAATGTTATATTAGCCTGGTACATAGATTCTGGGAGTTTCGATTCTTCAAATGCTTTATTAAAAACCCTTAATAATAAACTATTTAACTTCATTTTCATTACCTTAAAAAATTCTACTGGGAAGCCATCTGCCCCAGGACATTTCCCTGACTGGAGTGCAGATATAGCTTTATCCACCTATATCAATGTTACGGGTGACTCCAGCAGGCTAACCTGATCTTCAGAAAGCTGAGGGAATACTAAGTCGTTTAGGAAAAAGCCTGAGTTAAGCCTTGTTATGTCCATCTCAGATTGATATAAGTTTGTATAGAATTCTCTGAAGCACTCATTAATCTGACGGTTTCCTACTTGTCTTTCACCATTCACATCCACAATAGCTGTGATAAAGGAACTTGATGGAGTATTCCTTGCAAGACGAGCCAGAAAGCGGTTAAGATAAGATAAGATAAGATAACTCTTTATTGTCATTGCACAGTCATACATAGTACAGTAGTACAATGAAATTGGAAAAACTGTCCTACGTCGGCACTACATATAACACAACACGACACGATATGACACATCACAACGTAACAAACAACACAACACAGTATATTAACTTAGTATAAAAAAGAAGAATAAGTGTATGTGTATTGCACACTGTTATTATTGCACATTAATTATTAGTGCACCTTGTTATAAATATAAATATTATTGTTATTGTTTTAAACATTGTTACCTCCCCCTAAAAAGTCCAGGGAGGTATCCAGTCAGGTCAGCTATTTGCATTGATCAGGGCTATTGCCCTGTTGTAAAAGCTGTCCTTGAGTCTATTTGTTCGGGACCTCAGCAGCCTGAACCTCCTGCCAGACGGCAGCAGCTTAAACACCCGGTGTCCTGGGTGTGTGCAGTCCCGTAGGATGCTGCGTGCCCTCTTGAGACAGCGAGTGCTGTACAGGTCCTTCAGGGAGGGAAGAGGATGTCCAATGATTTTTTTGGGCCATGTTGATGACCCTCTGGAGTGCCTTTCTGTGTGCTGTGGTGCAGCTGGAGAACCACACACCGATGCAATATGTCAGCACACTTTCAATGGAGCAGCGGTAGAAGACGGTCAGCAGCTCCTTCTTCAGGTCCATTTTTCTGAGGATTCTCAGAAAGTGGAGACGCTGTTGGGCCTTCTTTAAGACCGCAGAGGTGTTAGAGCTCCATTGGAGGTCTGTGTCTATGTGCACACCCAGAAACTTGAAACTGGAGACCCTTTCCACGCACTCCCCGTTGATGCTGACAGGCTGCAGCTCGGACTTCCTCCTTCTGAAGTCAACTACCAGTTCTTTTGTTTTGGTGGTATTGAGGTCCAGGTTGTTGTCTGCACACCAATCTGACAGCCTCTGAACTTCAGCTCTGTATGCAGTCTCATCTCCCCCTGAGATGAGCCCCACCACAGTGGTATCATCTGCAAACTTGATGACTGTGTTGTCTGGGTGGGAACTAACACAGTCATGTGTGTACAGAGTGTACAGTAGGGGACTCAGTACACAGCCTTGTGGAGAGCCGGTGTTGAGGCTGAGGGCTGAGGAAAGATGAGGCCCCACTCTAACTCTCTGTACACGGTCTGAGAGGAAGTCTCTGATCCAGCGGCAGGTGGTGGAAGGAAGTCCAATTTCCAGCAGTTTTGGGCTTACTAGCTGATTCAAAAAGCCGTCGTCTAGCAAGAAGGACATCTCTTTCAGCCTTTCGCATTATCAAATTACACAAAGATGTCCTGGCAATATTAAGCTCACTTAATGTTTCAGCTGATTTTGTTACATAGTATTGTTTCTCCAGCTTTTTTATATTATTCTCGATCTCTAACTGCCTTGTTAATCGTTGCTTCCTTTTATGACTTGTGTATGAAATAATCATCCCTCTCATGTAAGCCTTATAGCTATCCCATAAAGTTCTCGTGTCTATCTCCTCTTTATCATTTATTTCTAAGAATACTGTTGTTTGCTCTGTTATGAAATGTATAAATTTCTCATCCAAAAGAGACGGTGTACTCATCTTCCAAGACCTAAAGCGCTCAATATGTCTCATGGGTTGAATGGTTAAGACCACAGGAGCATGGTCAGAGAGACCTATATGACCAATATTTACCTGCTGAACTAAGAATATTTTTCATTTTTAATTTATTTTTTTGCTTGAGCCACTTAATACTGACTTAATACTTCAGTATTCAAACATAAAAAGGCATCGAACTCAAGTTAAGCTGTTTATCATTTGGTCTCATTGTTTTAGTTAAATCTACAAAAGGCCAAAGATTAAGTCTGACAAGCATAAAATGCTGTATTTGCACTAACAAAGAGCTATTAGCTGAAAGTGTGGCATATCATAGCATGGTGTGTAGTGTCCTTAAAAAATCTGAAGTAAGTGGACAGTGGAGAAAAGAAGCAATGTGAGGCCTAACTTATCCACAGCAGATGAACAGTATCTGAAAGTTAAGACCTTAAGAAATAAGACAAAAATCCAGCAGATACAAAATAGTTTTAGTGGAAGGGTGGCTGTCAAGGAGCCATTCTTAAGGATGGGAAATGCAGAGAAAGGGGTGAGGTATGCTGAACTACACAAGAACTGGAATGAAAGATCAGAGAAAAACAAAGGTCTGGGAAGCTTAATCTAAAAATTGAAATGTTTTGTTTTAAATCTTCAATATGTAAGTAGGAGGACAGGAGAGGGGTATAGCAGTGAGACTGCACAGCCATCTGTAAAACACAGTGGAGGCTGTGTCATGATTTGGGGCTGAATTTCAGTCAGGGGTGTCGGAGATCTTGTTAAAATTAATAAAATGCAGAAAAGCACCATCAGATTTTGATTCACCATTGAGTACTCTTTGAAAACCATCTGTTCCAACTTCTGCAATCTGGTAGAAGGTTCTGCATCTTCTGGGCAAGGACAGAGAGACTCAAGAGGAGCTTCTATCCCCAAGCCATCCGTGCCCTAAACACACACACCCGCCCTCTCACATCTCTATAATTGACTGAGACAGGACTCTCTTCCAAACACTCTAAACCAAGGCACAATGTACATTTCAAATTCCTTTAATTTTAAATATGCTTATATTGTCTATCCTGTAAAATAGTCAGATGTCTATTCATATTAATGTACAGAATTCACCTGCTTGCTGCTACTACTGCACATTCACCCAGTGTATATACTATATGTAGATATATATAATGTTCTTCCTCTACCCCCCCCCCCCCCCCCCCAATTTTTGCACATGTCGAGGAGCGTATCAGGCCACATTTCACTGTGTGTTATACTTGTATAACTATGCATGTGACAAATAAAGAACCTTGAACCTTGAACCTTGAACCTTGAACCTGAATCTAATTGGCAACAGCTTCATTTTTCAGAATGACAATGATCCGGCACACACTGCCAGTGCAGCAAAAGCATTCATGGATAGAAAAACACACAATGGATCCCTATCAGTCCCGATTGGCCTCCCCAGAGCCGGACTCAACATTATTGAAGCTATGTAGATCATGTTGACAGAGAACAGAACAAAAGGCAGCCAACATCCAAAGAAGATCTTTGAATGTTCTCGAAGAAGCCTGGAGAACTCTTCCTGAAGACTACTTAAAGAAACAAGAAGAAAGCTGCCTGAGAGAGCGCAAGCTATGAGGGTTTTTACCTTATATATGCATGTTTGCATGTGTCTTTATAATTCACTGCACCTGTTTCCTAGCTAAATGTAAAGAAAAGATAAATTGCTCAAGACTTTTCCACAGTACTGTATACTTAGCATATAAATAAGTAAATAAAATTTCTCAGTTCCAACAGTTGATATGTCGATTTTGGATTAAATTCAAGTGAACACAACAAACTATTTGCAAATTGTGTTGATTCCTGGACATAGACCCGTATCATCCTCTGCATCAGCATGGCCCCTGTAGACTTTGTATGCTGTATGCTTTCAATCCCAGCTAGACTTTTACCCCATCACATAGCTGCTTACAGCACATTATGTTGCAGTAAATCCATAGTCCTGTCCTTCTCACCTGCTCAGGTTACTCACTTTATTCAGTTTTCCTTGTGCTTCTTGTTTCTTATTTATGACACGACATTCACATGGTCTCATTTCCTACATAACCAGTTGTTGGGCTGAGAGCCAAGGCAGGAGGCAGCAGTCTTCCGTTTTTTGCCCAGCAAAGAGTGTGGCAGAGTAGCACACCGATCTATTAATATTGAATCAAGCAGGAAATAGAATCTGCTCACCCACTGTTCTCCATCTGGGGTCAGGAGATTAGCAGGAGCCAGGAGAAAAAAACACGAGCAAACTCACGCACGCACACACTTACCCTATTGAGAATCACAAGCCCTTTCAAGAGCTGGTGTGGGATTCCCTTATGAGTTGGCACGGGAGTCATTCATTGCTATGGTCTTGCAAGAAGGAAGAATCAAGAATTTTTCTGATCTCTAACCACATCTGTGTAGTGCACCATTATTTATTCGTCTGGCTTACTGAAGGGAAAATGTACCATTTCTCCTATACAATTCTGTTCTGTCTATCCCAAGTTCAGTCCCTGAGATGAAAGCACGTGGAAATTAATTTGATCATTTGGGGGTTGTGGCTTAGCACTTTTACAGCTGTGGTTTCCCTCCTTCTACTGATACACTCCACTGCTCTGATGAATTATTTTCAGACTTGCAAACAAGAACAAACCAGAGCAGTATAGCCTTGACTGACTATTTGGTCATGTTAACAGAAATACACGTGCTGGTGAAAATGCTATCCTACTCCCTGCTTCTTAATTGCTTTCTATTAGCAGTGATACCATCCGGTTACAGATATTTAAGTTTTCTCTCCACAGTGCAGACGGTTTCTGTCGTGCATAAGCTCACACTTTTGCCTAACCAAGGAGCTTTTATTTTATTCTTCTAACAATGAAGTTATTATTTTTTTTACAACATAGTACCTTAAATCGGCTTGTATTACAGTTTTTCTCAGTTACTTTGGCATGTTTCTTGCTCAGCTCTGATTGTGTATTCCCCAAAAGATGCAGCCATATAGTCTAGCAGCAGAAGGCTTCAACTCATCCAGAATAATTTATTCAGGTTTCACAATCTCACAACTAAATGACAGCAGCAACCTGGCCAGGGTGTACCCCACCTTTTGCCCTATGACAGCTGGATGAGGCTCCAGTACTCCTGCAAACCTAAATTAGATAGACAATTGAGGAAGTAGATGGAACTAAAGGGAATTTTCCTTGATATCTTCCTAAAACTGGGCTGATCTGCAAGTATGCCTTGGCCATCCAGTCATACGGGTTAGAAGTGATGTCATTCAGGTTAAAATTATGTTGCAAAGTTTACAAGTAAATGTGACTCACTGCAGTTTACAAACCTAATGACGCGTGCTCCTGTTGCAACCTCGAACAGTCGGTATCCACAACGTAATCTCTCTCTCTTCTTTTTTGCCTTAATTGTCAGGTATGCACATGACCAAATGTACTATGCAAATGCAGTGATATTAACAGAAGTATTTTTTGTTTTAGATATGTCAAAAAGTATCAATTTGAATGAATTAATTGTGGAACAGGATTATTAACATCCTTTCTATGTCTGTCCTCATCGCAAATCTGAGTTAAAATAATACACGACTACAGCCAAAGTGAACGGTGGGCAAAATTAATACTCCAGTGTTCTGCCATGTGAATCATCAGACCACTTCCTTAGTGGTGTGTGTGGCTTTTACTCTAGCAAACAGTTCTGCATTTATTTGCTGATTTGCTGACAGATATCTTACATTTACTAACAACATCAACAGTTCCAGCAGCATTTCTTTATCATTTTGAAAAAATGACATGTACTGTTGAACTTGCACTTAAGATGTGGTTAAGCATCTTTATGGTGACAGAAATAGTTTCACTGGTTCTGCTCACTTAAGACCAAACTATTAAAAATAACAACCTGGAATTTTTACTGGCCTTTGTCACCATCAAAATGAACAAGGATCTGTAATTAATCTAAATTAATTAATTAATTAATTATTAATTTGGATGTGGACAAATATATCAACAAAGGACTGAGTATTGGCTAGATAAACTATGGGAAAAAAATCACACACAATTTCATAATAATACATAATAAAGAATGTAGAACTATTTGAAACATGAAAGTCTTTGTCACAAAAATTGAAGCAAATACTATTTTCATCCAAATTTCATGCTGAAACACTAAAGCATAAATGTCAGTAGCCTGAACAGAACACGATTCTTGTGTCTCAAGATGCAACTGACTGAGAAAAGTTTTCTTTTAGGTTTTTGAGATATTCATATTCAAACCTCAAATTTTCAAGAGAGGAACAAAATTCTGTGGGTATGGGTTCTGATGGACCATTACAACAAAAAAAAGATCATGTCTACAGAATTGATTCTGGAAATTAATTATTCAGACGTTAAAATTCATATTACACTGTGATTAATTCAGTGTTTGGTGTAATATGTTTAACTTTTGGCTCCTGTCACAGTTCAAATCAATTTGGAAACATCCCTATCCGGTTGTTCAGTCTGACGTCACTAGCCGTGTCTGGACCTAAACTCCGCTGCAGGTCCATATATCAAACGATCACTATGGCATTACTGAGAGTTGAAAAACTGTCTAAAGTCTTTCATCTTTAATAAAATGATCAGCGTTCTGCTCTACCAGGTGTAACAATTGAGTTTAACATCCAGGCATCCATGAAAACGGAATTTATGACATTTAACGGAGTTAGAAGTCAGCAGGGAGTTAGCTCGCTAGCTTCTATCTAAATACAATATAGCATGTCCTGACTGCGGGGTTTTGGAAACAAATTAAAACGTACAGCTCTGTTATCACTTCCAGCATAAATGAAGACAGAAAACTAAACAGCAGTGACGTTTGTAGGGTTACTGAAGTTTGGCTAGCTGGTATATAATGATGTGCTACGTGACCGCTAGCGACACAGCTATGTTAGCATAGTATAAACAAGCTAACTTTTTTTCCACTCGATAAAAGTTAACGTGAGTGTTCTCGGTGGTCAGGAACAAATGTAATCGCATGGCAGGATGCTGTAAAAGGACCAAACTTCAGCCAGGAGAATAACTGAGATAATCCATCCACAATACGAGGTTAGTCATTCATACTGCTGCATGGGCTGGGCTGTAGTTACATCCTAAGGTTTTAAAAACTGAGCTTAAATAAATGATTAGCGGTAATAAAAGCCGAGGGAGGTCAACAGTGATCACTGACTGTTTTAGGAGCTTTTTGAGATCAAATAGAAGAAAATACATAACATTAAACATGTTAACAACACAAAAGCCATATTAAACGCAGACTACTTTAGGCCCGGAAGTAGGATTCGTCGCGTCATCACTGAACAACCGGATTAGAGTATAACCTAGATCTCAGAGTGCTTATAAATAGTTTTATCTCTCACCGAAGTTTAAAACAATTGTAAGAACACTGTAAAAGTCTGAAGCGCATGTTTATGTGTATGGGGTCAATTTGGCATAATAAAAAGGAATTGTTATGGCGACATACACAAATACAGAAACAATATCCCGATGGAGGACATAATTTTGCGAATGAATAGATTATTAATGTATCACTTACAGAACTGTTCTTGGCTTTTTAAAGTTGTGTAACATATAGGGGGGAAAAAATCTGATTAATGCATCTGAGTTTTATAAACTTACATTAAAGGTAGAAAGAAACATCACCTTTTCAGCTGCTGCCGTCAAGTCCTTTAGCCAGAGTATTAAAACTAGACAAGAACTAAGAACTAAGAACAGATGAATCACGGAGGTTTCCAAAAAAAAAAAAAGGACCATATTGATTTGGAGACTTCCTTTTTAGGTCACCGTAAACAGTAGTTAATCAGTAACAGAAATAATGGGGAAAATAAGACTCTAGAAATCCAATAAAATACTGGCTGTACATTGTGGCTGGGCTCTGTACACAGCTGTTAATTAATTACAAGGTTGGAATTCATTATTTCATACAATACAGTATAATAATGTTTGGGGACTGGATGAAGCAGGAACTGATAAAAGCAGAGGGAGATATTTGGTGCGACCTTCATACTAGATGTTAACAAACATCGCACAAGCTTGTTTAAATAAGATCCTGTTGTGACAGATATTTCATGGAATTTGGATCCTTTGTACATTTATAAACAGCAGGATTTCATGAACAAGAAGCCATAACACAGTAACTGTGAGTTATTTTAAGGTTTTATATTTGAGGACATAAAATAAATCTTGTCCTTAACAGGAATTAAAATGAAATAACTACAACCTGAGATGATCTACAGTGCATATAATATTCAATTTTATCATTTACTTAACAAAAATAAAGCCAAAGTGCTGCTGATCAAAATACACTTGATTTATTAATCAACAGCAAGTGTGAAAAGCAAAGTGTTTTTTTTAGTTTGCTGGCCTGGAGCATTCAGGTGTGTCTTGATAATGAGAAAGGACATCAGCTCCAAGGTTAGATCGTGCAATACTCAGACAAATTGCCAAAAACCCAAGAGCTACATCCCAGTCTCTACAGGCCTCGGTTAGCATGTTAAATGTTAGAGCTCATGACAGTACATTAAGAGAAAGACAGAACAAGTACAGGTTGCTTAGAAGGATTACCAAGAGAAAGTCTCTTCTCTCTAAAAAGAACCTGGCAGCATGGCTTAACTTTGAAAATTTACATCAGAGCAAACTACAAGACTTCTGGATGTCATCTGGATAGATGAGACCAAACTGCAGATATTTCTCCATAATGCGCATAACGCCTCATTTGGCTAAAAGAAAAGGGGTGATTGGGGTAAAGGGGATGCCCTTTTTTGCAGCCACTGGACCTGAGTATCTTATATTGTTATATTGTTATGTTATATTCTTTTGTGAGGCCAACTGTCCGACAGCTAAAGACCCAAACTGGGTCAACAGGTCAATGATCCCAAGCACAGCAGCGAATCTAGAACAGAATGGCTGAAAAGGAGAAGAATCAACATGTTACAATGGCCCAGTCAAAAGTCCAGACCAATGACTGTAAAAACATATTATATATTATATGTATCATTCATATATTATTGAAAGTCATTGGTCCAGACTTTAACATGACTGAAATGCTATGGTAGAAAGAAGTCTAATTCAGACTATGGCAATTAATGTTCCCAAGGCGTACATGTGAAACTGGGATTATTGTAGAGGGTCACACCAATAAGCTTATAATACAATACAATACAATACAACTTTATTTGTATAGCACATTTAAAACCAGAGGTAGCCAAAGTTCTTCACAAAATCCAGTAAAACAGTAGCAAAGTACAAAAGCAGATAAGCTAGCAGAGAGAGAGAGATAAGAAAGAGATAACTCTTTATTGTCATTGCACAGTCATACATAGTACAGTAGTACAATGAAATTGGAAAAACTGTCCTACGTCGGCACTACATATAACACGACACGACACGATATGACACATCACAACGTAACAAACAACACAACACAGTATATTAACTTAGTATAAAAAAGAAGAATAAGTGTATGTGTATTGCACACTGTTATTATTGCACATTAATTATTATTGCACCTTGTTATAAATATAAATATTATTGTTATCGTTTTAAACATTGTTACCTCCCCCCTAAAAAGTCCAGGGAGGTATCCAGTCAGGTCAGCTATTTACATTGATCAGGGCTATTGCCCTGTTGTAAAAGCTGTCCTTGAGTCTATTTGTTCGGGACCTCAGCAGCCTGAACCTCCTGCCAGACGGCAGCAGCTTAAACACCCGGTGTCCTAGGTGTGTGCAGTCCCGTAGGATGCTGCGTGCCCTCTTGAGACAGCGAGTGCTGTACAGGTCCTTCAGGGAGGGAAGAGGATGTCCAATGATTTTTTGGGCCATGTTGATGACCCTCTGGAGTGCCTTTCTGTGTGCTGTGGTGCAGCTGGAGAACCACACACCGATGCAATATGTCAGCACACTTTCAATGGAGCAGCGGTAGAAGACGGTCAGCAGCTCCTTCTTCAGGTCCATTTTTCTGAGGATTCTCAGAAAGTGGAGACGCTGTTGGGCCTTCTTTAAGACCGCAGAGGTGTTAGAGCTCCATTGGAGGTCTGTGTCTATGTGCACACCCAGAAACTTGAAACTGGAGACCCTTTCCACGCACTCCCCGTTGATGCTGACAGGCTGCAGCTCGGACTTCCTCCTTCTGAAGTCAACTACCAGTTCTTTTGTTTTGGTGGTATTGAGGTCCAGGTTGTTGTCTGCACACCAATCTGACAGCCTCTGAACTTCAGCTCTGTATGCAGTCTCATCTCCCCCTGAGATGAGCCCCACCACAGTGGTATCATCTGCAAACTTGATGACTGTGTTGTCTGGGTTGTCTGGGTGGGAGGCCGGTGGGAGGTGGGAGGCATTGATTAACCAAGCATACAAGAACGTAGATGAGCAAGTAAGATTTAAAGATAAAATCCATAAAACAATCTAAACAAAAGAGAAGAAAAGGGGAGGGCGAGAAAGTACACTTAAAAGGCATGCTCTAGGAGGCTGGGAAGACTAAGCTAAAAAGGTGGGTTTTCAATCGAGACTTGAGGGTCTGGATCGAGTCAGATGCGCGAATAGTATGAAGGAGGTTATTCCAGAGGTTAGGTGCGACTGAAGCTAAGGCACTGTCACCTCTGGTTTTCAGCCGTCACGGCTAGGTTGCACCAAGAGCAATTTGTCAGACGATCTCAGTGTTCTACTGGGAGTATACACGCTAAGGAGATCAATAAGGTAGCAAGGTGCGATATTATTTATGATTTTATAGGTAAGCAGCAGGATATTTAAATCAATGTCGTATTTAATTGGAAGCCAGGGGATAAAATTATAAATCACTGAATCATTGAACTTTATTTTTTTGAGGCAACAAGCATTTACTTTTAAGTACATATATACACCATTAAGATAGCATTTACTCAGCATGGACGTCCAGAGCTGGGGGCTCGAACTCAGAATGTTGGCACGTGTATGCACTGTGCATACACAAGATTGCTCAGGTGATTAGGGGATTGATCTGTCATGTGATAAAGTGACTCGGACAAAGTAGACCCTTGGAGAAACCACTATGCTGCAGTTTGCTGCATAGTGATGAGGCACCAACTGGAAGAAGAATGAAACAGAAAAACTGCTGTAGAGGATCACCATAACAGCATATAATCTCAATATGATTTAATATCTGTAATAAAGCCAAAATAACAAGAACCATAAACAATTTGACAAAGTATACTTGAAAACCATTTAAAACCATTTAAAAATATTTAGTATTGGAAGTCAAAATTAACCCATGGCTCCCTGTTTTGTTCTCTAGCAGCTTCGTTCACAAAACTAGTTGTCAGATAGACGGCCACTTTCACATCCTGTAATGGGACTTACACATGCTTACATACATATGAAATCTAGACTTTCTGTCTCTGGTATCCTCCTATCCCCACCCCGTTTCTGAGTACACAACCACATACGTGATATTTCTGGTCCCCTGCTCTGCAGCTGCAGAAATGCAGCTAAGCTTTTTCTGTGAGGGAGTTTGAAAAAATATAAAATGGCAACATTGGGCAAGTTGTGGCAAGGACTGAACATGATGTACTTGTAAGACAAAGGACCTGATCGGATCATGTTTTGCTTGGCATTGTTTCAGTTCAGAAACTTGGAGCATTATGGCACGTAGGCTTCTCACAGAAAAGTTCCTAAATGTTGAAATAGAGCATCAGTGGGAAAGAAATGTGTCATGGTTGTTGCTGCCAGATGGGTTGGTCTGAATATTTCAGGTACTGCTGATGTACTGGGAGTTTCCCACACTAACACCTCTATGGTTCAGTGAGTGGCCGTGCTGAATGAAAATGCATCGTTGATGCCACAGATCACTTGTTACAACCAAGGTTTGCAGAAAAGCATATCTGAATGCACAACACTTTGAACCATGAAGTAGACAGGCAACAACAGCAGAAGACCATTCGTGTCAGATAAGAACAAGAAACAGAGTCTCGATTTCTGCTGAGAGATTCTGGTGGTAGGCTCCGAATGTGGTGTAAACAACATCAACATCGACAGTTCAGGCTGCTTGTTGTGTAACGACGTGGAGGACAGCAGTGTTGATGATCATGTCCATCCTTTTATAAGCACAGTGGGCCCATCTTCTGATGTGTACCTCCAGCAGGATAACGCACCAAGTTGCAAAACTCAAATCACCTCAAACTGCTTTCTTGAATATGACAGTGAGTTCACTGTACCTCTAAAGCCACAAGAAAACAATGCTTGCTCTTATAGACTTGTGTAATGGGACTGAAAACCCTTGAGTTAAAAAAAAGAAAAAAGGAAGTGATACTTTAATCCAAATGGTGCATGTCTGATACAGACATGCATTTAATTACAAGTTGTACAAGAGAATTCTTAATTTAAAGTTAACTCACAGTAAAGAGCATCCTACCTTCAAACAGTTTCAGAGAGGAAGAATAAGGTTTCCTGTTTGTGCAATATATCCTGTGACAGTGCTAAAGCTATTTTTATGAGGTGTGTCTGTTCTCAGACATGTGAAGCTAGAGACACCGGCAACCATAGTCAATTGTCTTCCAGGGGCCAGAGCAGGCGACATTGAAGGAAATTTAAAACTGCTGGCTAAGGGTAAACGTAAATTCAGTAAAATCATAATTCACGTTGGCAGTAATGACACCCGGTTACGCCAATCGGAGGTCACTAAAATCAATATTGAATCGGTGTGTAACTTTGCCAAAACAATGTCGGACTCTGTAGTTTTCTCTGGTCCCCTCCCCAATCAGACCAGGAGTGACATGTTTAGCCGCATGTTCTCCTTAAATTGCTGGCTGTCTGAGTGGTGTCCCAGAAACGAGGTGGGCTTCATAGATAATTGGCAAACCTTCTGGAGCAAACCTGGTCTTGTTAGGAGAGACGGCATCCATCCCACTTTGGATGGAGCAGCTCTCATTTCTAGAAATATGGACAAATTTATTAAACCCCCCAAAATATGACTATCCAGAGTTGGGACCACGAAGCAGAATTGCAGTCTTACACGCCTCTCTGCAGCTTCTCTCCTCCTGCTACCCCCCCAAAAACCCATCTCCATAGAGATTGTGTCAGCTCCCAAACAGACAAAAAACAAACTAAAAACCAGCAACAAACAACTTAAACATAAAAAAAATCACAAAGAAAGATCAATACAGTATCCACATCCTAACCAAAGAGTAAAACAGTGAAATGTGGATTATTAAATATTAGGTCTCTCTCCTCCAAGTCTCTGTTAGTACATGACTTAATAATTGATCAACAAATTGATTTACTCTGCCTTACAGAAACCTGGTTGCAGCAGGATGATTATGTTAGTTTAAATGAATCAACACCCCCGAGTCATTCTAACTACCAGAAATCTCGAAGCACAGGCCAAGGGGGCGGTGTGGCAGCAATTTTTCACACCAGCCTATTAATTAATGAAAGACCAAGACAGACTTTTAATTCATTTGAAAGCCTGATGCTTAGCCTCGTCCACCCCAGCAGTAAAACTCAGAAACCAGCCTTACTTGTTATCATCTATCGTCCACCTGGGCCTTACATAGAGTTTCTGTCTGATTTCTCAGACTTTATATCTAATTTAGTTCTGAGCTCAGATAAAATAATTATTGTGGGTGATTTTAACATCCATGTAGATGCTAAAAATGACAGCCTCAACATGGCATTTAATCTGTTATTAGACTCAATTGGCTTCTCTCAAAATGTAAAAGAACCCACCCACCACTTTAATCACACTCTAGATCTTGTTTTAACATATGGCATAGAAACTGAACATTTAACAGTGTTTCCTGAAAACCCTCTCATGTCTGATCATTTCCTGATAACATTTACATTTACAATAATTGATTGCACAGCAGTGGAGAGTAGACTTTATCAAAGTAGATGTCTTTCTGAAAGCGCTGTAACTAAGTTTAAGAACATAATCCACCCACTGTTATCATCTTCAATGCCCTGTACCAACATAGAGCAGAGCAGCTACCTGAACGCTACCCCAACAGAGGTCGATTATCTTGTTAATACACTCAACAAAAATATAAACGCAACACCTTTGTTACTGCTCCAATTCCCCATGGGATGGACGTAGAGACCTAAAATTCGTTCCAGATACACAATATAACCATCCCTCCCAAACAGTGGTCACAAATCAGTCCAAATGTGTGGTAGTGGGCACATCTGCTATATTGAGATAATCCATCCCACCTCACAGGTGTGCCACATCAGGATGCTGATCTGACATCATGAGTAGTGCACAGGTGTACCTCAGACTGCCCACAACAAAAGGCCACCCTGGAATGTGCAGTTTTTTTGCGCTATTGGGGGTCTGGGGACCCAGAACCGGTCAGTATCTGGTGTGACCACCATTTGCCTCATGCAGTGCAACACATCGTCGCATGGAGTCTATCAGATTGTCAATTGTGGCCTGTGGAATGTTGGTCCACTCCACTTCAATGGCTGTGCGAGGTTGTTGGATATTCGTGGGAACTGGTACACGCTGTCGTATACGTTGGTCAAGCACATCCCGAACATGCTCAATGGGTGACATGTCCGGTGAGTATGCTGGCCATGCAAGAACTGGGACATTCTCAGCTGCCATCTGCCCTGAACAATGTGAACCATGATTCATCCGTGAAGCGCACACCTCTCCAACGTGCCAGACGCCATCGAATGTGAGCATTTGCCCACACAAGTCTGTTACGGCGACGAGCTGGAGTCAGGTCAAGACCCCGATGAGGACGACGGGCATGCAGTTGAGCGTCCCTGAGACGGTTTCTGACAGTTTGTGCAGAAATTGTTTGGTTGTGCAAACCAATTGTTCCAGCAGCTGTCTGGGTGGCTGGTCTCAGACGATCTTGGAGGTGAACCTGCTGGATGTGGAGGTCCTGGGCTGGTGTGGTTACACGAGGTCTGCGGTTGTGAGGCTGGTTGGATGTGCTGCCATATTCTCTGAAACGCCTGTGGAGACGGCTTATGGTTGAGAAATGAACATTCAATGCACGGGCGACAGATCTGGTTGACATTCCTGCTGTCAGCATGCCAATTGCACGCTCCCTCATTGCTTGTGGCATCTGTGGCATTTTGCTGTGAGACAAAACTGCACATTCCAGGGTGGCCTTTTGTTGTGGGCAGTCTGAGGTACACCTGTGCACTACTCATGATGTCAGATCAGCATCCTGATGTGGCACACCTGTGAGGTGGGATGGATTATCTCAATATAGCAGATGTGCCCACTACCACACATTTGGACTGATTTGTGACCACTGTTTGGGAGGGATGGTTATATTGTGTATCTGGAATGAATTTTAGGTCTCTACGTCCATCCCATGGGGAATGGGAGCAAAAACAAAAGTGTTGCGTTTATATTTTTGTTGAGTGTAATTTTACCTCCTCACTACGTACGACTCTGGATACTGTAGCTCCAGTGAAAACTAAGGCCTCAAATCAGAAGTACCTGAATCCGTGGTATAATTCTCAAACACGTACCCTAAAGCAGATGACTCGTAAGCTGGAGAGGAAATGGCGTATCACAAATTTAGAGGATCACCATTTACCCTGGAGAAATAGTTTGTTGCTTTATAAGAAAGCCCTCCACAAAGCCAGAACATCTTACTATTCATCACTGATTGAAGAAAATAAGAACAACCCCAGGTTTCTCTTCAGCACTGTAGCCAGGCTGACAAAAAGTCAGAGCTCTACTGAGCCAACAATCCCTTTAACGTTAACTAGTAATGACTTCATGAACTTCTTCACAAATAAAATTTTTATCATTAAAGAAAAAATTACCAATAATCATCCCACAGATGTAATATTAATCTTTTAATCTTATAATCTTTTAGACCCCATTCCTACAAAACTGCTCAAAGAAGTTCTGCCATTAATTAATTCTTCGATCTTAAATATGATCAACCTATCTCTAATAATCGGCTATGTACCACAGGCCTTCAAGCTGGCTGTAGTTAAATCTTTACTCAAAAAGCATCTCTAGACCCAGCAGTCTTAGCTAATTATAGGCCAATCTCCAACCTTCCTTTCATATCAAAATCCTTGAAAGAGTAGTTGTCAAACAGCTAACAGATCATCTGCAGAGGAATGGTTTATTTGAAGAGTTTCAGTCAGGTTTCAGAGCTCATCACAGCACAGAAACAGCTTCAGTGAAGGTTACAAATGATCTTCTTATGGCCTCTGACAGTGGACTCATCTCTGTGCTTGTCCTGCTAGACCTTAGTGCTGCGTTCGATACTGTCGACCATAATATCCTTTTAAAGCAATTAGAACATGCTGTAGGTATTACAGGTACTGTGCTGCAGTGGTTTGTATCATATCTATCTAATAGACTCCAATTTGTGCATGTAAATGGAGAGTCCTCTTCACACACTGAGGTTAATTATGGAGTTTCACAGGGTTCAGTGCTAGGACCAATTCTGTTTACATTATACATGCTTCCCTTAGGCAGTATCATTAGAAGACATAGCATACATTTACACTGCTATGCAGATGACATCTATGAAGCCAGATAACACACACCAATCAGTTAAACTGCAGGAATGTCTTAAAGACATAAAGACCTGGATGGCCGCTAACTTTCTGCTTCTGAATTCAGATAAAACTGAGGTTATTGTACTCGGCCCTGAAAATCTTAGAAATATGGTATCTAATCAGATTCTTACTCTGGATGGCATTACCTTGGCCTCCAGTAACACTGTGAGGAACCTTGGAGTCATTTTTGACCAGGACATGTCCTTCAATGCACATATTAAACAAATATGTAAGACTGCTTTCTTCCATTTGTGCAACATCTCTAAGGTTAGAAATATCCTGTCTCAGAGTGATGCTGAAAAACTAGTTCATGCATTTATTACTTCCAGGCTGGACGACTGTAATTCATTATTATCAGGATGTCCAAAAAACTCGCTGAAAAGCCTTCAGCTAATCCAAAATGCTGCAGCAAGAGTGCTGACATGGACTAGAAAGAGAGAGCAGATTTCTCCTGTTTTGGCTTCCCTTCATTGGCTTCCTGTTAAATCCAGAATTGAATTCAAAATCCTGCTCCTCACATACAAGGTCTTAAATAATCAGGCCCCATCTTATCATAAGGACCTTGTAGTACCATATCACCCTATTAGAGCACTTCGCTCTCGCTCTGCAGGCCTACTTGTTGTTCCTAGAGTATTTAAAAGTAGAATGGGAGGCAGAGCCTTCAGTTTTCAGGCCCCTCTTCTGTGGAACCAGCTTCCAGTTTAGATTCGGGAGACAGACACTATCTCTACTTTTAAGATTAGGCTTAAAACTTTCCTTTTTGCTAAAGCATATAGTTAGGGCTGGACCAGGTGACCCTGAATCCTCCCTTAGTTATGCTGCAAGAGACGTAGGCTGCCGGGGGATTCCCATGATGCATTGAGTTTTTCCTTTCCAGTCAACTTTCTCACTCACTATGTGTTAATAGACCTCTCTGCATTGAATCATACCTGTTATTAATCTCTGTCTCTCTTCCACAGCATGGCTTTATCCTGTTTTCCTTCTCTCACCCCAACCGGTCGCAGCAGATGGCCCCGCCCCTCCCTGAGCCTGGTTCTGCTGGAGGTTTCTTTCTGTTAAAAGGGAGTTTTTCCTTCCCACTGTCACCAAAGTGCTTGCTCATAGAGGGTCATATGATTGTTGGGTTTTTCTCTGTGTCTATTATTGTGCGATCTACGCATAGAAGGGAAAACAGAGCAAGGAGAAGTATTAAATAGTTAGACACAGTTGGAAAAGACAACAGCCACAAACAAAACTGATTGGAACACTAAGCCAAGCAGCCAATCAAATGGTAGAAATAGCGTGCATAACGAATTATGAAACTTTATATTTGTACTTTTAACGGTAGCTAGAGTAGGTCAGCAAAATAAATTCAAACTATTTATCGTTCACAGCCTTTTTTTGGTGTTCTTCATTCTTTCATACATCCACATGATAGAGATTGGTAAGATGAATGTGTTGAAGTATGCTGGTGGTCATTAGGCTAATCCTCTTTTCCATCTTTTAGGCTAGCTGTCCGGATGCTAGCTCTAAGATAATCCTGAATTTTACCCCTTTATTGGTGGACAAAGAAATCCCACTAAAACCAACTAGCGTCTTGTTTTTAATCCTTTATAGTGAAAGGGTTTAATCTTCTTTCCCTGATCTAATGGCCCTGCACCATTCACTTTATCAGAAAGTGCCATGATTGTGATCTGGGATTGGAATATTACAGCACGACATTTATAATGAATTTTTTAAACGCACAAATACTGACTACAGAATCTCACATCTCACAGACACAGCAGTCTCTTCACCCTCTATAAGAGACAAAAATGATCTACTTCATTTATGTGCATTTGTTACTTCTCAGCCATACACGCTATTTAAAAGATGGCCATACCTTTAAAATCTAAAAAATTGGTAACACTAATATGACACTTTATAAGATAACTAGTGGTGTACTTGGCCTAGTTTAATATTGAGTTTCCATGTATTTTACCTGAAATTAAAACGCAAAACAATTTACCTACTTAATTTAGCCAAGAAAGAATTACACTGTAGGTAATTTTAATAAGTATGTAAGTATAAGTTTTGGGTATCGCAAGTATTTTATAGGAAAGGAGACAAATTGTACTGCAAGTAGTGTAGAAGTGGAGTCACGATATTTATTTATTTATATATATATATATATATATATATATATATATATATATACACATATAGTATATACACTGGGTGAATGTGCAGTAGTAGCAGCAAGCAGGTGAATTCTGTACATTAATATGAATAGATATCTGACTATTTTACAGGATAGTCAATATAAACATATTTAAAATTAAAGGAATTGAAATGGACATTGTGCCTTGGTTTAGTGTCTGGAAGAGTCCTGTCTCAGTCAATTATAGATTATAGATGATGTGAGAGGGCGGGTGTGTGTGTTTAGGGCACGGATGGCTTGGGGATAGAAGCTCCTCTTGAGTCTCTCTGTCCTTGCCCGGAAGATGCGGAACCTTCTACCAGATTGCAGAAGTTGGAACAGTTTGTTGCCAGGATGGGACGGGTCCTTCAGTATCTGCGCTGCTCTAGTCCGGCATCTCCTGGTGTAGGTGTCCTGAAGCGGGGGGAGAGCAATCCTGCAGCAGCGTTCTGCTGTACGGATCACTCTCTGGAAAGCTTTTTGGTCCTTCACACAGCTGTTCCCGAACCACGATGTCATGTTCTGTGTGAGGGGTGCAAAGCCTCACAGATGATGTGCAGCAGTGGGTCCCTCAGTCTGTCCTCACTCTGGACACTTGCAGTTGTCACACATGGAAATCAAATGTGTGATAAGCTGCAGGATTCAAACACAAGTGTGACTTATAAATGAATGTTCATACTTTTATTACACAATCAGAGAGAAAGAAAAAGAGAGAGAGTGCAGGACAGACAGACAGGTGACAGTCTCAGGCGTATACACTGCTACAAAACAGCACAAAAGAAGGAGGATTGTGTTATTACGAAACAAGAAGAGTTCACGTGTGACTCCTGTGATTAAAGCATCTTTCTTTCAGCTTAACGAGTGAACCGTCAGCTCGTTCAAACACACGTTAAAGTCCGTTTGGCTCGACACCACCGAACAGAGGCAGCAATATAACATAGCTAACATTAACAGTGCAGTGAATCCTGCTTGTGCTGTGATATTCAGGACTGCAAACCGAGCAGCATCACTAACTTTCAGCTTGTTGTGTTTGTGGATATATGACTGACTTTAATTATCCATAAAATCATCACATTCTCTGTAAGATTAAAGTCAACTATTGAACGGCGTATATTTTGAAGTAAAGGCTTTAAAACCAAGTTAGTACAAACATCGCTAATGTCACATAACTTTCCCGACATGTGGCCAACAGTAATGTTTTAATGGTCTTCATTATAAAAACATTTGCGCATAAATAAGTGACATAATATTCAGTACTTCTGAAAGTTTACTCTTCGGCGGCTCTGCTTCCGCCTTTTTTTCCGGCAAAATTATCCACACCACCGCCGCGCTATGAAATCTGGGATATGTTGGGCCATGAAGGCTACACCAACCCATCCTTAAAATTCAGGGAAATTAAGGACGCATTTGAGGGCCGCATTTCGAGCAGCCTTTGAATTGGGACAGCCTTCGTCGTGTTGCTGTGACGTAATCGGCCTTAAAATGCGGCCTTCAGTGGCGTGTCTAGAAAATTTTTGTTGGGGGGGCCAGGTAGGGGCACAGATTTGGAGAAGGGTGGCAGATTTAATTGGCAGATAATGTTTAAAAAAAAAATTCTACCAACCCTTCACCATAATTCAATAACCCTATAAACCTAATAACCAAATGCACTTTTAACTCTTATTAGAATGAGATTTTAACCACTACGGTGCAAAGTTTTTAGATACTGCGTTGATAAAGTACAAGAGATACAATCAGTGCTTTGTCAGTGTTTACTCAGCATTCAAGGACAGCAATATTTGCATAGTATTTTTACTGATATATACTGCACATGTGTTTTGGGCAAAAACATTTTTGAATATTAAAATACGAACATTTGTAGCAAACAATTGACAAATTAGCCAATTCCAATGTAAAACTTTCTCTGCCTGTTAAAAAAAGAAGATAATCTTCTCACAAACTGGTGTTTGATTTTGAAACAGGAAAAAAGTGGAGAAACAACTGAAAAGACTAATATTTGAATAAAACCTGAAAGCAAGTAAATACTTTCTATGCTGCCTTATGGTAAACTTTGGTAATATTGATAAAGAACAACACTGGCTGATGATAAAATACAGTCAGCTGGCATGGTGACACTGCCAGTATTAACCTGCAGGGCTGGACTGGGACAAAAAAATTGGGCATTTTTACTACAGACCGGCCCACCAGGTATTAAAGCCATAAAGCCTTTGAATGAAAACAAACCCTGTTGTGACAGTGATGTACAGTCTTTTTGGTATATGTATGATTTCTATACATTTTACGTCAGATAAAAACTTTGGTTGTAAGATTTAGATAATTATTTAATAAAAGCTAGATATTTTAAATGAGAATAAGAAAGAAAAGTATTTCTTTGTGCCCCCTTTCCCTGTTAATGCCCTACCTGGCCCCCTGGCAAAACTTTGCTAGACCCGCCCCTGCACAGTTACCAGCTGTCAGCTACATAAAAAAGGATCCTGGTGGGTGGTCTTCACGTTTCCCTCTCACCAGATATCCAAACCGACATCATGACCAGCAGCTTTACAGCTGTGGCTCCAGCAAACATCAGCTGATACTAGAAATTAATATTAAATAAATTCTAACAACAGCCGATCAAGCTTAAACGTGCTGCTGTTGTTTAGCGCAACATCTGCTGGTTTCGTCTTTCTGGCGCAAAGTGGGCGATAAACAAACAAGAGAGAAAAGCCGATCAGCTGATCATCGATCAGTTTCATGATTGAAGTAGCAACAGGAGAGGCAGGATGAGAGAAGAGGCAGCTGTGCAGCGTAAAGACAGAATAAATCCAGCTTTGTGTCTTTTTCCATTATAGCTGAAGTTCGGGACAAACTGGGTCTCTTCTCAGCTCAATACGAAACGTGTAATATTTTCTCTGATTGAGGGACCATTCCATTTTTTTAAGGAGCCGTTGGCAACTCTACTAACTAACCTTATGAATAAAATAAAGTTCACTATCAGTAACATCATAGCAACCGAACAGCTGTATAAAAACTCCAAGCTGGCTAGAACGCAGTATGAGTTATTGCAACTGACAGTAAAAAGTCAGCACAACGAAAATAAACTCCACCTAAACTTGGTTTATATCTGACCCAGATAGACTGCAGGTCATAACTTCTTACCTGAAGTTCAGTTCACCTGACACTCGGACTGGCGGCTGCCTCGGGGCTCTCCTCCTGCCTCCCCTTCCCTCATCCACCTGCTGCCTCTGTGGAAGCCCCGCCATAGCCACCACCAAACAACGGAGTTATTTCTACACATCGACCTGCATCTGGCCAATCCACCACCTCTCATTGTTCATGCCGTTACAAAAAAAATAAAAAATAAGTCAAATAAGCCCGATGGCCAGTCCAGCTATGTTAACCTGCAACCAAATCTGCAGCTCCATACAGCAATGTTACGACTTAGATTACATCTTATAACTCATAACTCTTATGTTAGCTCCCCTCTGTAGCATACTGTCTGAAATATTCCACAGCTGCAATAATTCTTTAAGTGTTATTTTTTTCCTTGGTATTCTAATTTCACCGAAGTTTACTAAACTCAACAAACTTAATATTACTTACCGGGACATTTATTCTGTCCTCATTTTCTTTCACCGAAAAATTGTTTCCTGCAGTGACGTCTTTCGTGCTTGGCTCTCCTACCTTTGCTAACGTGATGCACATAGCGCAGAAGCCGATGCTGCATTCACCTACACTCGGGTATCTGAGCGTCACCGTGAAAACATAATCGGACATTTGATATTTGATTGAATTTTATTGTTTTGCCTTTGGGGTGGCACCTGGGGTGGCCAGTCTGGTTGGGGGGGTGGCCTGTGCCCCCCCAGGCCACCCCGCTGGACACGCCATTGGCGGCCTTTAAGGCTGCAGCCCAAATCCGGTCCTTGGTACTTCCTGGCTTGTGTAGTTACTAGGTAACAAAAGCTCAACACTGCCCCTAGCGTCCTGGAGCACTTCCATTGTGTTTTGGAATTTGCATGTGTTTTGGGGTTTGCAAGTGTTTTGGAGTTCGCATGTGTTTTGGAGTTTGGAGTTTGTACACGTTGTCATTAACGTGGCTTCACTCCGCAGCCACGCCGCTTTGCTAGCTAAAACACAGGTGTCGGCATATAAGGACGCTGTCATAGCCTGTCAACCACGTTGATTAGCTGCGTATATACAAATGTGAATCGCATTATTGGCTGGACTATGGGATAAGGTGGCATCGTTCTAATCCCATACGGGAGCAGCCAGTCACTTACTGACTAACACTGCAAAACAGAATTGTTAAAGTATTGATTTTAATTTCAATTCAGGTTGGATTTTTTTTGTGCGCAACACAGATTTTGTGCGCAGAGACCGTGCCAGCAGTGCGCAATTGCGCACGCGCGCAGCTTAGAGGGAACGTTGGCCTCCACTGTGTTTTACAGATGGCTGTGCAGTCTCACTGCTATATCCCTCTCCTGTCCTACTTACATATTGAAGATTTGAAACAAAAAATTCCAATTTTTAGATTAATCTTCCCAGACCTTTGTTTTTCTCTGATCTTTCATTCCAGTTCTTGTGTAGTTCAGCATACCTCACCCCTTTCTCTGCATTTCCCATACTTAAGAATGGTTTCTTTACAGTCAGCCTCCCATTAAAACCATTTTGTCTCTGACAAGACCCGAACTCTTTCATACCCAGCATTTTTTATTTTATTTCTCTTTGCTCTTTGGTTTCTGAGAAAAAAAGATATCCACATATGTGGACATTCATTTTTAAATTTCAGTAGAACACCATAAAGTCACAATTGAGTAATGATGTGCAACTCATCTTTATCTGGTGTCTGAACACAGCAGCATTTTCCCAAGTACAAAACCAAAATGGGAAACAACAATTGTGCCCCTTTGAGCAATATGGCTCATTTGAAGTGCTGCTAAGAGTTGCAGGAAGACGTATGTCTGCAACAAAGTACAAAAAAAGTAAAAGATTTCTGAACATCGCCTGAAACACAAAACGTTTCACTCCAAAACTGCTACTTCAACTTTTTCCCCCCAGTGAGAACATGTTTGTAAAATTTAGTATTGTGGTCTAGACAACCCACATACAGTATGTGAACGCCAGGTCCTACGAGGTTAACGTCTTAACTTTCAGATACTGTTCATCTGCTGTGGATAATTTAGGCCTCACATTGCTTCTTTTCTCCACTGTCCTCTTTCCTTAGATTTTTTAAGGACACCACACACCATGCTATGATATGCCACACTTTCAGCTAATAGCTCTTTGTTAGTGCAAATACAGCATTTTATGCTTTTCAAACCACAAAAGACACGAGAACAAATGATAAACAGCTTAACTTGAGTTCGATGCCTTTTTATGTTTGAATACTTCAAGTCAGTATTAAGTGGCTCAAGCAAAAACAAATAATTTTAAAAAAATCCTGAAAATGTGTCAGGTACAAGGACTGGACTTAAAATGATTGAACAGCAGTCAATAACCTTCAGAAACCCGTGAGAACTAAATCTAAAGTGTGTCGTTATCTCATAATCAATCATACTTACGCCATGTAGAGTAAGTCAACCATTTAAAGACAAACCATTTTATGTTAAAAATAGAGCTCCGATCTGATCCCTACACCACAAAGCAAGTTCAACCAGAATACCTTTCTGCTATCTGGATTCACTTATCCCAACATTTACAGCTGAGATAAGCAGTTACATAAATCAACCAAGTTAACTCAGTGTTTCCTTTTCATGAAAGACATCGTGTTAGCAGCATTTGACTCATCTAAAAGGGAAGTTTCACATGTCACGTGACTCTTCTTTCACAGAATTATTGTTATCATTGCCCCCTACTCCAGAGACTTTATCAGACACGATGATTAAAAATCTAAAATAAATTAAAAAACATTTGCAAAAAGGACACACAATTAATCCTGCAATTAAAATAAATCAATCAATCTATATCGTGATTTAGCACACAGAACTGTAGTCACAACCTTATTCAAGATTAGTTTAATCACTGAGTGCGCTCTCAGAGCTGTTTTTTATTTCTTAGGTGACAGTAAACCAGTTTCATTTAAAAATGAAAGCTTACAGTCCCACAGCCTGATAAAGGAGATGTGAAAATAGCTTTGGTATGCCGGCAGATACAAGTGAAATTAATTTGAACATTGTATTTTTGGTGTGCTCTGTGTAATTGCAGTTCAAGTAAAAAGGACTACACAAATCTCTAGTATAAGAAATATTTTTGCATCTAGGTAATCTAAAAGCATTGCTCTTCTGACAAAGGAAATATGGCTTCATGTGTTATCTGCCAAAACTGATCTCAGAAATAGTAGGATAGAGCAAGTTTGGTTCTCACACTGTACTCTTGCATGAATTGCTGATCAGTGAAGGGTCTTTCAACAACAACTGCTTCATTAAATCGAGGTTTAAGGTGCTGCCATACGATTGGTTTCCTTTTTTTAACAAAAAGTAATGAACCATCAATGACACGCTGACATTTTGTGATGACCAACTCCAGTCTACCCTACTGCTGGCAATCCAAGGTTATACATTTGTCATAAGTGATGTGTGTTACTGTGAATAAGTTAGAGGGCTGCTAAATCAAGGCTAGCAACCTTAAAAAGGAAGATCCCAGAGACTTTCAAACTGACAGTTCAGAGTCAGGTTGATATGACTGTAGTTCATTTTTCTTCTCACGTGTTTACATAGACTTGCTCACTACTGCACGAATTACTTGTTGGAAAATAGTAAAAGATACAGTGAAATTCTGGCCTTTAATGACATCAGTAACTCAGTTCAAAATACAGTCATGGGAATCTCACTTCTTTTATGGCTTTAAAACAGGATACATTATTAAAGTATGGGACGATCGTGGCTCAAGAGTTGGGAGTTTGCCTTGTAATCGGAAGGTTGCGGGTTCGAACCCGGCTTGGACAGTCTCTGTCGTTGTGTCCTTGGGCAAGACACTTCACCCGTTGCCTACTGGTGGTGCCAGCATCCGGCAGCCTCGCCTCTGTCAGTGCGCCCCAGGGTGGCTGTGGCTACAATGTAGCTTGCCATCACCAGTGTGTGAATGTGTGTGTGAATGGGTGGATGACAGGTTGTGTAAAGCGCTTTGGGGTCCTTAGGGACTGGAAAAAAAGCGCTATACAAATACAGACCATTTACCATTTACCATGTAAAGTCCTGAATTTCACTGCTCACATGTAGAATCATTCACAAAAATGATCGCTGGTGTTAAATACACTAGGCATTAGGTGGTGTCTATTACAAACATTACTGATGTTTACTACTTTTTAAACCCATTGATAACTACCTTTAGTTGTCTAAGAGTCTTATTGATAGTTAATTACTTTTTTGTTGCAATTATGCAATTATTGCAATAAAGGAAGACAACACACAGCACAACATAGAGGCAAAAGTGTGACAATCAATCGCCCGTTTACCCTATTGGAATAATCTGGTTACACAGGTTTGAGATGTTTCCCAGGAATAGTAAGTAAGTTACATAAGTCACCAGCATTTGTTGTGTTGTCAGCCAGCATAAGTTACCATGGCGTTATACGTGAACCACGTTTCTACAACAGAAACCTCAGTGTTAACTCTGAGATTACCTGGATCAGACGAAATCCGGCTTCTTTTATTTGGCACCAAGTCGCAACTGTGACGTCAAGGTGTGGCCAGCAAAGTTCCCCTCTCTTTTATTGTAAAGAAGTTTGACCACATATTTAATCTGTGAAATAGCTTACCAGAAAACCCAACATGTGCAATTTTAACTGTACATCTCAGTTTTTCTACATGATAAAGAAATACTGTTGTAGTGATTTAAACAAAAAAACAAAACAAAAACAAGCTGTGAGCATGACTTTTTGGGCTCGAATTGTAAGAAATAACTTTTTCAAGACAGACTGTCTTGTAATTATAAAACTGAAAATTTTTGTCAAATCGTTTTTCCCCTTGACAACAAAAAATCAAAAGAAATCAAAAGAAATAGTGAAAAACATTTTTTGAAAAGAAATCCTCTGGGTCAAATCGGACACCCTTCGACACCCCTTCCCCTTAGCTAGCGGAAAAGACAAAGTATCTTGTCATCAGGATTGTGTATCTGGGAACAATGAATGACAAATATTTTATCAGGTATAGTATGACAATGCTATTACCAGGTAGCTTACCATAGATTCCAGCAATAAATAGTGTTTCTGATGATCTGGAAATAATTTCACCCTGGTGCAAACAGAAAGATTTGGAAATCACCAATTTAGAAAAGAAGCAATACAACACAGGAAGCTATGATTATCTTGACTTCCTTAATGACGATAGAAAGCGATGCATGAGTATGATGTAACAAAACCAAAGGTGCCACCTCAGAAAGTCCTGAAACCAAAGAGGGGTTTCTTGTTACGTGTCTTTTAGATAAAAAAACAGTAGGGAAAGCACAGCACAAAAGTGAAATAGGCAGGATGTTGGTATTCAGCCTATACGTGGATAACCACATCTTGCCCGTCTTTCATTGAAACGTAAGCGGAGTTTTATGGTCTCACTCACGTCATCAGGAATTCACCTAACAAGAAGTCAAATAGTACTCCTTGATTAGTAAGTAAACCAAACGCTGAATCAGACTATAAAATTCCCAGAAACATGTGATGGAAACCTTAGGGTGTGTCTGTGTCACAGCAGGGTAGGTACTCAGCTTTGTGTGCCAAGGTATTCTGCTAATACACACCAGCCTGTGTCATCAGGTGTGTTCATGAAAACTGGGTACTATTACAGACATGTACAAAATTGTACATAAAAACACAGGTCTTACAGCTCTATATTAGTATTTTATAAACCATTTGCTAATATTTCCCAGGTGTTTCAGTTATTTATAGGAAAAGGTTCAGTAGCATTAAATCCACATAGATTCTTCTTCTGGTGGGGACTGTGGTGAACAAAATGACGTATGCTGGGAGTAGATAAAATGAAGCAATTAAAAAAAACCGGTATGTACCGGTATGCTCTGCTATGCAGTTGCATCAGATTCTCTCAGGCAGTTCAATACATCTGATGTGTTGTGCCTGGTCTGGGGTGCAGTGTGTCAGTGGCAGTGAATCGTAGATTATAAAAGAGATTCAAAGACCTTGGGCACCCTTTACTGAGCAACCAGTTTAGGTAAAGGATCTTTAATGTTGGTGATTGACAAAGTTAACTATGAAATTTCACAATGCAGATAACAGATGAGCAGCACGGGTCCGTACTTTACAGGATTTGTATTTTCTTTAAAAAAATCAGTTTTTTTGAACACTTGTTGATTTTATAAGCTATGTCTGAGTTCTAGTTTGCACTCTAACTTCCTGTATCTAAATTGAGATAAAGCTGAGGTTATTGTACTCAGCCCTAAAAACATCGTAGACACATGATGTCCAACCAGGTGCTTACTCCAGATGGCATTACCTTGGCATTCAGTAACCCTGTAAGGAATCTTGGGAGTTATTTTTGACTAGGCACATGTTTCAGTGCACATATTAAACAAATATGTACTGTTTTCTTGCATTTGATCATTATCTCTAAAATTAGAAACATCCTGTCATGTGATGCTAAAAAGCTAGTTTGTGTATTTATCACTTCTAGGCTGGACTATTGCAGGTTGTTCTAAAAACTCCCTGAAAAGCCTTCTGTTGATCACAAAATGCTGTAGCGAGAGTACTGACGGGGACCGAAAGAGAGATTCATATTTCTCTCAGACTGGCTTCCCTTCATTGGCTCTCTGTTAAACCCTTTTCCTTACATGGGCTGGATCAGGTGACTCTGAATCCTCCTTTAGTTATGCTGCAGTAGGCCTAAGGTGCTAATGCACTAAGTGTTACTCCTTCTCTCACCTCTTTTCACTCACTATGTGTTTACACCACTTTGCATTTAATCATTAGTTATTACTAATCTCCGGCTCCCTTCTACAGTCTATGTTTTGTCCTGTTTCCCTCCCCTCACCTCCAACTGGTCACCACAGATTGGCTGCCTCTCCCCGAGTCTGGTTTTGGGAGGTTTCTGTTAAAAGGGAGTTTTTCCTTCCCACTATCACCAAGTGCTTGCTCATAGGGGGGGGTCATGTAATTATTTTCTCTGTATTATTGTAGGGTCTTTGCCTTACAGTATAAAGTGCTGTTGTAATTATTACTCTATAAACAAAACAGAATCAAATCTTACACAATTTCTTTTCTTAAATAGTAAAATGCACCATCACCCCCTCCAAATAATTTTGCCAATATTAATGTCAGTATGATAATGCAATGTGAACAATCACAATTCAAAGTGGGGATAAGTTCTTGAGAATAAGCTGTTTTTCTGCAATGTGCATATTAGAATTGCAAATATGCTGATTTTAAAAGAGATTGTAATCATGTGCACTTGTTTACTAAAATTAACACTTCACTTACGGTCAACTCACAGCTTATTGTTAACTATAGTGTGATTATTTATGTTGTCCGAGAAGATATATGCAAATAGAATTATCTATCTGTACATATATTTACCCCAGTGCTGGTACCGGTTGTTAAATTTTTCTAACATGTGATATGATTTAACTTACAGAGATGTATACATATATTTTGCATTTTGAATACAGTTATTACCACTATCTGACAGCAGGAGTGGGCAAGCCAAGCAGAGCAGACTTATTCATGTAATGATTTTCTGTTTTCCTTTAAAGAAAGAAAAGTTTGATTTATAGTTGCTACATGCTAGTACATGCCAGGATTTTGTAGAGAAAATAAATTACACAAGGGTATTTTTCGTATTCAAAACTTTACTCAAACAGTTGGTGTTTACAAAGAGTGCACAGACTTAATGCTGCTGTGGAGACAGACCCAAAGGAAACCCAACAGTAGCCAAGATCATAGCTAAAAAGTATCTGCAAAGGTCATCCTACAGAGGTTCGTAATTCTCTGCACAAGTCTGTTTTAAAGCAGGTTCAAGGAACTGCAAATGAAAGCAAACTCACTTAAATCCATAAATGAGCTGTCGTGGAGTTTGTTGTCATCAGGGATTGAACTATCATCTGAAACTACAATCTCTAAAGCTAGCATTTATCAGAAACACAAAAACTCCACTTGGTTGAGGCAATAAGTCGAAAACAAAACGAAAATAAAAAAATAAAATAAAAAACACCAAAAAAAAATGCTCAGAAAGAAGATAACAATAAGCTATTTGAACAACTTTAGCAATAATAATCTTTACCTCCCGAATTCACTGCAGAGCAAACGCGAGCCTCAGTTTAAACAGCATGTCTGAAAACCAGTCAATATAATAAATATAAATACATCTGAGGTTTTCTACAGACTGTGAAAAGGACATGACAAAAATAGCTTTGTTTTCAAACTTGATGCACTTGCATAAATAAAAGTATAGTAATAACATTAATTACAATAATTATAATAAACCAAGGTATTGTAGGCCCTCTGAAGTGTAAGGCTTGGGCCTGTAAAACATGTCAAACGTCCTCTGTCTTCACAGTAGATGCACAATGACAACTATGTATGGGTGAACTACATACTCGTATACGTATTTCTCAACCACAAAATGTAACGCAATAAGCAACAAGATCAACCGTTGTTAAAACGGTGACAGAGAATTTTAGTTCTTTGGGGTTTATGATTTGACACAATTCTTCATAACTCAAACTGTCAACAGTCAACGGCTACAGTGTGTCTGCATCAGTGGAGAAAACAGAGTTGAGAAAACCTCCATCAACAAGTTTCTGTATGGCAAAAATTGTGAAAACATCAGTCTGAATCAGTGAATTGTGATTTAAATGAGAAATATGTTTCTGCTGTAGAACATGTAGTTTTTTAGTCAACAGTTGCTAATCAGGGTGGCAGAGAACAAAGAAAATATCAAATCTTTTTCACATTTAATTCATTAATGGCTTCTTCCTGAAAGAAAGAAAAAAACGATGAAATGGGGGAAAGCAAACAATCTCCAGACTGCAATGGGACATGAATGTCGATGAATATTATTCAAAGCACACAAGAGTCAGTTAAAGTCCCAGCCGTAGTTTATAAATATGGAGCCTGACAGGCCGTGGAAGAGCAGGAGGGGCGGTCAATCCTTTAAGCAGTACCCTCAGAAAGAAAAGGATGTCACTCCATGATGGCTCGATAGATGACCGGCTCAATGTAGTCCTCTCTATATCGAGAATTGATGACCCGCTGCCTTTTGGTGTTCTGCTTGACATCGTTTTGCGCGAAGAGCTCGAAACGCATGTCTGATGCCACCGACTGAAAACCGAAAAGGAGATACAAAAGTTACTGCTTAGTTCTACAGTTGTGATGCAAACATACAGCTGCAATTGCACAACAAAGTTGGCTAGCTGTGAAGAAAAGAAGTAAAAAAGAATACGGTCACCAGTCCCACCCTGCAGCCTTCAAAGTAGATGCACCTATGGGACCAATTTGAAAATCCTACGTCACCTCATTCTCAAGCTATCGTGTTCACAAAGTTTGGTGTCCATGTCATCCACCAAGCAGGGTGATGACAATACCCTATTAGCCTTTTAGAGCTGAGAGGTAATAAAAGCAGACTGCAAAGTTCTGCAAAGCTCATAAACCCGTTATTACTCATAACAGAACAGATAAATAGTTAAAGATTAATCGTCCCCTCATAAATTACCAACGGTCTACACTTTGAGAACTGACTGCTGTCCTGTTCTTGTCTGACAAAGGATTCTAGTTGCTCAACAGTCTCGGCTCTTTGTTGAACTTTTCACTTCATGATACTCAATGTTTTCAGTTGGTGAAGGCCAGATTCTTTATGTATGAAACCACGCTGTTGCAATAGCTGCAGTACGTGGATTTGCATTATTTAGTGGAAATATACAAAGTCTTCCCTGAAAAGGTGTCATCTGGATGGGGCACTTGTTGCTCTAACACCTGTAATACCTTTCAGTTGTCACGCTACCTTTCCAAATATGCAAACTGTCAATTCCACGTGCACTTATGCACCTCCCATACCAGCGGAGTGCTGATTATAAGCTCCTCTTCAGTCTGGAGGGTGTAATGTTCATGTTTTCCAAAAAGAATTTCAAATTTTAACCACAGAACTGTTTCCCAGTATGTGTCAGCCAATTTTAAATGAGCTCTGGCTCAGAGAAGAGAGCAGTGATGATGGCTTCTTTTGCTATAACCTGCATTTGTGGATGGCACGGTCAACAGTGTTCACAGACAGTGATTTCTGGAAGTTTTCCTGAGCCCATGGAGTGATTTTAATGCAGTGCTGCCTGACAGTCTGAAGATCCCAGGCATCCAATACTGATTTTGAACCTTTTCTCCTGGAAATTGGGAAAAGGTCTGAAGACCATTTCTCCAGATTCCCTGAATCTGTTGGTATTATGTACCGTAGATAAGCGGTTCCCAACCCCCGGGCCATACTGGTCCATGAGTCGTTTAGTACCAGGCCGCGAGAGTTGAGGCTTGGGCGTGTGTGCTTTCTATGTTCTATTGTAAATAAAATATGAGTTTAAGTTATTCATTCCACTGTTTTTAGTTACATTTTACACAGCATCCCCAACAACTGGTGTCATATTTATTTCCACATAACATAAAGCATTGAGACTTTTAGCTCACCATCCTTGACTTGACCCGTTTAGGCAGATCCTCATCTAGAGTGTAGATGTCTTCCCGCTTGACAGAGATTTGCGAGCCATCCTCAAATTCCACCTACACACACACACACACACACACACACACACACACACACACACACACACACACACACACACACACACACACACACACACACACACACACACACACACACACACACACACACACACACACACACAGAGGAAGTGCTTAAATTAAAGCGTATTTGAATATTTCTACTCCTCATACTGTATTGTATGTGTCACATAATAATTTTCTTCATAGCCAGAGTAGAATTCCCATTTATTCCCACCTAGGGCAACAAAGATTAACATCATCAAGTAAGTGTGACAAAAAGTGAAATGTCTGACTCTGCTCCTGACTGATGTAAAAGGAAAGTTCGCTTCCCTCAGGCATTAAATGTCCTCGCTCTGATATTTTATCCTGTTGGATATTAAAGTGAATTTTTCTCATCACGACCACATTAATTCTTGTTTTAAAAGTATAATTGTATTAAAGAAAAACATTTTATCTACATTAAGCTTGACAAATTTTTATGTGATTCTTCTTTGTGCCAAGAAATTCTTTAAAGATATTCAAACACACTGGATTCATGAGAATGCGACAAACTGATCTACCATCAACACTCGCATAAAGGCTCCTATTTTCTGTTTAGAACTTAAAAAACATGACTGATAAAGACCCTTCATCTTAAAGTATTACAAAACTGGTTAGCAACCATCTGTTTAACATGACAAAATGTTAATTTTTAAACCAGACAACCAAGACTTTACAATCATCCTAACCCAGCATTTTATGTGTTGATGGAGTCTAATCAAACAGAGTTGAAGCTGATGAGGATCAGAGGGATAAATGCATGTTTACCAGGTACATGGGGATGGAGTGGGAAGCTACAAACTTGGCTCCATATATCAACCCATCTGTCCATCGAACTTGAACAGCGTCACCTTTGGCAGGTGGGCCGAGGCGGACGCAGTCCCGGTTCTACAAACACATTTAAACAAATATTGACCTCAGGCCATCTGAAAAGGGAGGGCATTTAGAAATGGAAAATTTGAGATCAGCTTTAGCTATCTGAGAGGTTTATTAACCTCAATATCCTCAGGGAAGAGGTTGTCGCTGAATGAGCCGTCGTCAAACACCACTTCATAAAACGTAGCCGTGGTTAGCTCCAGCAATTCGCTCTGGTAGTAACGGCCATTCTTGTATTTACAGATCACCTTTTGGCCCACTACCAGTTCCTGCATGGCAGCTTTGCTGCGCTGTGGAAGACAAACATACTGAGTGTTAATCAAATGTTATTACTTTAAAGTAAATTTTTTCCCATAGTCCCAAGATAAAGGGTAAGACGGTGGCTGTAGTGCAATAAAGATAACTCAGAGAAATGGATTAGCAGGTTACAGCAATGTTTAAACACTATCCCTGCCCCATTGTTCAAAAAAAGATATGAACACTACACATGAGAACCAACACAAACTGGTAGTCACAACAATACCATGGAGACTGTCAGAGCAGGTTTATTGTGTTATTCTTCTCCAGTTAGTGAATCAAAGCTTCAACGTGCAAAAGCAGAAATCCCTGTGGTAGCTTCCAGCTGTTATGGTGCTGCACAGCTGACTAAGCTTGTGCTGGAAGCTACAACGGGAGGCAAGACAGTCCTCACTTTATAAAAGCATCTTGTTGCAAAGACACTTCATCAACTGATAACATAAACCAAAAAAAAAGAAAAAAAAAGAGGAATTTTAAATGCTACACAACTCATGCCACAGTTCCCAACAGTAGTGTAAACAACATCAACTATTTTAATGGGTATATGGACACAATGAGCTGGAGACTGAACCACTTAAGCAGCGGTGCAGCGTGGGGCAAAGAGTTACATTAAAGAAGTCATTTCATCATTTCTATTGAGCACTCTGGCTGAATTTTCTTTGTGTACAGGCTGTGATCAGCTGACCTGTGCGCCTACTCTGATATTTACCGCTCTTTTGTGGATCTAGCAAACTGAATTCCACAAGATACAGGCAGAGGGCTATATGGCTGATTTCCAACCCTCTAAACATTATGAAGCTAGTACAAAAGGTAGAATTTAATGTGTGAAGCTAAACGAAATCATAACCTTGAATTTATATTGACGTCTGCTACCCTTAATGAAACCAAACATGACCACAGCTTCACCTGCACCAGTCCAACACAGCACATCACTGTAAACTGTAAACACCACTGCAAATTAGCAGCTTAGCTTCCAACTGCCTAGTACATATTTTTCTTCAATTCAGCAACAAATCTGATGTGTGATTTAGGATGTGATGAGTAAGTGTCTCTAACAGTACGATGTTTAGACATGTTGCTAGACTGCAACATTACACCTGAACTTAGAATGTATCACAGGGATGAGACGGAAAAAAAGATGTGTTGAAGGTGTAAGGAGACCATGGGATGGCATTATGTTCTTATTATGACCCAGTATCTCTATACATTCAGCTGGAAGCGCATGAAAAAAATAATTAATTTAACAGTATTCATTAACCTGCACATCAAACTTAATTGCTCTTTAAATCAAAGTCCCAGACAGCTATTCAGGGTCATTTTAAAGCTTGCTGATAATGTGGAACTAACACTTCTTTACAGTGAGGAACTGAAAACGTTTCTCTGAAACAATTTTAAGACAAAATTCACAGAAAAAGCAGTGTAAGCTCATGCTGAGAAAAAGGCAAATTTGTTTGTCGTTTCCTTTCACTGGTAATCTGTTTTACACCTTAAACACATCTTCACAGGACAGTGTCTTCAGAAATTATTACTGGCCGGACTGGTACTCTCCACGATTACCTCAGGTATGGCTGGTGCTCTATGCCTGTGGCAAGTGATGAAGACAATAAATGGCCAGTCATCTGGGTGCATGAGGACACCAGCTGCCTGAGCACATGTGGGGTGAAATGCCGTGGAGCAACGCCCATGGGAGCACTGAACACAACAGCCTTTCACTTCCCTCTTTATCCGTTTCCTGCAGTACACACATTTCTACGGGAGAAACAAAGACAAAAGAGTGAAATAAGGGGGTGAAATTAAGTGTTCCATATTGTAAGTGGGAGGCTAGGAAAAGGAAAAACATGAGAAGCAAAGAAGGAGAAAAGAAATCGTCTAAGCCAAGCAGGGAGGATGAGAGGAAGGAAGTCAGAAATGAATTATAAAAGGCACACAAACTGAGATGCAGACATGCTGGAGGAAATTACACAGCTTCCTGTTGACAATTTAGTGACATCATATATCTTATTTAAACACACGTAAAAGTAGATCCTTTGACAAAGGTTCCTTTGTGTTACAGACGCGTAACAATGCCAACAAGGCCAACTGTCGTAACTGAATTCCTGCATCGTTTCCTTCAGAATGCTTAGATCTCAAACAAACTACAAGATAAGGATAGTGCAATCCTTTTACATTATTTTGAAATTTACTTCGGTGAGCTGACAGGAAGCTAAAAAAGTGTGTGTGTGTGTGTGTGTGTGTGTGTCTGCGCGCGCGTGTGTGCGTGCCATTACACAGTTAAGCGGTACTTTTTCTTTATTTTTAGAACATACAAAAACAAGAAGTAAAACTGTGGTGACAGTACAACAGGCACCACAGTAGTTAAACAGAAGTGATGTGTGAACTCATGACATTCCAAGTGCCTTTGTGCTCGGAAGTGGAAAACAAACACACACACACACACACACACACACACACACACACACACACACACACACACACACACACACACACACACACACACACACACACACACACACCTTACTGTGTCATTTGCATTCCATGGCAGATGCATTCCACATTCACAGGAATATCCCCAAATCTACAAAACGCGTGGCCTTGTGTGGGTCACCGCACTCATGTGTAACCCTACAGTACACAGCTGTACTGACTTACCAGTCTGAAACGTGGCAGTGGGATGGCAGAGAGGTCAACGGGGCTCCGCTCAGTGATGTTGACAAAGCGAGCTTCCAGCACAGTTATGGCACACAACACATGAACCCACCTGTGTGAAAGGCAACATGAATTGGATTTCACAGAAAGAGTATGTTACACCCAGAGGGCATTATACAGCAGTTGTTTTGTTTGCGCTCAATTTTGACAGCCCTATTAAAGATTAATATCAGTTTGTACATGCTCCAGATAGCGTTTCTACAAATTCTTTAATTCTCACTCGCTTTTGCAACTTTGTACTTTTGTGTTACATGCAGCAAGAACTCCTCATTGTTAATCCATTTAAAAAACTCGGTGCTTTTCCTCGACCTTTTGCCGTGATGTTTCAAAGAGCCGGAAAGTAAATAAACAGCAGACAGAAATTATGCAGGTCGAATTGTCTCACGATTCACACATGCGCAGAAAAGTGTTTTCAGGCGTTTCAGTGGATGAAAAACTGTTCTGAAACGATTGAAAACGATAGTGTGGACGCGGAGCGTTTTTAGACGAAAACGCCGTTTTCAACTTTATCCGGATTAGTGTAGACAAAGCCTTAGGGATACATGTTATTGTCTACACATATTCAATACTAAATAAATGAATGAAACTGTAAAAAAAATTAAATCATGTATTTTCAAAAATCTAAAGATAAACTAGTTTCTCCAGTTGGGCTGAACTCAAGATGACTTTTGAATGATATCACTTTGACAGTGTGAGGAAAATCTGCTATTTGAACTTCAGCACACTGAGAACGCTCTACTCTCAAACAGGGTGTGACTAACATCATCTGGGCTAAAGGATTTTGCCTTCAGGCGCTCTCAACATAAATTCAGTACAGCTCCTGGACTCGGGTGCGTGTGAGAATGCATGTAGTCAATATAGTCAAGATAGTCAATCTTTTCTATTTGGGTAACCACAGATGTTTGTTTGTTTGCACAACACACATATGAATTTGAAAAATTTGATTAGTTTAAAGGTCTAATGGATGAGATGATTTCAGAGGTAAGAGGTTAAAGGAAGCAAAAATTACAGCAGTCAAAGAGAATGACAACAATTTTATGACATAATGTCACGACTGAGCGTGATTGACTGAATCCAAGAAGCAGGGAAATGTTTTCCTGACTGAAGTTCTTACAACTTCAAACAAGTGAACAAAGGTGGAGGCAGAGCCCCAGTTTCAACCTCAACATTACTGTGTGTAAATGACAAAGTTGTGCTTAGAATATCATCACTTGTTTATTTCAGTACTTCTTACTTGTCATTGTTGGCTCTCTGTAAAGCTCCTCCTCTCAGGGAACACAGGCAGCAGTCCTGCAAAAAGAAACATGCATCATATATTTTTAGCTGTAGTATATGATTCATTTCTCTTATTACACCAAACTGAATGTTTTGATTAGGACAGTATGTTGTTCTTCGTCTACACTGGAGGAAAACCACAATTATGTAAAAGATTTGCATGAAAAAAAAAAAAAATCAATCATATGAAGCTTAATCTTGTCTGATCATTTGTTTGTCCTACAAACCCAACAGACATGTGCTAGAACACGAAAAACCACTTCTGCATGTTTCAAGTAAATAAACCGCTGAGTGTCGCCAATAAACAAAAAGCTGCACAACATTCATGAAAGAATCACATGCAGGAAAAAAAATTCTGTTTATTTTGCTTCTAAAAATTTGGACAAAAAGACTTGAATGTATCAAGTCTCTTAAAGCCATTTAAAGCTATGCTAGGCAGTAATATTCACATTTTATTATCTTGTTAATATTTACTTTTCTGTGAATAAATATAAAAATTATTGCAAGCTATTTTTAATAGCTTTCTATACACTTTCTATACACCTTTTTTAGAAACCTTTATACAAGATATAAACCAGAAAAGCACTGACACAAGATCTATGAATCATGGGGAAGTAACAGCTTAATGTGGACACCCTGAATCCTGATTAAAGCCCTAAAATTCGCTAAAAACAGAACAAGGAAATCTGTAGCAATAACATTTTAAGTAAACCTACCAAAAAAAAACAAAAAAACCCTTTTTAGTCTACTTAAACCATGACATCAAGTTAGATAAGACCGAAAACTTCCACAAGTAAAAAACACATAAACACAAAACTACATAACATCGTCTCAGGCTTAATGAAGTGTACAGTGGAGCACTGCCCACTAGTGGTCAGAGGGATTTAGACTATCTTCAGGAGACATTCCCAGAATAGTTCCCTATTGTTTTGAGCTGATGGGAATGCTGAGAGCAAAGGAAATTTTCAGATAATCTTTTAAAACAAAGGGTGGAAAAAAAATACATGTCCACCAAGAGGAAGGGGCCACTAACGCTATCTCTGCAGAGAGGAAGCGACGTCATACAGAGCCAAGTTTTAATGATGCGGCTCTCAGTTCTGTTTACCCCCCAAAAAACAACAAGCCAATTCTGTAGTGCTGACGTGAACAGTTATGCCTTATTCTGTATCATGAAATATGTTGTCGTTATTATTATTATTATTATTATTATTATTATTATTATTATTATTATTATTATCAGTAGTAGTACAATGTTTTGACAGAGAGAAAGAGCTGGCATGTGCACATATGCAGACACCTTTGTTTAAAAAAAAAAAAAAAAAGTATCTTCACACTCACAAAAATTGCCAAGAGATTTTTTTGCAGTCGGAGCTGCAAATCATTTCAACTTCAGTCAATTAAATTCACAATTGAAGTTTATCTGTTATACAAGTTCTGAAATTCTAGTTATTGGGGAACAGTACCAATGATTCATTCCTCTGAGGAAGGTAGCCGTGAACACAGCATGTCTTTACTGGTAATCCTTTTATGTTACCTTCCGATTTTTTGTTTCAGGTACTTTTTGTGTGGGTATAACCACCCCATGTTTATATATTTTAAGTAAGGAGTACATGTATTGGTTTCAATGCAACCGCAGAAACTGATATTTCAATGCCAATGGCCCCACAGTGTGTGTTACCATCCTATATGGTGAATGTGGCTCAGCACAAATTTATTCTTGGCCTGTAATACAGTAGCTTTGTTTACATCTTACCTCATCTAATTTTACTTTACATTTAACACTTAATTAAAGACATACACACATGTTTTTTGTGTGTTTTAACAGACATTCCTCCGTTTCTTTTAGCAGACAACAGAACCGCTATGAAAGAGTGACACAAATGGGGCCCATTAAGATTCCAGTGGTAAGCTGCTTCCATTTATGAGCCTTTCCAAGCAGCAGGCTACACTGCTAAACACTTGATTTTACTGTAACATAATCAACATACACAAGCTAACACTAATGGATGTGATGCCATTTAGACTAAATACATGTACTAAATTATTCATTTAGATACAAGTTTACAACTAAGCAGGGCTAAAGACTTATTTAAAAAAAAAACGAAGGACATGCCTTCATTAACTAACCTCAGTGATGGCGTCAGCCTCACAGCGGGCACACAGCCATTCATCTAGCTCTGCATCATCCCTGGAAATGCCATAGCAACCTAAAACAAAACCAGAAATAAACAAACTCAGACATTTCAAAGCTTAAAAGGGCAGAGATGTTAAAATCAACTTTTTGCTTATTCTTATTTTGCTTTTCTAAGTATAATATTTTTAAACCATCAACTGTTAGCAGTGCAGAAGGTATTTAAAAAACCAAACTGAGGGCTACTGTTTGCAGCAAATTTTCCACTTTCATTACTCCCCATTTATGTTCTCTGTGAAGCAAATAACTCTAGCACGTCATTCAGCAAAACCATTCACTTGAGACTTTGTGCAGCAGCTGCTAGAGGAACTGGCTGAATCGTTTTAAGCGTCAAAGGGGTGTTTATGTATTCATCTTTGATGTGCCTGAATTATGGTTTATTAAAGTAGCTTAAGAAAAAAAGCAGCTGAGTGCTAGTTTCCTAAAGAAAAACAAACAGGTCTGGATGTACTAAATGTAATTACGATTTAATTTAATAATCCCTCAGCCTTCTTCTAACTATTTTAATAGATGCATCAGAGAAAATAGGCTTACTTGTATGTACACGTACGCAGCACTGAGTGCAGCTCACCAGGCGGCTGGTACCATCCTCAGCTACATTAGGGTTAGACAGCTGCCCCTCCCCGCTGTCAGTAATCTTACTGGACTGGGTGTTAAAACACATTTCAGGGATCAGTGGTTTAGACCACTGTTGGCCCCCTGGACGGTTCACCAGTGTCACACTAGAACTCCCAGTATTGGATTCAGACTTAAAAGAGAAAAAGTTTAGAGGTTTGTTAGCATCATTGTTCTCCTCAAATTCTGATTAATCCAGTACTATGGTAACTGTAGGAAACATGCAGCATATTTATTGCAATCTTTATTTAAAGAGGTATATTAATATATCTAACACATTATATTATTTGCAAATGCATAGTTGCTCTTTCTACAACAGAAGCAAGGATATAATATAGATGAATACAAGACAAACCGATTTACTAATGTTTGCGACACACAGTTCACTGCTAACTGTGACAATACCTAACAGCAAAAAAACATGTCTTTTTTCCTCCTTGACATTTAAATGAACTGAGTGTGTCTGTGTTTAGAAAACAAGAACTTTTGTGAACCACTTGTAAAACTAACCACACCTACATAGACTACACATGGTTTTGTTAATTTAGGCCCTTAGTTCCTACCTGATGGTGAGTGTAGAAGAGCAGGCAGATAGAGCAGTAGGGAGCCTGTTGGCCCATGCGTTTGTTATATTCCCTCTCTGCAGCAGGGCTAAATGGCAGACACTGCCATAACTGGGTTAGTGGCTTTGCCCACTCCTCTTTCTCCTCTTGGATGACCTGCACATCTACATATAAATCTATGGATAACAGGTGTGGCATAAATGAAGGAAGGAGATGGTGAATCCATTATGTTTTAGGAAGACAAGGTGAAGTGATAAAACAAAAACATTAACCACCTTAGTCTTAGAAATTTACAAAACTTGAGTTCATTTATTAGCAGATATAGCAAGAAAAAGATATGGAAAAAAAATTTAAGCCTAAAACAAGACATAAAATCATTGTGGTAAACACAGTACTTGGTAATCTGGCGAACTACACACCACACAATTACACAGAGGATCTAAAATACTACGTACCATCATCACTGTGTGCCTCCCTGAACAGAGGATGATGACGAGGCAGCTTACACAGCTGTGCTTCCTGCTGGTTCTTGACAGGCTTGCAGTACGACTGCTCGTCTGACACCTGCTGTAGAAAGAAGTGCATAGCAAGACATAACTAAAGGACACATAATGCATGTTGTAATAAACACATACAAAATTAATTTGCAGTGAGGTCTACCTACAATCAGGCATAATGGAAGCTCTGTACTGATATGCACACTTTTCCAGATAAAAATCTGATCCAACCGTGCCTTTAAGCTTCTGGTCTCAGGTATTAAATACTTACATGATGAATCTGAGGAATCACCTTCAGCTCATCGCGCACTGGTTTCATGACAGGAATGGTGTCTTTCAGGATGACAATGCCATTATCCACGAGGGGGGATTGGATATTCTGTAGTTTAAACAGCATGAATTACATTGAACATCTCAGATTTTAGAATAATGGCTATTAAAATTCAACACGCCAACGAGAGAGATTATAAAAAGACTATGATGTTAATAGAGATTAGTGTGCAAACATCATACACAGAAAGATGCACCAGTACGGAGCAACCAGACAGTCCTGTGGCTGTTTTAGTTTGGACACTCACATGCGTATTACCAAAGCAAGCGCTTTTAGTGAAACCTAAGATTGTTCATCGCACGGTGAGACAATTCCCTTTTTGGATGTTAGTTTGTTAGCCTACAAATATACGCCCGTTCCCCATCACTTCCTAAATTTGTTAATCAATCTGCATGAATGTCTTAGAGTTAAAGATGTGTGCCCTTCCGCTAGCTAACTTTTGTTCATGTAATAAAAATTAATTTTTACCAAAACTGCTATTAAATAAATCTAAACAATATCGTAACATTGCATTGCATGCATCATCTGGTGATCAAGCTAGACCCAATTTCCACTACAATCAGGATTACCAACATCTGGAGAGCTTTTCTGAGTTATTTTACAACACTCAGATCCTGACAAATTATATTTAACTCATCTCAAAACAAACTGCAACAGCATGCCTGTGTTACGTGTACGCTATTGACATAACTTGCACATTTACATTGCTGCTTTTTTTTATTAAATACATTTTGCTCAACAATTTTTCATGCAGTGACACTCTGGGGTAGTTAAAATGTCCTGTTAGCCACATCTGTAAATAAGTATTCATCAAGCTAATAGTGCCTGTAATTAATTACTTGCAAATAAGAAAAACAATAAATATTAGTGCTGTCAAAATTAACGCGTTAACGCAAATTAATCCGCGATTAAAGTTTTTTTAACGCAATTAACGCATCTGGAGTGCAGAATGACTCAAAATCCCTGAAATGTTTCTGTCAACGCAATTCGGGCAGTTTGATGAAGCATACGTTAGTCGGGGATGCTGGTAGGACTTTGGGTAGTGCGTCACCCAGCTTGCGACAAACCACTCACGGAGCATCGGGGACTCAGTAAGTCTACCTCAGAAATATTAACTGACATAATTGCCAAGTGGATTGCAACAAAATGCATATGCATATGTATTAATATCGTTAAGAACACGCGCTTTACATAGCTTTAGTTCCTCGTTTCAAGGACTTGAAGTGCCTCACCAAGAGTGACAGAGTGGATAAATGTTTCAAATCAAATCAAAATGTATTTCTATAGCACATAATAATACAACAAAGTTGACTAAAGTGCTTCACAGTTAGTCAGAGCAATAGCATAAGAAAGAATAAAAAGAAACAGTTAAAAGAAACAATATGAACAATATGGGTAAAACAAACAAAAAAAGCCAAAACATAACTAGCTTGAATCAAAAGCCAGATTAAAATAATATGTTTTAAGACGCAATTTAAAAGACTGGATGACTCGGAGGAACGAATAAAAGGAGGGAGGCTATTCCAGAATCTGGGAGCTACGACAGCAAAGGCCCGATCACCTCTGGACTTCTGACGAGACCTCGGTTGCATCAGGAGCTTTTGATTGGAAGATCTAAGTGTCTTATTAGGGATATACAAATGGGGGAGTTTGCATAGATAGCTGGGAGCCAAATTGTTTAAAATTGTAAAGGTAAGCAAGAGAATTTTGAAATTGATACGATATTCAACAAGGAGCCAATGTAGGTTGGCTAAAACCGGTGTGATGTGGGCATAATTTCTAGTACCAGTTAAGAGACGCACAGCTGCGTTTTGAACTAACTGGAGCCGGTGAATAGAGGAAGATGGGAGGTCCGAGTACAGGGAATTACAGAAGTCTAATTTGGAAGTGATAAGAGCGTGAATGAGCTTTTCAAGGTCCTTCAAAGGGAGTTATGGCTTTGCTTTAGATATCTGACGCAGCTGGTAGAAACTGTTTTTTTACCACAGAGGAGATCTGTTTCTCAAGTTTAAAAAAAGCTGTGCAAGAAAACACCAAGGTTTATAACAGTGAGCGAGAGATGGCTGGCAAGGGGCCCTAAGGCATCAGTTAGTTGTTCCAGTGGGGTGCGATTATCAAAAAATATAACTTCTGTCTTATCCTCGTTCAATGTTTACAAAGGTTTTTGTGAACATAAATGTTCAAGATGTTCAATAAACATTTTAAGTGCATATATTTTCCCTTTTTTCCTCGAGTCTGTTTGCTCATGCAAAATGAAATGCGATTAATATAGAATGAAAATGGATGATATTTAATCATGATTAATCCACAGTAACCCTGTGATGAATCTGATTAAACATTGTAATTGTTTGACAGAACTAATATATATTATATGTTAGTGTACACTTACCAATTAGTATATAGGTTTTTTAAAAAGTTGTATTTCACAGGAGAGAACCTGTGCTAAAAGATTGAAGAAAACTATTCAAACTCTCTTTGAATACATTATTTGTATTTATTCGCCATTTACTTCATTATATTGCATAAATGTCAGTTACAAACTTAAATATGAAGTTGCAAAAAATGTAATTGCAACCAGGCTAGCGATCAACTAACTGCGATTAATTATAGAAAAATGTGAGATTAATTAGTTAATTTTTTTAAATCTATTGACAGCACTAATAAATATGTTTTTATTATTAGTTTGTTTGGCGTTTATGAACAGCCGTTTTTGCCATATGACTATATACAGTGCTACAGTGAAGATACATGTCTGTGTTCTTATATGAGTGAACAAGCAGAGAAGGCCTGAAGAGGAAGAAAAATAAATTAATTGAAATAAATCAGCCATAGCGCAGATTTTTGCCTGTCAGTTTAATATAATCTGAGGGAGGATCTGCACTAATCCATGAATCATCATTTCTCATGCTGGGGTTAGTCTACTCAGAGGGAAACTTATGTTTTGAGTTGTCACATCTGCTTTCTAGGAACAGGCGTCAGTACTAGAGAGCAAAGATGTGATTAAAAGCTGCTTTGGCCAGCCTGCTGGTACCTAGACAAAGATAACAATGCATGCACTGTGGCCCGTGTTCAAACATGCATACAACACAACACTGACCAAATGAACAAATATAACAACTGACATCTTTCTCCCATTACATCTTTAATGTATTTGTCTATTATAAAAACATAATTTTTGTAATTTTCATAATAAAGAAATATAAAAACAAAGTCAAACCTTTCTCTTGTTACTCTTGGGAGCCTCAGTTTCCACTTTGTTCACATCTTGTGGCTGTGTGTGAACCAGCGGGGAAGCAGGCTTGCTTATGGGCTCAACTTGAGGCTTCTTGACTTCAGCCAGAGCTTCGACAGGCACGGACGTTTTGGGTTCATGTTCTTCTTTCTCCGTCACCACAATGTTTTGTGCTTCTTGTTCATTCTGTGCTACTTTGGTCATAGTGATTTCAAATTGAGGCCGTGCCTTCATTTGCTCACAGTGCGGCACCTGAGATGAAGATGGAACCGGCGTTAAGGTTTTGTGCTGGAGATGGCGGGCCTGGTGCTCTCTGGCATAGCTGTGCACATGTAGCTGTGTGGTGGGTTGCCGCTGCATCTCTTGACTGTAGCTCTGCACCTGAAGAATATCTTTAGGACTCAGAGTCCTGTGGAATAGCAGACTGGCAACACCCATTTTGCGGGCAGGTTGAGTTCCAACTTCTGTCCACATAGAGGCTGCTGAGACTGAGAGATGCCCGTTTCTGGACCTGGACTGAGATGAGATTGCAGGTGCACGAGTCTTGGTATAATGAGGAGGGCAGCCACTGTCACCCTTACTTTGAGACAGGCCCCTATGAAATGGATCCATTAGCGTGAGCTTGGTTGGAGTGACAACCAACTTTGGTGGGCCTGTAAATTAAATGAAACAGAAAATAAGTTTTGCTACACTGTTTAACTCCACCATCAAGCAGTAATTGTTATTGGACTCTTGGTTGCCATACAGGAATCAGTGAGACGGTATTAATACCTTTATTTCTTTTGCCATCTTGTGCCACAGCCCGTGGAGGTATAAGACTGAGTCTAGGACGCTTTCCATACTGCTCTTCATCGTCTTCATCTTCAACCTGAGGCACAACTTCTTCGGGCACTTCCAGACACACCCGGTGTCTTTTGGTCTCTATTCTTTGTTTAGTGCTGAGATTCAACAAAACAGATGTGGGATTTGTGAATACTATATCAGATTTGCCCAGTTTCATCAATGTTTTTCTACCATTTAATTTGAAGTAATGTGAAGACATATTCTAAACATATGTTGTAAAAAACAAGATACCTATTATTACATCAGTGAGATTAACCCATGAACACCATATGTAACAGTAAAACACATGTGAAGAACATGCAGAATGAATACTTTTGATACCTTAAGGTAAATTTGCTAATAAAGCACACTTGTGAAGTACTTAATTGCTACTGTTACAAAAGGGGAAAGGAACTAAATATCTTAATATTCTGCTAAAGCTGGTTTTATGGTCCCACAATAGGTGGCACCCCCGCTGTCAGCTCAACTCCAGCGACTGCCCATCTTCCTACAGTGTGCACTGTTGCCAAACAGAGGCAGTGTACAAAGTATGTATTAGAACCAGTCTATGAACCACTCTTGCTTGTACTCTTATAGCCAGCCGTGGACAAGAGTAAAGTTATGACATACAATGAGATAAAGTGAAACCACGTGTAAAAATACTGGCAGCAGCCACTGGTACCCCTAAGCCCCCCCATAGCTACAGCCATGGTATCAATTTCAAAATTCTATGTCGCATTGTTCTCAAGCTATCACATGACGAGTTTGAACCCAAAGGTCAGAGGTCACATGGTATCAATTTCAAAATTCTATGTCGCATTGTTCTCAAGCTATCACATGACGAGTTTGAACCCAAAGGTCAGAGGTCACATGGTATCAATTTCAAAATTCTATGTCGCATTGTTCTCAAGCTATCACATGACGAGTTTGAACCCAAAGGTCAGAGGTCACATGGTATCAATTTCAAAATTCTATGTCGCATTGTTCTCAAGCTATCACATGACGAGTTTGAACCCAAAGGTCAGAGGTCACATGGTATCAATTTCAAAATTCTATGTCGCATTGTTCTCAAGCTATCACATGACGAGTTTGAACCCAAAGGTCAGAGGTCACATGGTATCAATTTCAAAATTCTATGTCGCATTGTTCTCAAGCTATCACATGACGAGTTTGAACCCAAAGGTCAGAGGTCACCGAGACCAAAACTCGTCCAAGATTGTTAGTAGATACACCTATAATGTCAATTTGATGCTCGTTGTCTTCATAGAGGAAAAGTTCATTTTCACGAGGAGATTCATTTGTACAGTAAATGGCCCACCTCTTCCACTGTCCGTCCTCCCCACAGCTCTTGATGGAGCTAGTCTCACTGCTGCTGGTGATGTCATTAAATGACTCATCCAAGAACTCCTTAGCTTCTGGGGTGGGTCGTGAATGGTCAATGGGCACCAGGTCTCGGCCTTCCAGCCACTGTTCGTAGCGATCTGGCTGGTATTTTTTCACAAAGACATCCATGGAAATCTTCACCATGTCTCTACGGCATGAGCACTAAAAGGGAAAAATGCATACACAGACTCTCTTTTAAGTAATAATAAAACGTATTTCTTTCCATTAAGATAAGAATCAAATTGGTTCTCCGACACTGAATGACTCTCCTCACCAAAACTGCCTGCTTGCCATATTCAATCCATCTCTCTGTAGCAAAGTTGGTGGACTCTGCACAGTTGAAGCCGTGATTGAAACCAGCATGATAGGAATAGGGGAAAGTGATCATGAACTCCCCAGCCTCCTGAGTAATCTAATGAACAGATAATAAAACAATAAGCAAGTGCAGTTCTTGCATTTAGCCTGTGTCGTGGCTAAAAATACAATAAATTGTTACAAAAAAGTTACCCTTTCGAATGGAATGCTGTATTTCTTTAGTACAAAAGGAGAGATCAGTGTCATCTTGTGCCTTAGAAAGGCATCACAATTCTGAGCGCTATTGGGAAAGAAGCCTAGAAGGAAAGAGATCAAATCTCTTGTGAAATATGAAATATTACAGTACAAGAATCCATGACTGTGATGTATTCATTGTATAGCTATATAACACATATCTACAGAAAATATCCTACTGGCCACCTACCTTGAGCCAGACGCTCAAATCTTTTCCCGTGCTCTGGAGGAATACAATACCTGCAGACAGTCAAATGCTGAAAATTACTTTGTGCATGTATCCATCTGCCCTAGATCTTTTCAGCCTGGTTTCTATGCACAAGTTAAGTTGAATGCTTTCTTTCGTTTTAACACTGTGTACACACATAACAGTTAACTGCTTTTTCTGCCTCTTCTTTAACACCTTGAGAGACAAAACTGTCTAATGTAAATGAAAACCATCAAAGGCCTCAGCAGCCACGCATGAAACAGCACTCATGCCCAACCCGCAACCCCCAAGTTTCAAGCAGACATGAGAAACCACTATTTAACAGAACAACAACAACAAAAACAACACTATGTGCAAGTTACCATTAGATAAAACAAATTACAGTTGTAAATCAATTAACTAACTAGCATGCATCTTTACCATGATTTAGGTTCTCCAAAGTGCAAATAATTGATACTGTAGAGGTCCATGTCCTCTGTGTGCCATGGAAAGGTGGTCTTCCACATGCCAAAATACAAGTAGGGTGTATTAACACCCTCAATAGTGATGCCGTTGTCACGCTCCACAGTATCCAAAATGGTGTCCAGATGGCAAATATTCCACTCCCTGACATCCTACCAGTAAACAGAAAGGAAACAAGATATTTTTTTAAAATGAGACTCAGAAACAGAATCAGTCAGTACAGTATGATCAGTGATGTCATCAGCTTGTGTGCCGGGTGAAATAATGCTAACTCACTGGATCATACAATGTTCCATTAACATCTGCTCCATATAAAGGAGCATTAAAGGTCACGTTCTTCCAGTACTTCCTTTCCAGCTCCTCAAAGTTATCATAATGTGGACTACAGTACCTGTAAAAGAAGAAAAAGAAAAAAAAAACAGTTTATTAACATTGACCCCGTACACAGATTTAAAGCATGAAAATATTGAATATGTTAGTATTAGTACTCAAGACACATCAGAAAATAAAAATCTTCAACCTCTTTAATTTTGCGCTTCTCACCTGTTGCTGTTGGCAACCCTGCGAAACTCTCTCACCGTCATGGATCTCCTCTGTATGTTGTACTGCGTGAAGAGACCTGACACACCTGTCACAACCTGCTGAATGGGTGCAGGTATCACCAAGTCATCTATGTCGTCATAAGAATGTCTGGGCTTCCATTCTTTTGGTGGGACAATCTTGGAAGAAGACATTAGACAGTGAAGCTTTGAAAATGGCTAGATAAAAATATCAAATAATGGCCCAAGTGTTAGCATATGTTGTGTTAGCACTTACTTTAGCCAGGCCTGCTTTATGTGCTCCCTTCGACTCCATATATGCAACATAGCGCCTGAAATCCTTGAATTCCTCAGCAGTGGGATAAAAAGTCATAATCCCTTTGGAAGCGTCCGAAGCCATTTCCAAAACTTGATGGCAGCGCCTGCAAATGTAAATGGTCAAAGTATTTTGTGGCATGCAAAACGAAACACATTTAAGTGGAACTTACATGTCGCTCTTCACACATAAAGAGTAAACAAATAATTTTATTTTTTTCAATGTAAAGTAAGGTACTGTGCAAACGTCTTGAGCCACAGCTTTTATATAATATTTTTTTGCTAGGAAAATGAGAAAGATCTGCAAACATACATGGAAATACAGTAGAAGGCAAAAAGAGTCTGACAGTCAATATTTGACCACCTTTATCCATCAACACAGCCTGAACTCTCTTAGCCAAGTCTTCTTATAATTTCTTTATATTTATATAATGTCTTCATTGTTATTCTCTTGTGACTCAGCCTTGGGCTGGTTCTTATATAGCGCTTTTCTACTCTGAGCACTCAGTGCTTTACACAACTTGTCTCATTCACCCAGTCACACAAGCACTTCTATGTTTTTTTTGATGATGATTTGAGCTAAAACTTTCAAAAAACAATTTCTACTCGATAAAACCTGTTGACACTGATTTTCAGACCAGTTCTTGGCTAGTCTGGCATACCTCAGCCTTTCCTCCCCATTCCTCTTCCTTAAGAATGGCTTCTTCACAGCCATTGTTCATTGAGACCATTTCTGATAAGGCTTCAGTGAACAATAGATGGATCTACTTAAGGGATATGACTTTTGAGATAGTGTTCATCTGTGTAGATTGTTTGTTTGTTTTTCTTTTGGGTCTGCCACTTCTTCAGTCCTCCAGTGTTCATACACACTATAGACCACACTAAGATATACGTAGATATAACATAGATATAAGTAAGCTTGTTGGTGTGAAAATACTGTAATATACATGTCAATCTGTGCTACATTTAGGCTTTTTTATGGATTCACCAAAACAAATAGAGCTCGAAAATTTGACGTCAAAACCGCAAAGGATTGTAGGTACGAGTGGCAAGTGGTACTAGTGCACGCAGGCTTTCACAAGAAAACAGTCACACAGTGATAAAAAGAAGCACAAAGAATGGCAAGAAGCTGTTGCATTATTAACTGCAATACCCGGTCCCATGACAGCCACAGGAAGCCGACGGGTAAAAAGATCGGTTTTTATCGGATTCCGCCGTGGAAGAAAAATTGTTCAAGCCGTGTTTCCGAAGTAACAAAGAGCCGACTGATGGCCTGGATTGCAGTGATTCGAAGACAAAATATAACGTTCCAGAACACTACAGCTTACATGTTAGTCTGCTCCAAGCATTTCCACAAAGGTGAGTCTTTTGTTGTAGTTATTACATAATTTATCATAACATAATTGTTGATGTAGGTTACAAATAAGTCTTATATTGATTTGAATTGAATTCGCTGCGCTGTGCTGCTTTGTTTGCTGTTGCTTTGTAGGAAAACCAGCCTACAAAATGCTGAAATGCAATCCAAACTGGGCACCTTCTATCAACATGGGTCATACAAAGTTTAAAGCTGCTACCACAGCGAGATTTGATCGGTTAAAAGGGAGCGCGAAATCAAAACAGCCACGAAAAGTCCTGCACATATGTGCCCAAGCGTTGTATTGAAGCAATCAAGTGGTTCAAGGTTCAAAGTTACCTTGAACCTTGTATTGAAGCAATCAAGTGATGAATAACTGTTTTACAGTATGTTGATTTGTTTCTCACTGAAGTAGCTAATAAAGCACAATGGAATACAGTTTTGCCTCCTTCCTGTAGGATTCTATAATAGAATGAAACAATGATGCCAGTTATAAACAAAGACAATAAATTGAATGAATTATGAAACACTTGTTTTATTTCTATTGGAAACCCTTTCACTCCTTTGATTTTTTTCCTCGTACTTTTTTGGTTTTTTTGCCCTTTTCGTCAAGTCTGTCTTTGTACGGACCTGCCGTGTTCTCCTTCATTTTGTACATAACTGTTTTTGGGGCAAATAAAATGTAAGTAGGGATTAAAACCGCAGAATTAATGATTACCGGTGCTGGAAATGCTAGCGCTTAATGCAGTGTTTTGATTTTGCTGCCACACGTATCTACAACGCAATGCGCGAAAGTCACGTGGTCTGTCGAGCTCTATTGGAAATTATTACTTACTTAACAAATCAAACCCTCTGAAAATGTGCAGGTAAAAGAACTGGACTGAAAATAAGTGAAAAATCAGCCAATGTCTAAAGAAAAACTATGAAAGACCTTCAAAAAACAGTCAGAAATTATTGCTTGAGACCAATTTTAAAAATGATAAGTCTGGCTCCTTGGAAGCAAAATATATAGAAACAAGTAGTGGCTCAAGACTTATGCACAGTATTTGATTTATATTTATGATTTTATTGATATTATTCATAGTGCAACTCAACTAAATCTTTACGCTGCAGTAAGCCGCCGTCAAAATATAGTGTTATAAATACTAGTAGTTTCAGTTGTTGTGCCAAAAAGTGATTGCCTGCCAAAAAGTGATTTCCAATGTTTCTGTGTATTTTTTATGTGTAATATCTTTATGTACGTTTGTAAACAGACTTCGGTGAACAGGGTTTACAAAGGGGTTACATATAGAATTTAAAAAATTATCTGTTTTTCAAGTATCTTTACAATTCTGTGTTATTGTACTTACATTATAACCAATCCGGTCCTTTATCCCCACTTAAAATATTTTTACAGAACTATTGTAATATTTGCTGGAATTTCTGCTGTGCTGTTGGCCAGCTTACTCTTACAAAAGACATTTTTAATGTTAATGACATTTTTTAACTGCATAAATAAAGGTTATATAAAAGTCACTGCCAAAAACTGATTGCGGCTTCTACCTTGTTACACGAATGTTGTTTGTGGCTCAAGATGACTTTATGTCATCCATGAGGGATGCATTTGACATATGTTTACCATATTATAGCCCAACAAGTTACTTATAGCAGTTTAAATATGAGCAATCAGTTTTTGCCACAACACCGTCAAGACCGTCACAGCGCCTCAGTACTCAATACGTCCTGTAGTGGGCGCACACCACGTAAACGTTTACCATTGAATTAAAACGCTCCCACGGTCTTGCACAGAAAACATAACCTTATTTAATGCGAAATTGTCCTTAAATGTCCTTGTTGTCTGTTCGCACTTGCACACTTGTAAGTTTCAGCATTGCATTAACGTGGAACAAGCTAGCCTGTTAAGTACTGTGACCGCCCCCGAAAAACCTGCGGCCATTTATCCGTCTCTTTAATTCGGACTCGCAGATGAAGTCCACGAAACAAATATTTGCTCATTTACAAACTTGCTAAACAAACAGGAAACGATTCATGTAACGGCACTTAATGTTAGCATTAGCCACTATGATAGCATAGCACTGGTGTCCGATTTAGCTCTGGTGACGTCCGCAACACTGCAAACTAGGACATAGTACTGAAAGTGAACTGTGTGACTAAACCTTAATTCCAAAGTGACAGGCAACAGATTCGAGAAGGCTTTCGTTAACTAACCTAACCTTAGTTCACGTTAACACCGACATGGGTTGAGACTATGCTCCGTATTACAATTTCAACCAATGCTAGTATACACTATCCAGCGAATTCGTATAGTGTCCTCTTTGCAAACTTGCACAGCGGTAGCTTGAGTTCTTACATCACAGGTATATAAAATTATTCCAAAAAGCATCGTTTGAAATGACTATTCGGGTTGAATTACACAGACAACAATAAAAGTGAAACTACCATTTGTCAAGTCAATGATGTTTTGTCAGGAAATAGACTGCACCCTGAAAGGGCTAGCATCGCCCTCTACATATTAGCATCGTAAGTTCAGAAGTTCACATTCTACGACGAAGACAGCTCGACATGCACGTACCTACCACCGCTGCTTAATTCTCTCAGAAGCAGTCCCTCGCGTTGTTGATATCGTCGTAATCAATACAAGCGGCCACCTGGAACATAACAGACAAAACACAGCTTGCTAACTAAGCCCCCTGTGAGTAGACCAGTATCCTCCATTACCAGCTCTACGCATGTACACGCTCCTCGGATTTTGTTTACCACAACACGCATGGGAGACGCTTAGCCAATCATAAAGCCACTCTGAGTCACGTCATAAGACCGCAAAAACCGTCTTTCTGTAACCATAAGATTTGACTTGACAGTATCGGTCAAGGGAATAGTTCACTTTTTACCTATAAACGATGGATATCATTGTATTTTATTTTTTAACACATGTTGCTAAGATGTTCATATTACAGTTTTTATTCTTTAAAGTTTCAGCTCAAGATAATATAGAAAAAGGTAGGCTATTCATTCAGTAGGTTATAGAAAGTTTTGTTAAAGGGGTCCAGCTCTTCAAATGCAGGTAGACAGATTTCTGCAGTATCCACAAACATGCTAAACATACAATAAATGCTAATAAAAGGTACTAATACATAAATACTACGAATAAATACACATTTATTACGACAGAAAACTATACTGTAACCTGGTGAACAGTGTACAAGAGTGCATTACAGTACAGAACAGTGGAGAAAGTTCCACACTGACCTCTGGACAGCAAGGACAGGGCCAGTTGCAACATCTGATGATCAGAGGTATTTCTAGTGAAACATTTTAATGTTTTTCTCTGCAATTTAAATCCTATAGTCAACGACAATACAGCAAAGACATCATACGAAGTGCTGAAAATTTTTTTTAGTGTCAGCCGTCTATTTCACAAGTTGAAATAGCAGCAAACAAAAGCTGAATAGGTTAAAAAAAGTTTTAAAATAATGTTCCTCAATTCAACAACAGCAACTCAGAGAAACAGGACATGGCCTCACCTTATTTAAACTCAAGTGAGTTCCTTTCTAATGTTAGAAAATTGCCACTTTTTTCAGTAGATAGTAACTCAAAAGTTATATTCAGACTGTATCATCTGTTTAGTTTAGTGTCTCCTTTTTTGAAATTGTAAATGCCGTGGTTGACTGAGCTTTCTTTTGTATCACCCTGACAGGATTAACATGTTTTCACACCATCTCAGTGGGGAGTGCTTACGCTTCCTGAAGTGGGAAAACCCCCATACTTTTGTTCTGAATTAGAACATGCCTGCTGTCTTGTATAGAAAGCATAAAATTGTATGATGTAAAAATGTGTAATAAAATCCTTTACAGCTGCTTAACAGACAATGCTGCAGGACAAGCTAGCCTGAAAGATTCTGGGAATGGCTCTAACTGCACCCAAATTAACTATCTATGTAATTCTGCCCCACTGTTCCATCTCAGCCAGCAAGTACCTGCATATTTGCAGAAATAAAAGACAAGACCACATGGTGAAAATAACTGGTGTATAACCTAACTGGTTATGTGCAGAGCAGCCCAGAGAGGCTGTGTCTCTCAGAAAAAAAGATGGAGAAAGTTTTTAGAATATTATCAGAATATTTGGTGCAGAAAACTAGTTTATGTTTGATTTTTTGTGCTGTTGTTGTTGTTGTTTTTTTTTAGTGAATCAGAGTTGTAAATGTAGTATCTGAATAGCTCAGAATTCAAGACTGCTGCCGTTATCCAGCTGGAGCTGGCACCTACCCTGCTTTGACCTCTCAGTGATGCAAATCAGCTCGTCCAGAAAACCGTTCCTAACCTATGCAAATAGGAAATAAAAGGAAGCGACTGCCTTTTCTTCCTAATTCAAATAGTTTTTCCTGCTCTTGTAGCAAATGAGTTGCGTAAAGCTTCACCCCATTCAGATAAAGCAGTTGAGCCAAAGAGGCGCAAGTAAATTTGATACGATTAACTGTCAAAAAAAGAAGAAGCTGAGACCCAGTGTATGAAATTTTGCTAAATTAAAGATTGTTTTTGCTTGAAAAATAGAAAATAATCTTTTTATTTTGATGCCAGTCTGCAGTTTCACAAAAGTGACAGAAACACCAGAGGAGCGACAAAACATTTTAAAATAAGATTTTTTTCATGACTGCTTATAAAAAGTGCTGTCCAGAGATAAGAAATGCATTTCTATGGTCATTTAAGAAAAAGAATAGGATTGAGCTAATATGTGTCCATTCAGTATATTGCCTTAGGAATATTTGCAGGCCCCTATTTAATAAACTTGATGAAAAAAATATAATTTTTTTTCATCAAGAAAAAAAACATGATTTTTTCTTCAGTAAAATGCAAATTGCCCACTTCCATTTTCGAATTTGTAATGAATTCTTATAGGACAAGTTTGTGATTGAGCAAAGTAGAAAGGTTGAAAAGATTAAAAAAGTACAGTAGAGGTGGATGAGTTTAAATTCCTGGCGTCAACAATTCAAAGTGATGGACAGTGCCAAAGAGAAATGAAGAAGAGTGTGCAGGCAGGGTGGAGACGAGTTTAGGAGTCATTTGAGACAAAAGGATCACAGCAAGAGCTAAAGAGGCGGTTTGCAAGGTCATGTGGAGGAAATGCAGAGGGTTTGGTGTGACAGAGGAGGATACTAAGCAGAGGGTGAGGTGTAGTCAGATGTTCAGTGACCCCTAAAGGGCGCCGCAGGAAAAAGAAGAAGAAGATGAGAAGGAAGAATCATATCCAGCACTCAACAGAGAAAACAAACACCTTTTAACTGGGAACATCTGATTTATTTCATGCCAGGAAAGGCACATTCATACACTGAATTCAATTGTTTTAATAGGCTATATAATGTTATATGCATCTACATTCAGGCAGTGCATATAATATGATTCCCTTGAATAAATGCCACAATAACATTAACATATTTTGTTAACCACAAAAAGATATAGCACATATGAGCACTGACAATTTATATATGCACACTTTTAGCATAAGGAGAAGTACATGTGCACCCTGTAGTCCATACAGTTTTACTGACCTTTTACACCAAAAGAGACATACAGTACTTTGCATCAGCAGCACTTGTTGGTTTTTATAAAGTCCATAGAGAATATATAATGTTTTAGAGCCGGTTCCATTTATTCCCAAACTATTTCTGTTCATTTGTTCCTGTTGCATAAATCCAGTCATCTCGCATCTGCACTCGCTTTTAAAATGCATATATAACAGACCAGCATGAAGAGCACAAAAGTCCCTTTTTTTGTTGTTTTTTTTCTTAACCTCCTAGGACCCTGCGTCCACATATGTGGACATCACATTTTGGGTTATTTAGACCAAAATACTCAATTTTGCTTTACAAGGTCCTGATATCCACTTACGAGAAAATTTTAAATGAATGTGCTCATATGTGGCTCTTATTTTTCTTAAAAACAAAAATAAGGTAAAAAAAAAATAAATCTAGTAATTCTTTGTTTTTACGTTCATCGGGCCCCAATATGTCCAAATATCAAAGAGAAACTAAAAATGCATGCCGTGGAAGAGTTCAGGTCTTAGGAGGTTAAGGGGATTTTTCGCCTTTGGCAGATTCATATTTGGGCTTCCTCTGACTTACATCCTCTGTTACACATAACAGTAATCTATCCAGTCAACAGATAAGCACTGTCAGGGAGAATCAGACTGTGCTTTTATTCACACTTTACTGTCCCACTATGAGACAAAGCAACATTCACGAATGAATGTCTAACAGCGAGCAGCACGTCCTGCTCATTCCTTCAGTCCGACATGAGTAGATATACAGTGTAGGGTGGACGGGGAGCAGCAGGGTTAGGTAACGCACACGTGTTTCGCGATCAGTTATTAGCTTAAGACAACATTTTATCAGTTTGCTGCTGTAACGCCAAGATAAAAACAGAAATAAATAAACAATAATAATACTTACACACTGAGAGGAACCATTTCATTAAAAGACAATTGTGCTGGGAATTTATGGCAATATATTGCAACTGTCTGAAACAACCCTTGTGTATATATCTTTCCATACTCTGAACTCATGCAGGCTCTCAGTACTTTTTATCCTTAGGATAATATATATATATGTGTATATATATGTATGGTATCGAGGCAATGGCTGTTAATCTGGAAGAGAATCTCTCTCGGCTTTGATGTTTGTTTTATGTTTTAATATTAACTATGAAATCGTTACACTTTAATACTGACGCATAGCATTTTTGATTTTGAGTTTAGTGCAAGGAAAGTTACTTGCTTCTGTCATTTGTTAATCAGTCAGATTGTGTGTCTGAGATGCTGTACACTGCATATTGTGTGAATGTGGTTCCAAAACAATATGGTACAAATATTTTTGTATGTGTGTGTTTCTCCTTCAATCATATTGTCATTTATGTAAGCATGTGACACAGTTATTATCCACATTTTACATGGACAGTGTAGTATATTTAATGCATTTAATCTATTTTTCCACTGTCTGCATTTAATCAAACACAATTATTCTGTTATAAATTGCTCTTCACCCTCCCTGATTCCTCGGTTGACTATGTTTGATGTTTTTTTTTCTTCTCTTCCACTGAAAGCAGAGTTAAAATGGATAAATTAGCCATTTTATTAAGGTAGAACAGGAGCTCTTTTCTGCAGTACTTTACAGAATATATATGATGGAGGCGAGACGATTCCAACAGCGTTTCACGCCTTTTATGCCTCGTCGGTCAGTTCTTCACCACAAACATTTCATACACAAATCATGGTGCCTTTTACCTCCAGACTTTGTGTTGGTTTGCAAACATGGTGAGATGGAGGACAAACTGGTATCAAAAAGCGTAGCAGAAACTGACTGTGTATCGGCGTCCGCCCCTCTCATCATACGTCCTTTCCCGCTTCATCTCAGAGCACCAGTGGTCATCTACATCCATAAGATGTGACCCTGTTTTAAACAGCTCTCAGCCTGGGAGCCTTAGGAATACATGCCAACTGCCGAAGAATAGGCCTTCTCCTTTGCTCTTTAATAAAACTTTATGCCTTGATGGTTATTTGTTCACAGGTTTACTGTTTTTCAGCGTGTGAAGAGTGTCACTGGCAGCGATCGCCTTCTCTGTGTCTGTCTTGCTGCTGCCTTTTCTTGACATGTCAGGCTCCCATAGAAAGAACTCATGCAGGAGGGTGTTGACAGTTTCAGGACACTCCATCATGACCATGTGACTTCCCTCTTCGATTACTTTTAAGAAAGCGAACAGGAGGATCTAAAAACCAGAGCCAAAATGGATAATCTTACAACAGATCCGAATCCAAAGCTATGAGACAATAACTAATAAATGAAACAAAATAGCTCTTGTTTGGATAAAGGTGTGATATACCTCTGCCATCCGCTGGTCCTCATCCATGGGCACAAACTTGTCACACATGCCATGAACCAGAAGAATGGGCACAGTGAGCTCGGCATGGTATACCTCGTCCCCCTCGGGCCAGTACTGACCGCTCATCATGGCTCGCAAAACGAACGGAGACACATTGAAGGCATTGCCCTGCTTCAAAAGCTGCTTTTCTTTGGCACCCTGACGGGCAAATCCAGCTCTGAAGATTAGAAAAAGAAAGAAAAAAACTTTACCAAAATCTCTTTCCTGTACATTTTAAAGATAGTTAACATTTTAAGCAAGCTATTATTTATCTATTACATCTGTCTGTCACAGTGTGTCACTACTGTTTGCAGCATCACAGCATCTTACTTGAGGAAGCTCCAGGCCAGACAAGGTGACAGACAGTGAAGGACACAAGATGGCAGTTGGAAGATGGAGCAGAGGCTGGGCTCCAGAGCTGTGGGACCCCCTCCATTGATCATTACTACCTTATGGACCAGATCGGGATATTCGTGCGCCAGGAAGGTACAAAATGACACTCTGGAAGAGATATAATGGGGTAGGTACAGCATGTTAATCACTGTACGCCACTGACTTTTCTAAGCTGACCCGTAACACAAGCATCTCACAAATCCTCACCCATATGAGTGGCCAATAAGAATGTTGCGTTTACGAGCATATCTCTTGAAGATGGCTCGCAGGTCCTCCGCGAGGGCATAAAAGGTATAAGCTGCTGCAATCTGTGGCGCTGTGCTTGCTCCGTGACCTGCCAAATCTGGCGCAATGACCTCGTAGCCCAGGCGGGAGAAGAAGTCCAGCTGGCTGCTCCAGATGTCAAGAGATCCTCCGACGCCATGCACGAAGAACAGTGCTACATCCGAGTGCGTTCCTTTGCAGCTCGAGATCATCCTCTTGGAGTCTATTAAAACTGTGCGCTTGGGTTTGCGACGGCGGCGGCGTGGAGGCGGAGCAGGTTTATGTTCCCCAGGTGGTGGAGGAACTGGAGGAGGAACAGGGTTGGGGTCTGGAGAAGAGGCTATGTCTTTGTAGTCAGCAAGCTCCACCTCTACAGTGCTGCAAGGCTCTAAATCCCCATCCTGACACTGCAGAATCTCAGAGTGCAAAACATCCCCGAGATTTTCGATCACCAGCTGGCCATTTCGGTAGACTGTGATCTTCCTCTTGCAGTGGACAATGCTGCCACTGTCGCCGTCATTATTAGATATGGGAGAATCTTTATCATAACAGTCAACATCTGCATTGTTCTTTTCAGCAACTTGTTTTTCTGTTTCTATGGGTTGGCGCTCGGGGACGATATGCCGCACTCTCAGGACTCTCCCAGGTTTCACCTCCACATACTCAAAACCATCAGAGGGTTCTGATGACTCCAGGGGCAAGACTAGATTGGCAGTCTTCCCAGTCAGGCAGCACAGTATCCCTTCAGTGATGCTAGTCAGCATGGTGTTTCCCTGCAGGAACAACATCACACAGACACAAATAAAACATATCAGTACTCTGATGCTTCCTTTGAAATGTGGAAAAAAAATATTTTTCATGTCTTGCCCTACTTTTCACAGCTCATTTAGTGTCACAGTTTCAAACATTCAAGCATTCTAACTTGTTCCATTTGCAGTGCTTTGCCAATGGCATTGGCTGCACTGCAAGAAATTGGACCCAGCTTGATTCCTACAAAACTGAACCCAAGCTGTTTCCTAGCAACAGAGACACAATGAAAAGGCTTTCTTTATCCTTCATCAGTCCAGAGCCAGAAAGAAAGTACGCCAAAATAAAGGGTACTTTAACACATTTCCGCTCCAGTCCATTCGCACCAGAACCTCTCGCCATAAGAACAGTTTCTTCCCCTCTGCTGTTGGACACATGAACAATAAACGTACGACTGTTCCCACCACTAACACATGACCCTACGCTGTGTTCACTGCATCATTCCATGTTTGGCACTGATCACCACCTGCACTCATGCATATATCTTTCTACGTAGCACTTTTAATTCTTATTCTTACTTTTATTTTTTCATGTCTATTTAAGTGCAATTTATGACAGTATGTTTGCACTGAAGCACCGCAGCAATTTCCTAATGTTGTAAACCTGCTCAACATTTGGCAATAAAACCCTTTCTGATTCTGATTCTGATTCTGATTTCAAAATCAATAGCCATATTATATCCAACAGAGCTGTTGAAGTCTCTACTAACACACTCACCTCAGTGACTCACCTGGCTTGACATTCTGATGCATTCAACAAACAACTGCAAAGCAGTATTTGCACCACACACCATGTAAAAAACCTAGGCCAAGCTAGATGTCTGCTATTAATAACCCCTCCATTTCACAGGGTCAGAATCAGGATATATATAAATAGAGAACTCCAGTCAGAGGGCATGACTGTACACATGTCTGCGGACTGTGTGTCTCACGACAACGTGATAGCAGTTTTCCAAACTGCGTTCTTTCCAGCGGGAGATGAGAGCTGGTTTCTATGTTTCCGTTCAGGTCCAGCCACTGCTTGACAGTCTGCTGTCAGCAGCACAAACACACATGTTAGTGTCCCCACTTTTGATACAAAACACAGTTATCTCTAGGAAACACACAAGGCTGAGTCACATCTTCAGTAGCTGGTGAGACTTTATTGTTTACTTGTTTGTTTCCTTGTTTAAGGAACTGCTGTTGTGTCTATGCACTATGTATGCATTATCTGCACTATCATTCAGCACACTTTTGTGTGAATGCAAAGTGATCTCACTGGATGCAAAATGAACCCTTATTTTTACACACAAATTGAAAACCCTTGTAACATTTGAGTTGAGCTGCATTCGCAACTCATCACCATTTAGCATTATGTGCATTATTGTAGGATATTTGTGCATTCCCCTATATTATTGTGCGTTTTGGCAAAGTATACTGAGAAGTACAAAATAGTACATGTTGTTTACATCTTTATTGTCTTCCAATCATGCTGGGTGCTTAGTATATTTAATGATTGGTACCTTGACAGGTTTAAAGAAATATAAAAACAAAATGTAAATAGTGGGAATGATTATTTGTTGGTGGATGTCTGTGGAAATCTGACAAAAACAAATCCTTTAGGTATATTTTTGTATATTGTGCACGTGCCAGTTTTTCACCTTACATTAAAACAGAACATCAACACAAGAAGCAAAATCCTCCCCAAAGAGCAAGGTTATTACCATGCTAGTCTGCAAAAATAAAATAAAACAAAACAAAAAACCCAAAAACACATAGATAAAAAATATTCTACATGGCCACCGACAATCAACAGATCGGCACAAAATAAACTACAGCAGCACAAACCCAACAGTCCTCCCACTTAAATCTGGGCCTCTCTTCCTGACCTACAATTCTCCAATCCCACCAGCAGGTCTGGAACATGGCTGTGGGGAGCAATGTAATGGTTTCCGCGACATCCAACCTCGACCAAAGTCAGGGCTGAAGGTTACTCAGCCATGTTGAAGTTGTTTGTTTTGTGTGTCTGCATTGCAGAATATTTAGGTTGACAGGCCTGCCAACTCTTACAGTAACACACATTCGGTACACTGTGTGCTGCTGCATTTCCATAACAAGAGTCTAGCAGAGTGAGGCGCAGTCTGTCAAGATGCACGTGAAGTGAGTGGCCTATATTTTCAACATGAGACCGTTATGTTAAAAACGCCTGATTCACAAACATTTAGCGGCTTGGCTCCTACAACAACACATTATTATTATTATTTTAAACAATTTATACATCGCAATAAGATTCAAATACTCACAAATATACGCACCAAAAATGTTTATATAAATATTTATATATATAACAGCTTTAGGCTTCACAAATAGTGCGCTTTGAATGATACTGCTTGTATTATTCATAATCTGTTATTATTTTAATCCTGTCTCAGGCGAAATGCATGCATGCATCATGCGTGCAGCCGTTTATTGGCGCTGATATGCTGCACAGTAAACATCAGGTATCCAGATGCCACAGAGCAATACAAAAAAAGCTAAAACAAAAACAAAACTAAAAGATTTGCATTACCTGCAGAAGTACTGATGATTAAGGTGATGAGAAACCTGCACCCAAAGATGACAGTCAAGGGCCGACCACACAGTATCGAGAACGGCGTTGCATCTGGCGCAACAATTTGTCTACGCTAGAGATGCTGCAAAACAGTAAAAGCTCCTTATTGGCCCAATTAGACCGTCATTACAGACCGCAGGGGGGCATGGAGTGAAGATAAAGCATGCATCCATAAAAGAGTGCCACTGGTAGTTTAATGATATACCCATTACGAAAACAGACGCCCGTGTTTTTCTCGCTTCCTCTGCATCCACTGCGCACTCGGGCCAGACCCTACCCAGCCCTGCTGCCCTTGAATCCGCAGCACCAGCAGCAATCTTCGGGTATTTTCGCTGCTGAGTGGCGGTGGGGAGGGCGAATAGAAAGCAGTTGTATATTGAGGAGGCCAATGAGAGGCGCCTGTTTGCTTGTTGCTAGGGCTGACAGGCCAGCAAAAAAAGAAAGAAAAAAAAGGGGAAAGACTGTGTGGTCCTGCCTGGGCGCTGAAAAGGAGACAAATGATAAAAATGACTGTCCGGCTAATTTATCTAAATTAATTGGGCTGGCACGTGACCACAGTCGGGGCTCTGCGTGGGGTCTTATTTCAAATCCCACATCTGATTGCGGACTATGATCATAAAGTGTCACCTGAGAACGAGTTATTGTTGCCTCACCACCAAGGACAGACGTGACCTTTCAGTTTTAATCTAACACATTTCGAGCAGTGCCCCCTTCTTGAACTCACATAGCAAATTGGTAGGCCTGCTGCTGTGACAGTCCAGTGCCAGTCACTGGAAAGCAATCTGTGACGTTTATTGGGCGGAGAGCCCGTGAGCCAACTGGGTGCTTTGTTTTATTGCTTGGCGTAAATAATCATTGGTTTATCTGTTTGTATCTGTGTTTTGGACAATTAAAATTCAATTTTAAAAAATTAGGCCTTTATCACTGATACCGGCCTAAAAACAAAACGTGCGTCAGTTCTTTTCAGGATTCCTGTGCAGATTATTCACGAAACATCATCACTGTAATCATAATGTACTGCACAAAGGGATGACTTTAAGCAACAGCTTGGTTATGGAAAAGTACTGAAACCGACTGTCAGTAGAGAGACCTTCAGAATTTGTGTTTGCACATCTCTGCTTCTGTGTGTATTGTCTTATCACAGGGTGGTCTTTTACATCAAAGGCTAGCCTGAAGTTAATGTTAAATGACTAAAGTTTTAGATTAAAATATAGCAACAATGCAAAAAGCAGACCCGCCAAAATGCAGGTGAATTACACATATAACATTCTAGATGGCCACCAGAGCACTCAACAGCAATTACACTTCCAGCTCAAGGAGTCCTCAGTCAGCATGCCAGGATAGACTATACAGAAACTTTATTATAAAAACATCTTCTCACATCTAAAGCTCACAAGCTCAAACTGAGCGTTAGAGTGAGGAAGAAAGGTCATTTAAGTGACTTTGAAAGTAGAATGGTTGCTATTGTCAGACAGAGTATTTCAGAAACTGCTGATCTACTGGGATTTCCAAAACATGGAAGAATGGCCTGAAAATGAAAAAATATCTAATAAGCGGCAGCTCTCTTAGAGAAAATGCTTTGTTGATGTGAGAGGTCAGGGGAGAATGGCTGAACTGCTTTGAGCTAATTGGAAGGCAATGGTAACTCAAATCCCTACTCTTTATAACCAAGGTATGAAGGAGAGCACTATTGAATGCACAATATGCCAAGATTTGAAGCAGTTAAGCTACAGAAGACTGCAGATTCAGCTAAGAACAGGAAAATGAGGACATAGTTTACACATGTTACCAAATCTTGACCAAAGCATGGATCCACCCTGCCTGGTATCAACAATTCAGGCTGGTGTTGGTACGATGGTGTTTTCTGGGCACATTTTATGCTGCTTAGTAAGAACTGAGCACACAGCCTAGATGACTGTTGTTGATCACTATGCCCATCTCATTGCTATGACCACTGTGTATCCATCTTCAGGCTGCACCCAGCAGAATAATACACCCTAAAGTCAAATAATCTCAAATGGCTTTCTTGAACATGACAGTGTGTTCACTGTACTCCATAATCACCACATCTCAATCCAAAAGAGCATCTTTGAGATGTGGTAGAACAGGAGATTAGGATCATGGATGTGAAAACAACAGATATGCAGCAACTGTGTAATGCGCATGCCAACATGGACCAGAAAAATGTTTCCAACACCTTGTTGAATTTATGCCATGAAGAATTAAGGCTGAATTAAGGCGATAGGGGGTTCAACCTGGCACAAGCAATGTAAAACTCATAACATGTCTGGTGGGTCATTCACCCTATTAGAGCAGTTAGAATATACAAATGCTAAATACCTTACACCAACGTAAATGTTGTGTAAAAACTTTAAAAAAAAAAAGTCAGTCCAACGGGACCAAAAGCAGTTGTACCGTGACTCAGAGTAATATCCAAAAATACCTCATTTTAATGTAACCATTTCTGTGGATCTTACACGCTGGGATCAGTAGGTGGCAGCATTCACTTTTGCAGTCTTTCAACAAAACCAAAGAAGAAGAAGCAGACCTGCCTGTGACATTCACTGCTCTCATGTCGGTGTCATCTGTACATTCCTAAATATCTCAAAATGAACATTATGCTGTCCTCATTTTCCCGACTGCGTGGTCTAACTCACGTGCGTAGGTAAGCGACTTAAGTTATTTGCACGCGAGGTTAACCCCGAAGCAAACAGTGTTTCTTTATGAGGCTAACATTGAAAAGCTAGCTTGGTAATCAGTTAGCAGCATGGCTAGTTGCAGTTAACCTGGATAGATACTCATGGGAACTTCTATTTAGTCAAGCAATGGCTAAACCAAACACTACTGATTTACATTTATAGGCGATGTTACGTTTAATTGCTAATAAGCAGTGTGGGCATGGGGAAAAACACAGAGTAATAATGTTTGCTATAAAGAACTTTTGAAAAACAGTTTTGGGGGGTGACTGAAACACTTTTCTGCTCTAATTTTTGCACAAGTTATTTTATCCGTACAGTATTCTGCTTGCATATGTTATGTAGAGGAGACCGGGGCCAGTTGTAGCGATCTGTTATTCAAAGCGGGACCAACTTTCTTTGATCATGCTCATTATGGTTGATCAGCCTACTCTAAATATAGGTGTTGTTTGCTATAATGCAAGATTTTAACATGGAACCTTTTTATTGTCCCAGGTAAATATCGTATTCAAGTAAAATGCACTTATAACTCAACACAAAGACTTAAAACCTATTTTGTAGAAGCTAGAACTGTTGTAAAGTTTCTGGAAAAACAGAAATGGATGTCTTGAATGTATACTCTACAATAACACACACACACACACACACACGAGTGTGTGTGTTTCTTTTATGAAAATATGACCAGTATATTTCACGTAGTCTGTGAGCTATCAAGGAAAATGTAAAAGATGTTATAATTGCCCCCGGTCCACCACTCTTTAAGACAACCTGCACTAAATTTTGTTTGCAAATTCTTAATTAGCCCCTTTATTGTAAATATTGAAGCAGTACAACTGATATAATGCTGTTGTGAAAAAATGAAACCGTACACATAAACTTCATTATGATAAATGGATTTACAACTTGCACGACGTTACTGTATTATTGTGGCATAATTTTGAAATTAGAGTAACATATTTCAACAACATTTTAATCTTTGTTCTTCCAACAGCATTCCCACAGCAGACCTTACTGGAACCTCTTACCTTAGATCGTTCAGCAGCTGGATTGGTCCTGGAGCAGCTGCTAGAACACAGGTTTTCAAAGCTTCAGATACAATTTCTTCACAAGCTGAAGGTTCAGGAGTGTTTCAGCAGGTTCCCTGGCAGTACCAGCAGGTACGGACCCGGAAAAGAGGCACCGAGTATCAGCCCAAAAACATCAAACGAAAGAGAACCCACGGCTGGATCAAAAGGATCAGCTCACAAGGAGGCATCGAAGTGATTCTGCGGCGGATGTTGAAAGGACGGAAATCGCTCACACACTGAAAGTTCCCAATGGAAGATTTGACTTTAAAGAAACAGACCTTGGTTCTTATATGCTGAAGGTGCTCAGCATGCAGCAAAGAACTTGTGTATTGGGTTAACTGGTGTGATACTGGGTGTGGTCTGGGTCTGGCAGTTCCACAGTATTGGTCTTGAGAGTGTAAATGTGCCCTGTAGTTTTGCCCACCTTCTCTGGTCAGGGCGGTTTTGGTCAAAGTCATTAGGTGTTAGCACATTTGTGTGACTTCATTTCTTTTTCTTTTTGAGTAAACATTGTTGACTTAAAGAAAAATGTTCCTATAATAAAATTATTTTCCAGAATCAGCATGGTTGGCCTGAAAATGAAAATACCACCTTCACTTCTGTTAGTTTTATCCTGTTTAGAATGGCTTTTGTAGAGTCGCTGTGCTCATGAGCATGATCAGTTCATTTGCAGCAAAAAAATAAGTCTGTGTTACCTTAGTTGACACAAAAAGGTATATACATTATTTATTCTGCATATCTGATAAATGTGTATTGTGCTTGAGTAAATGAAACATCACAACAGTGGCCTAAAAAAACTAAAGATTGCCCTTTGGTTTGTACCAAAAAGCTCCTTTACATACAGAGGCTCAGAATTAACTGGACGATTGACTAACAATCAGTTTTGTGGCCAGATTGGCCCTGTTTCGTCATTAGTCCGTGACAAAATCACTAAAAAGTGATCAGATAACACTTCAGTGCAAATGAATAATGACCCAAAGCATACTGCAAAAGCAAGGCAAGAGTTTGTCAAAAGGAAACAGTGTGGTATTCTTTAATGGCCAACCCGACAGAGCATGCTTTCAGTTATTATATACAAAACCAAAGGCAGGGAGACCCACAAACAAGTGGCAACTGAAGGCGGCTGCCATCAAGACCTAGCAGAACATCCCAACAAATCAGAACCAGAAGTACTTTACTCTTTTGTACTCCTTGGTATAACTCTCAAACATGCATCTAATTTAGAAGGTCTTCATTTAGGCTGTACAAATAGTTTGTTGCTCTAAAAAAGTCCTCCCTAAAGCTAGGACATCTTACTATTTATCAAATAAGAACAACCCTAGGTTTCTCTTCAGCACTGCATTCAGGCGAACAGAATCCAAGCTCTGTTCAAACATTTCCCTTAACCTTAACTAGTAATGACTTCATGAGTTATTTACAAATAAAAATGTAACCATTACAAAAATAGTCACAGCCATGCCACAGATGCATTTTTAAGAACAGCAACTGCTGATATATCTTAGTTTACTTCAATAATGTCTTCCCCTTAACCATCAATCTGTTGACCCCTCTTGAAACAGTAGTTGTTAAAGAGCTTGCTGCAGAGTTAGAGTTTGTGCCAAGATTTAGTGCATCATAGCACAGCACTAGTGAAAGTTATGAATGATTTTCTGGCCTCTGGCAGGGAACTTTATTTCTATGTTTTCCTATTAGACCTCAGTATTTTACTACAGAGAGATTTTACTACACACTGTTGCTTTTACACTGCACTGATAGACTACAGTTTGGTTATGTAAATGGGGAGTCTTCACACACAAGTTAATCATGTATAACATTGACCAGTACTTTTTACATTGTACATGCTTCCCCTAGGCAACATGATTAGAAAACACTGCAAAAGTGTCCATATTTTCATTCATATACAGATGACACTCAGCTTTAAGCAACAGAGCTAGATGACACGATTCTAGTTAAAGACATAAAGGTCTGGATGATTTCTGATTTCCTGCTTCTAAATGCAGATAAAACTGAGGTTGTAGTACTTGGCCCTAAAAATCTTAGAAATATGGTCTGTTATCAGATACCTACTCTGGATGGCATTACCTTGGCCTCCAGTAACAAGGTGGTTTCATTTTTGACCACAACATGTTCTAGAGTGAGCGCATCAAACAAATATATAGGACTGCCTTCATTCATTTGTGCAACATCTCTAAAATTAGAAAAATCTTTTGTCAGAGTGACACTAAAACAAGTTCAACCATTTTCAAAATCAAGATTGCTACATATCACTTAAAATCCAGAAAATCCCATTAGGCTCCACCCAATCTTAAATCATTACACTAATCAAAATATAAGAGAAGGTCATTTATTTCCTTGAAAAATGCAATCAAAAAACATTCATGACCAACACAGACTGTTGGTTATAAATTGTTAATGCTACCCAGTCACATGCAAAGTGTTAAGGCCAGTGCGTGACCCACTTGCCACTGGGACACAAACTTCAATACAAGAGCAGTAAATGTCAGAGTAATGACTAATGTCACAAACTAACTATGTACCATTACCAATTTTAATTCATACTAAATATAAATATGCAGTGTTGGGAAGGTTACTTTTAAAATGTATTCCATTACAGAATACAGAATACATGCCCCAAAATGTATTCTGTAACGTATTCCGTTACGTTACTCAATGACAGTAACGTATTCTGAATACTTTGGATTACTTAATAGATTATCATGCTTTTTACAACAATGTGAATGTACTATTGCTGTGTGATTTATTACTATTACTGAAGGTCCGCGACTCCGAACTGTAGTAAAGGGACCTCTGACTAATACGGCGGGGTCGCTGTCGGCTCGTAGCCGAAAACTAGCTTTACTTTGTTGTGTGGGTCAACTTTTCTTGCGAGAGACAGAGAGAGGTGTTGAAAGACTGCTCCAACGGAACTTATTGTTTTCGGAGGAAAATACGAACACGGTGTACAGTCGAGTCTTAATAGCTTACTTACAACTGGGCTCGTCAGGCACTCTTCTTGGCTGAAGTGGTTATTATTATATTTACATGCTTCCAGCTCCCGTTTTTCCTCGATGACAACTCCAACCTTTCCACTCCCCTTTTTCTCTCTCCCTCCTCGCGCTCACAGACCCATAATGTGTATGGCAGTCCATTCTCCCTGCAACACGGACTACACTGGCCATGATGCTACATTCTTTAGAGCTATGCTTGTAGCATTCTGCCTGTTAGCTTAGCACAACAACAACAACAACGAAAAGGCGCTCTCTCACCCAGGAAACACACAGTCGCAGAGAGAGAGAGAGAGAGAGCGTCGCCCTGTAACCATGGCAACCGTAGCGCTGCCGCCTGGAACAACAGAACGTAGCTGTCAAACAAAACCCAAACAGTCCTGACCCGCGACAAAATGAAACAGGAAAGTACCGCAGTGTAATCCATTTATTTCAACAAAGTAACTGTATTCTGAATACCACCTTTTTAAACGGTAACTGTAACGGAATACAGTTACTCATATTTTGTATTTTAAATACGTAACGGCGGTACATGTATTCCGTTACTCCCCAATACTGTAAATATGAAGCTGTAGGTAGTGATTTAATTTCAAACTGAACTTGTTATTGCTGCCGACCACCTGCAGTACCTTCGCAGCCCACCAGGGGTCCCCAGCCCAAACTTTGAGAATCACTTCATACATTTATGAAGACAGCGCTTCACAGTGCAAATGAATAATGAGCCAAAGAGTTCCTCAAAAGAAAATGATGTGGTATTATTCAATAGTCAACCCAACAGAACATGCTTTCAGGTATTATATACAAAACTGTTGGCAGAGAGACCCACAAATAAGTGGCAACTGAAGGTGGCTGCAGCCAAGACCTAGCAGAACATCCCAAGGTAGGCTGGACTGTCATACATTATTCTCAGGCTGTCCTAAAAACTCCCTGAAAAGCCTTCATTTAATCCCAAATAGTCTGTATGTTTATTGTCCACTACTGTATTTAATCATTAGTTATTTTTAAACTCTGGCTCTTTCTCCCATAGTGTGTCTTTTGTCCTGTCTCTCTGCTTTCTTCTCTTTCCACTTACACTTAACTGGTCTTGGCAGATGGCTGGCCCTTCCTGAACCTGGTTCTGTCAGAGGTTTCTTCCTGTAAAAAAGAGTTCTTCCATGAAGTGCTTGCTCTTAGGGGGATATCTGATTGTTAGGGTTTCTTTCTAATATTCTAATATAAAACATATTGAGGCGACTATTATTGTGAATTAGTGCTATTTAAAAGAAAACTGAAATGAATTCAAATGTTTAAATGTTTTAAATCAATTAAATTGTGTTGTAGCTCTTCAAATATGAGTTTAAAGGTAGGCTTTGTCTTGTTTTTTTTGGGGGGGGGGGGGGGGGCTGAACATTTACAGTTTAACACCCTTGCAATATTCTTAAACCATTATTGTAATTCATTTTAACTGAATATACACGACAGGAATCAGTCCGATCACTAAATTAATGTTATTATTATTATAGCTTGTTTTATGCTGCTGTATAATCTGCGTTTTTAACACTCCCTCCCTCTGTGTGCAGATCCCCAGAAGCTGATAAACGGTGTACGTGCGGGAGGAATAGTGGAGAAAGTAGTGTTGTTTTTATGAGCACCCTCGTCCATAACCTGCGTCGTATTGGGGAATTTGTCTTCTACGTCATGACTTTCTGGCCAATCGGCTTCTTGCTCTTTCTCTCTTTTCCCAGACCTGTCACTGCTCAGCCAATGAGATAGGCTGGGTATTAGAAGATAGCCGCCCATAAGAGACGAACAACAAATATGGAGTTTTAAAATAGTAGCAAGTTGGCGGCCAAAAAGACCCTAAAACTCGGCGTTTTTGTAGTTACACGAGTGGTAGTTTTCTACCTGACTGAAGTGACGCGATGCAATCATATCAAACGTAGTTTATGTTTTGTAGCAGGCGCCGTTGAACGGGTAAACAGTTCGGTATCTTGGCTTCGACAAAAACAAGGCTTAGTAGCTAGCTAGCTAAAGCAGTAGCATTTGCTGGTTTTCACCCTCACCGTGCTTTGCTCAATAAGAGACGAAGAGCACGACCCGGGCAGAAATGGAGAAGGTTGGTTCATAGATACTTCATTCCTGAACTGTTTAAGTTGCTATTGCGTCGAATTGCTTGTTGTAGCAAGTGCGACGTGCTGTAAATAGTCTGTCACGTTACAAATACGTCACCTTGATAAATGTGAAGGGCAGGAGTTGTTTGTGCAACCTGCCTGAGTGTGTTTTACATCTGGTAGTGTATGTGTGTCGCAGCTGTAGTTACACTTAAGTGTTTATCGTCTTATTTTTCTGTTGTGTATACAGAGAGATTTCTTGAAGGGACTGCCCGTCTACAACAAAAACAACTTCAGCAGGTTCCATGCAGACTCGGTGTGCAAAGCCTCAGTGAGTGATGCTTGTGTTTCTCATCATGCTCAGATGTTTTCATTTCTAATCTGAGCTCAAGAACGTTTTGTCATGTTGTGATGCCTTTATTGATGTCTGAAGCAGTTTAAACAATAATAGACTAACTTGGGCCTCTGTCTTATTCTTTCTTTTTCTTTTGGTAGAACCGTCGACCATCTGTGTATCTTCCAACTCGGGATTATCCCTCAGAGCAGAGTAAGTACACACCCAGTGAATGGCCTCTAGGCTTTTACGTTCTTTCTCACAGATTGCTAAACTTTGGACTGATGTCAACTTGTCATAGGCTTATCATTATCACCTTACAGTGTTGTGAAAAAGCATTTGCCCCTTCTTTGTTTCATATTCTTTCTTTTTGCATATTTGGCACACTTTCATGTTTCAGATCATTAAACTAATTTTAATATTAGTCAAAGTAAATGACTGAGTAAATACAATATCCACTTAATTAACTGATCATTTGTCAGGGGACGCCTGCTTAGCCCTGTGTGGAAAAAGTAATTGCCCCAACCCCTGTGCAGGCATAAAAATCTCAAAAAGGAACACATTATAAAACAATCTAAAGAAACAGCAGAGAAACAAAGTCACTGACCTCTATCAGTCTTTGGTTACAAGCTGTTTCTAAGGCTGGGACTCCACTGAACCACAATGACAGCCATTGTCCACAATTTGGGAAAACAGTGGTGAACCTTCCCAGGAGTGTCCCATTACGTATGGCATAAAACTAACACAGCATTTAATAAAAGCAGCATCATACCGGCAGTCAAACATGGTTGTGGTAGTGTCACGGTCTGATGTTGCTTTGCTTCTTCAGGACAACTTGCTGTAACAGATGGAACATGAATTCTGCTCTATACCAGAAAACGCTGAAGGATAATGTCCTGCTATAACTTTGTTCTGAAGCTCAAGCTTACTTGATTTATACAGCAGGACAATGATCCAAAACATACACCTCTGAAAGGCTCAAAAAAAGGTGTTGGAGTGGAGTGGACTAGTCAAAGTCTAGACTTACTGTAAATCCAGTTGAGATGCTTTGGCATGATGTTAAACAGGTCGTTCATGGTAGAAACCCCTTCAATATGGCTGAATTAAAACAATTCTGCAAAGAAGAGTGGGCCAAATTACTCAGCAAGTTCACAGCAATGTGAAAGACTCATTACCAATTGTCACAGAGATTTGATTGTAGTTCTTGCTGAACACAGCTGAGACTGAGGAGGTCACTCATCCAAGTGACGAAACGTTCTCTCATTGAAAATGCTACGTCCAGATGAACAGAATCAACCTTTTGGGATGTACTTACCTGGATGATTGAGCATGCATCAAGACAGGGAAAGGTGTTTTTGGATAGCTTTTTTCCTTAAAAAATGAAATCATAATTTTAAAAACAGGCAGTTAGTCAGGTTGTCTCTGTCTAACATTAAAATTTGTTTGATCCAAAACATGTAAGTTTGACAAACACGGGGGGAAAAAACAAACAAACAAAGAAATCAGGAAGCTGGCAAATACATTTTCACATCACTGTATATGATGTCTCATATTGTTACTCTCAGCAGTAGGCATTAGATGTGTGCAGTCAAGTAAAATCATTTATAAAATGCTCTATATGGTTGGAGATGGCTCATCATTTAACATATTCACTTTGACTCAAATATATTGTCTACCTATTTATGCATTCAGAGATTATTGGCTGATTCATTGATATCACAATTCTTTTTATTCCCTAAACATTGATGTCTGCATCTTCACCAAAAGTCACTCTACATAAACACTCTGCATCTATTATGCATTTCTACATTTGTTTTCTCTTTTTGCATTGTGTGCTTTTGTGTTTCTCATGATCAGATCATCTCTGTTTTTGTTCCTCAGTCATAGTCACAGAGAAGACAAACATCTTATTACGTTATCTACATCAACAGTGGGATAAGAAGGTAAAGGCTTTTAAATATCGTTCATCTAATGGAGGAAGCAGTTTCTGCTAACTATATTGTCTATGATGGCACGTCTCCATTATGTTGTAGTTCAATGGTTAACATCCTTTTCCTTACTCCATCAGAATGGGCCAAAAAAGCGAGAACAGGAACCAACAGAAGGGGAGAACACGGCACCTCCACGAAAAATTGCAAGAACAGACAACAGAGAGCCGAATGAAGCTTCATAAACTGCTGCGCCATCGATTCTCTGAGTAGAGACTGACCCACTCAGACAAAATGCACGAGCCGCTGCAAAATACATGTTTGCAAACAAGTTCGCCACAGCTGCACAAGCAGTTTGATTTCAGACCACAGCTGTCAAGTTGTTCTTAATGTTTGGACTTGACTTTAGAGCTCCTCCTTAACCAAATACCCTTTTCCTCAGTTTATTCACTGCTTTCATGCATTGTTTTCTTCACTTTGAGGAGGCCATACTTCTACTTCAGAGGTTTGTTTTTTCTTTTCATAGTAGTCTTAAAATGATCAAACATCTACCTCCTTATTGCTCAGTCCCTGTGGTTTTATTCCACTTACACCCATGTAGTTTTTATTTAAAGATGCCAGGGATTTATAAAAAAAACAAAACTTTTGGGCTGACCCTTTAAAGGTTTACAGTTGCAGTAATTCACACATATCTGAAATGTGCATGTGCTGTGAGATGACCTTGTGGATATTTTTCAATCAGGAACTTACATTTTTGAATTATGAACAATTTCTGTTGTTACTTATGTCATTTTAGGTAATCTTTTTAAAGATTACTGCTATTACAATAAGTGGAAATAATTATTTTAATAGTGGTTCAGGTTTAGCGTTAGATTCAGGGTTTGTTTTTTATGAGCTGTGTTGCAGAAACAAGACGAGTGATTGAAGAAATGTTTGTTTTCTCCCGATGAATAACAACTATAATGATTTATTGCCTTATGTGGAAGTGAGTGTGTTTCCACTTGCGTCTTAGGGTGCCCCTTGGTTTACATTGTGTTTCAGGAAGATTAAGCACTGCAGAATTGGATGGACTTTGGTGTAAGAAAACATCCAAGCCAATATTTATACTAGAGGATGCAATTTTTACTTGTACATATTTTGTAGCTAAAATCTCAGCTTCTTAATACTTCAGCAGTTGGATCTTTGTAATGGCACCATCAGCACAGTATTTGACTGAATATGTGTAAATTTACACTTTAGCCATACTGTTGTTTTGAGGGACTACTGAGCATCCTAGATGTAAATGTGCTGTTCTCATGTGCTTAAACACGTCAGTCATTTGAGCCATGTTGAGGAAATATATTTGGATCAACAAGGTTCAACAACAACATTGCGAAGAGTGAAGCTGCTCCCATGGCTCTGCGAATCTTGTATATTTGTACAGTATGTGTATTGTGATTGCCCTCACCTTTTTATCAGGTAACAAGACTCACTCCAATTTTGTCTTTCCCAAGCTAGCTGTAGTTATCCTCAAATTGTTAAGACAACTTTTATGCTGTAGGGAGTTTCTGTAAATGAAACAAAAGCATTTAACTAATTTGCTGAGTTTTTGCACCTTAGGTAAGAAATACCTTTTGAAAAGTTTAACCTGCTACAGTGTACACGAGCCAGCCACAAATTAAAACTGACCTTATGTCATGTCGATCCCCCCTCGTGCAAGAGCTTTGAGTGTGTGGAATTTAAGGGATGGGTCAGTGCTTTGGGCTCTTTGTGTTGGTTGAGCTGTTCCTGGGCAGTTTGATGTTTGGCCAGAAGCAAGTGCTGTCCTTAGTCCACTTATGTACTTTGTTTAAACGCCCACTTTATTTAAGAGAAAGTGGGTGATAGACTTGTGTATTTCATCTTTCAGAGGTTTTATCAGTGTGTCTGACTCATGAATGTTCACTTTCGTCGCTTGTGCAGGTCAGTGGAATGAGAGTACACGTAGATTTCACAAGTACTACTTTAAACCTGAAAGAGGCAGTGTATTTTCTTTAGCTTCATATAAGAGTCACCCATTTCTCCTGATGTCTTATGGTTTGTATTCCATCACTTGATTAAGTTTGTTGTTTTGCTTTGAGTTGATTGTATAGCTGTATTGTCAGTTTTGGATGTTCTTGTATAGATTGCTCTGTGACATGCAGTAAAGATGACTCTGTAATCAGCAGCCAGTCTTTGGGTGAAACTGAAGAAAGATCCTTCTTTCTGATTGCATGTGCAAATATGCAGGTAATATACAACACTTTAAACACTTGTTTATTTTTTTATAGCTTGGCACCTGAAAGCTTTAATACCATGTTTATATAAGAGAATACACCAATGACCACTTAAGTACAGTTCTTTTAATAATTGGTTGGACCCACTTGTACCCTCAGAAATGCCTGAATTCTCCACAGCATAGATCCAACCAAGGGCTGGAAGCATATTTCAGAGGTTTTGGTCCATATTGACATGATAGGATCACACAATTATTGCAAAATGGAAATTGCTCAAATTTTCTATTGTCCAGTTTTGGTTAACCTTTGCAAATTGTAGCCTCACTTTCCTGTTCTTTTCTTGACAACAATCACACCTGCTTTGGTCTTCTGCTGTGTAGCCCATCAGCTTCAAGGTTTGATATGTTGTGCATTCAGAGATCCTGATAATTTGAGTTACTATTGCCTACCTATCAGCTCAGTTTCCAAAATACTTAAGACCAACCTCTCTAGCACCAACAACCATGTGTTCCTTCCTTTCCCGTTCTGATGCTCAGTTTGAACTACAGCAGTTCATCTGGACTATGTCTGCATGGCTAAACAAGCAGTTGAACAGATATACCTAATAAACTGGCCTCTGAATGTATATGAGCGTTTTAATTCAAGCCCTACATCCAGCAAAGAAATTGATCCAGCAGCGCGGTCAGTCATACAGTGAGTGTTTTATTTCTCGATGGGCGTTTATTAAAGTGAGATTTATTTGCATCAAGGAAGTACATTCACTAATTTATGTAGTAAAATAATTCATAGAAAATCAAAGTTAAGAAAAATAGAATATTTTTTTATGGTCACAGTGAATAAATCTGACCTATTGCGGAGGAATACAATGGCTTTGAAAGTGCTTCACAACTAAAAAGACATAATGGAGAAGTAATGCATGCACATAATGCAACATGCATTTTATACAGGCATCAAAATGAAGGAGAAATAAACACAGAATGGCAAGTTGCTGCTCGTGACCTCTGACAAAAGGGCTCATTGGTGATAAAGTCCTGGAAATTGAGGGGGGGAGCTATCGTTCACATCAATACAGTGTTTGGTGCTGTTGAAAACCACTCATGCAGTAATTGAACCTTCATTAAAGGTTACTCAAGCTCCATTCAAGGAGTTATGCTTACTGTACATTTTTACATGGAAGTTAGATAGTCGAGTGTTAATAGATACAGTTTAATGTTTTGTGAGAAGTAAGTTGCATGAAGTGTGAAAGTCTAATCCTCGCTGACTTTACATGTGGTCCTCATGACTAATATTCTGCAGTGCAGGTGCATCAATGTCACTTGTATTCTGCTCTCCACTTTATAATAATACACTGGTTTGGCTGATCATTTATTAAGTCTTTGAGTTGGAGCTTTCTAAATCAGTCAGTTGTTTCGATTCAGCTTTATCTGACTCATTCGAGGGTAATTCCTCTGAGGATGTGTTTAACTCAACCCTACTGGGTTGAGTGTTAGCAGCCTGGGTGGTCAGCTGTGTCCCATTTGCGCACACCACAGTACCCTCTGACTTGCTGAAGCTGAACAGTTTCCCAGGACTGAATGTCCGGTTGGGGGATTGTGACCTCTCCTGGCCACTAGGGGGAACTGAAGAGGTCACTGTTGACCCCTGCGTGGCTCCAACTGCCACTGCTGGCTCTTTTTTCACCTCAGGTGACTTCAAGAACTTCAGAAATCCCGGGAGCTTTGCTTCGCCTCCCGTTGGGGACTGAGCCGGTGAGCGTGACGTGCCGGAGGAGAACTTCCCCTGAAGAGGAATGATCTGCTTAAGCTTCATCACATTGTTGTTTCCCAGCAGAGAGCTTGGTCTCTTGGGCTTGTCCCCTGGCTTGCTTACTTGTGTTTTGTCATGGTGATGCTGGTGCTGGGTGTCTGCCTTATGGCAGTCACTCTCCTGACGGGCTTCGGCCTGCAGCTCAGCATGACGCTGAAGCTCTTCTTCTTCACGCCGGCGCCTGAGCTGCTGCTGGAAGTGTTGTTGGGCCTGCAGCTCATGCTTCTAAAGAGGGAGAAGTTTGACATTAAAGAGAGAAGATGAGGGATAAATACATATAGAAATATACATTGAAATATTATCCATTTAAAATATATATATACTAACAGTGATGAAATGCAAACATAAATACAAATATCTAGATTTTTTTCCATTTTGGCTCATAGTTGTGTTGCTATCTCTATAATGAGACTTATCATCACGACAAGATGCCAACAAGACTATACAGACAAACACAAACAGTTACTTCTTCATTACAATCAGAAAAGGCTTCACTGGTGTGCATTGTTGGATAATGCACACCATGAGGCACCAAGGGGCACAAATGTAGAGATATACAAAGACATGACACAGTATGCAGCCAACAGCAAGCCTTACGTTGGCCGAAGGTCTTTCAAGCTATCACAGTTATACCTTGAAAGCTTCCCTTCGTCGGTACTCTAGCTTGGCCATCTCTTCTGCTACCCAGCCAGGGATATCAGGGATGGCAACATGGATGATGTACTTTAGGAGGATTGCAAAGTGCTGTAAACCACCAAGACCACAAAGGGACACTCAACACACAGTTCCACCAAGGCACAATGGCATTCTCCCACTCCCGCCTGTCTTTAATATTTCTATTGAACATGTCATACAAATACCAAAAATCACAATAAATATAAGAAAATATCATTTTCCACATTTACAGAAAACAAACAAAGGTCTTCCCTGCCAAATTTACACGACTGCAAATACCTCCAATAGGACGATGGAGATGATGGTCATTTCAGGACTAAGCCAGGGGAACAGACGTTGAAGCTGCCCGCACTGACCAATAAGGTAGCAGTTAACTATAATGGCTATCAAGCCCATGGCCTCCATCGCAGTCTGGTGACACACAGGGAGAGATATTTACATATTATCAGATGCCCCTGCTGTGCACACTGGAGCCTGGAGGCTTTTCTGACATTTTTCAAAGCATGACACACACTGACCTGCCATTGTCCTATGTTCTCCACCCTCTGCCCAAACGGTCTCTGCAGGCCGGTACAGAGCTTCAGGGCATCGCTGCGTATTTCGATGATGTTGTTGATAAGGGCGCACATGGCCGCCAGCGGAAACGCAGAAGAGAAAAGCACCACATAGCCAAACTGAATGAACATCTCCTGGTAGTCCTGAAGTGTGTCCTGTCAGGGTCAAGTTGTCGTTAAGCAACAAAATTTCTATTAAATGTTAAATTATTTTCAATTTAAGTGTAGTCCTACCTCGTATGTCTGCATACAACTCTCAATCTCGGCCTGGGTCAGAGTGACAGTTTTTGGCTCTTCCGGTGGATCGATCCATGATTTCTTGTCATCATTGCCCTCCCCCACATTCCTTCTTCTCTGACAGACAGAGGTGGTATTGTCTTTGGTGTCCTGCTAAAGTAAATATTAGACTGCTAATGTAGTAACAGGAGCTTTAATTCTATAGCTTTGCATTGCATACTTTAGTTGTGATATTGTGAGATAAATGACTCTCAAACAGCACAGTGTAATATTGAGACCTTTGATACCTATTAAAGCAAAGGACGTCAATTTTGCATCTTAAAGACATACGGCAAGAATACGAAGCAGCAATAGAATCTGATACACAGTTCAATTAAGAAAACCACATACTTGAGGCAGCACTTCACAATCACTGTCCTCATCGCAGCTATCAAAAATACTGGAAGGATCCATGCCCTCCTCCACCAGCGTGGGACTGTCCTCTAGGGATCTGTCATCCGCTGCCTGCGTGTCCATTGTGACATCCTGGTAGTCGACCTTCTCGGTGAAGCTGACTTTACGTTGCTTCATGGCACTGTCTGTCATGTCCCACTCTTCCTCTGTCAGCCTGAATCCTGCTTTCAGATCTCCTCTTCTCTTTGGCTCTGGGTTACCGTTTGCACTGTGACTCACAGGAATTCCTCTGGGACTCAGAAAGGAATAGGATGTCATTGAAGCTTGAGCCTTTCCCAGAGCCAGGCGGCCATATTTGAGCACGATGGCTTGGAGAAGCTCCCACAGCACCTTTGGAGTGAACACACCGAGCTTGTTTTGCTCATACAGGTAAGGCTGAAGGACCTCTTTGATGTTCTGTAAGAACTGGCGGAAAATCAGTAGAGTAGCTAGCATCTGTGAAGAGAAGGACGGGATCTGTTACTATGCTGAATGTAAGAATGACATCAAAGCAAGACCCAGTGATTGTTGAGTAAAAGAAAAAACAGACTCTGGGATTCATAATAAACTGGTGCTTAGTTCAAGAAATTGTGGGTGTTGCTGTTAAAGCTTTGATCTTGTATGATTTAAAGTTTAGGGCAACAAATGCAGTGTTTCATTATTATGCCATGCTGTGCAATAGTCTTGAGCAACCCTCAATTCTTTAAATTTACTTCTGCACCATGCATCGTTTGCACTGTGACTGACAGGGATCCCTCTGGGACTCAGAATGGAATAGACTTGTTTCTAATTTTTGTTTTAAACTGGTGTGGATCAGTAGTTCTCCAGGCTTTCTAAAGGTCTTCCAAAGCTTTTCTTTAGACATTGGCTGCTTTTTCACTCAGTCCTTGTACCTGACCAATTTCTTTTTGTGTGCCAAGTTGCAGGCTTAAAAACAATCTACTGCAGACAGACCGTTTCAGAATCATTATCATTTTGACAGATAATGGAACAAAAGGCACCCTACATCAGAAGATCTTTGAAGGTCCTTCAAGAAGCCTGGAGAACTACTCCTGATGACTGCTTGAAGAAAGCTTTCTTAGGAGAGTTCAGGCTGTACTGAAAAATAAAGTGGTCATATCAAATATTGACTTTTGAGGTTGTTGGAACAAACTGGTTTTTGCTTCATCTACTGTACTTTCATTGTTGTTTGCAAGTTTAAAGAAATCACAGCATTTATTGTATTGGCAAAATACAAAAAAATGAGGGATAGCTGAAGACCTTTATACGGTATTACACAACTAACATTAAATCTCTCACCTAAACAGTGACATTGGATTGTAGCCTTACACTTTGCCACGTGACTCTATGTTCACTCACTCAGAATTTGTAGACTCAAACAAAATACCTGCCTTAATGTAACCTTTGCACATTTGAAAAAATGGTTCACCTATAAGACAGCAGTAATATTTACTATAATATAACATAGCATACTATTGTCATATTGTATTTATAAGAATTTTGGGGATAAAATACCTTTTTTGGGTGTGTAGTGCTTTTTTAATAAAAAATAAGTATTTCTACTAATGCTGCATTCATGTGCTGTTGGCATAATTAGTTTCCAGTTGGGAAAAACACCCCTTCAAAAGGAAACAACAATAAAAATTCAAGTTGCTTAGCTGTTGACATCACACAGTATATATATATATATATATATATATATATATATATATATATATATATATATATATATGTATATATATATGGACCTTATGAATTTGAATATTCAAGTCATTTTTGTCATGTGATCATATGGTTTGAGGTTGTTAGTTTATGTCTTTGTAGCTGAACCTGAATTAGATATAAAGTTAATATCAACAACCATTAATGTAATGTTTTATTTCCACTTCCTGACTTGAATGGAAATGAACTCATGTGAAAAGCCCCCAAATACTAAATAAAATATGGCGCTCATTTTAACTTAATAACCAAGCTGTCTGCAGCTGAAAAAAATCCTTTGGTTAATCAGTTTGGTTGATAAAATTGCAGACAACAACAAGGTTAGTACTGCAAACTGCCAAGTTTCAGGTGTAGAGTCGCTACTTTGGGCCACGGTGCCCAGTGTTCAGCAAAGTGACATTTGGGCATTTGAAGATAAAATTACTTTTAATAAATAAAACTGTGGTTACCTCCTTTAGTCTCTCCATGTCCTTGAGGTAGAATCCAATGTAGAAAAGGCTAAGGTAAGAATTGATGAATTCAAACTGCAAAACAAGAAGAAAGCATTGCAGAAATGCAAACGCTCACTCACTCACTCGTTCATGGTAAACTGTTTTTATCCCCAAATGAGGGGAAATAATGACTTACAAAAACCATCTTGATGATGAGATTATTCTCATAGGCACTCTGGAGTCTGTAGTTTTCTAGGCAAAGAAATGCAAATAAGAATAGTGTTATTCAGTGTGCAGGAGTTTTTCCTCTAACAAAAAGTAAAAATGCAGACTAGGACATAGGACAGCCTTCTACATACCAAAGAGTTACATAATCTAAATCACAGTCATGGGCAAGTACGCTTCATTAAATTTAATTTCTTCTTACCCATGTCATTGAGCCAGTAGGCGATCTTCTTATACACTTCATCACATACAGTTACTGTCATGGCCAGAAGTATCTTCGGAATGAATCTTGTAATACTAGGCAGCTCCTGAATCTCCATCACCACTTCCTGCAAAGTGAAATAGAAGTATGATACATTTTTAATGGCCTGTTCATTCATGTCTCAAATCCCTGGGCTATTTTTAAAAGGCCGTTAAATGAATGTGTAGCAGGTAGGAGGTGTAGTTGATTATGGTCTGTTTAACCTGTTTTAGAAAATAACACATTACTCAGGACTACCAGTTGACATGGATCTTACATTCTTCATAGCTTTTATTAAAAAAACAAAACAAAACATGGTAACGTTATGACAGAGTAAAGATAGACTTTATTGGTCTGAAGCAAATTTGTTCTCACTTTTTACCTCTCTTGTTAAACTCCTTAATATACTGTATTTATTTCATTAAGAGTAGAATTAAACACAGATATACATAATCTCCATGACTATATTAAATTCATTTTGTCTCACTGAACCTGCACACGGTTGTTCTGGGTGTCAAACCTGCAGTTCTAGGCAGAGGAGCATAGCAAGGAAGACGAAGCAGAGACAGAGGAGGCAGATGGGCAGGCTGACCAGCCATCTGAACAGAGCTCTCTTCCAGGGTGGGTAGTAGAACTCCTCACAGCCAGTTATAGGACTGCAACGCTTCACTCCCTGCAGAGACAGCAGAGGAGGAGGGAACACACGGGGCAGGCTGAATATGAGATTGGAGGCTATTTTGGGATTTTTGTCATCATTCGAAGTGTAAAAATGAAATGAGGTGTCTTATCACAGCAAACAGCTAATTCTCTCTATATAATTTGTTACATGAAACTCGTGCCATCAGTAAAATTTGCAACATTGCCTGCCAAGAAGTCAGATCTTCCTAATAGCTTCTTTAAAAGCTATCACGCCCAACGTGGGGCTCGAACCCACGACCCTGAGATTAAGAGTCTCATGCTCTACCGACTGAGCTAGCCGGGCTTGTGCTGAGGAGTTCCCACACTCCCCTTTTGAGGCATTAACCCCCCCCCTTGCAGTTTTCTATTCATTCCTCACAGCAGGACACAGTGAGTTGGACACCTCCACCCCCCGCGCAGACACACTCACACTCACACAATACTCTTAGAAACACGTTGATCACATTTCCTGGAATTGTGACGCAACTGAGTTGCTGCAGAACTGAGTAACTGATCCCTTGCATCATGCAAAGACAGCGATATAGCTTTTTACTTTGATAAAAATGGAAATGCTGAATAAAAGAATTCAAAGTCTGCGTGTAAATCCATTAATTAAAAAAAAAAAAGCTTTAGAAGTTTATTATCATTATCACTGAAAAATTCTTGGTGGTATAAGATCTGAAACAGTGCTCACCCTGAACTGAGGTCTGGGCTCCTCTAAGGACTCTGTGGGGGTATCCAGAGTGCCCCACCTGTAAGCCAGCTCTGCCTCTCGCCTCTTCCAGCGCTCCAGAAACAAAGTCGCCCACACAACGTTGAAGAGGGCAAAAACCACACAGCAGATATCCTGACTGGTCTGAGCAGGAGCATTAGAGAACCAAAGACAAAATGCTGTAACATGTGATGATAAAGTTATACCATGCAGTGCCACTGATTAGATTATTTAGTTTGTATCATGTGTTGCTTTAACTTATAAACAGTTTAAGCATTTTATGAAAAACATTAGAGGCAATTCAGTGGAAATTTCATATTTACTTTCATGCATACTACCCCAGTGTTTACTCCTTACATGTTACATAGCGACTGTGCGATCGTGAAGAGGGATTTTTGTCTGTTCGGCTTTCACCGTGCCAGCACGTCAGCTTGACCATAAATCAAAGCTGCCTACTTCCTGTCGGGGACTGCTATCTTTTCAATCTCACACATTCAAATTAAAAGCCTCTGTGCCAGAGTATTTATAGTGTCAGGAGAGCCAAACCAGAAAACGATACGCTGAAACGAATACGATTATTTCCGTGTAGATCAACTATCATCTATTTGAATATTTAGTGGTCCACAGCCATATGTTTGATGACATAATACTCTGAATTTGCTTTATACAAATACATTTTTTTCAATTTCCACAACAAGCTAAAGAAAAAATTTAATATTTTCCTGAGATTAATATGCTTTTTTTTTTGTTGTTGTTATTTTGCCCCTGTACACCACCACAGTGGATTTTAAATCAATGAAGGTGTGACTGAAGTGCAGACTTTCAGGTTTAATTTAAGGCCTTTTACAAAGGTTTGGCTTGACCTGCTTTGAAATTAAAGCTGGTTTTATACACAGGCATCCATTTCAAAGGAAATTGGACAAACTGGCATAATTTTAATTGTAAAGATTTTTTATTTATTTATTTTTAAATCCTGAAAATCCTTTCAGGCTGTCCAGGATCTGTGTTCAGTTGCTGCTTGTTTGTGGGTCTCTACATTCAGTTTTGTATTTAATACCTGAAAAGCATGCTCTGTTGGATGACAGACCCAGCCAGTGAAGTATATCCGATTTCTTTGCTTTGTAAATGCACCGTGAAGCAATGTCTGATCAGTTTTGTAATATTTGTCTGAGGCTGAGTAGAGAGTATAGCCTTATACACTTCCAATTCATCCCATTACTTCTATCAGAAAACACTAGTGAACCGGTTCCACTGCAGTCATACCATGACGCTGCCACCAACATGTTTTAATAGATAATGTGGCATGCTTCATGAGCTGTTTCTCTACTTCTTCTTGCTTTTCTTTTCACTCGTTAATTTTGGTTTCACCTGTTCAGAACTGTGCAGGCTTTTGTGTTATAGGTGTTGTCTGGGGAAGCATAATCTGGCCTCCTTGTTACTGAGTGTATCCAGTGTTTTGCACCTTGTTGCAACAAGGAAATACAAGAGGAACAAGGAAATACAGTGTTTACAAACCCTTCCACACATGAAGGCAACTGTTGATTGTAGACTTGATGTAGAGTTGTTTAAATTCTGTACATTACCGATTGTTGACAATGACATGCCTACATCCTCAAGGGTGTTTTTGACTTGGCTACATGTTGTGAAGTTGTGTTTCCTGGAAATAATTTTTTCATCAAACACTCTTTTTTTCTAATTAATGATGACCTGCATTTGCATCAACATCTATTTGGACCTCATAGTGAGAACAGAAGAAATACCAAATACAAGCTGAACACTTGGAATCAGCTCTAGAGCTTTGATCTTTTCCTAATTAATCAAGAAATAATGAGGGAACGTGCTTTTTCTGTTTGTAGTCAATTGTCCAGTTACTTCTGAGTATTTGAAACCCACTGTGGTTGTGTACAGAGGCAAATTTACTGTCAAAAATCTGTGTCCAAAAATTACAAATGTTTTCAAGAAAGAAAAAAAATGGTCCAAGTACCTGGTCAGCCTCTGCTAGCATCCAGAGGAGAAAACCAATGACAGCAGGATAAAGCATGGAGTTGGTGTAGAAACCCAGCCAAGAAAAATACATGGCAATCTTCACCCCAAAGTAGTCACAGATGTCATCTACAAAGCAGAAAAATTGAAAATGTTGAGGGTTTAGGATTTGAAGGCATCACATAATGTTTTACAGTGTCATTTAATATTCCTTATAACTGTATGTAGGCCTAATGGAGGCCTTCTGTTTACTGCCCTCCAAAGTAAATGTTCCTACCGAGGGGCTGCCTCTCACATACAGCCTGGACCCAAGATGTCATCAGCTGGTTGAGTATCCTCTGCTCATGAAGAGGAAACATTTGCTGGATCACCCCCCGAGCTATCAGCTCTGGAACTAAAGAGACACATCAAGTTTGGAAAAACATGGATTCTAAAATCTCATGTAATCAAGCAAAAAAACAATACATTAAGTTTATCTTAGTGAAACAAGTAAAACTCTAACAGTGGATGTCCTGATAGTTTTCAGTGAGGGTTCTTGTGTTAGAACAACAGATGTTCATGATGAACTTGGCATCTATTTGTACTTCGGATAAAATATGAAATATTGCATTTAAAAGCAAATGAATTTGTGGAGTGTTTAAGGAATGCCTCAATATAAAGTGCTCATAAAAAACCCCCAGCATACTGATTGGCTGTCCCTCCAGGAAGTGAATGTTGTGAAGCACCTCCCCGTGCTTGGCTCGCAGGTTATCGAGCCAGTACTTAATGATGCTCTGGCGCTCCTGAACAAAACCACGAACACGAAGCAGGAAAAAAAAGGAACACATACATTTTAATCCGTTTATACTGTTTAAGATATTCAAACATGACCCAGGGTTTGGCTTCTAACCTGAGAGGTAAAAAAGCAGAGCTCGCTCTCAATGTTCTCATAGATGTTGTCCTCCTCACAGGAAAAGCGCCGCATGCCACCACCAAACTGTGGTTTAACGTTCTTGTGCATGCCCATCTGCTCCGCTCCTTGCAGTAAGCTGAGGGTGAATGAACAGCAGCATAAACCCTGATGGAGAACTGACACTGCACAGACGCGGCACTGAAAATGTTTCATTATTTAGGTACATTAAGGGCCGGTGAATATCAAACTGCAGTGAATACAAGTGGAGGTGGAGGATGACTTGTCACATGTGTTCAAAATAATTTTACTCTAATACTCTAATTACATTTCTTGCTTAGAGTTTGTTCATTGACTGTGACATTTTACACTTAGTACTCCATTTTCAGAGCCACAAAATTATTATTGGAACAATTGACTAAATACCAATTTTTTTGGGCTGGGTAAGACCTGGTCTTTTGTAACACAGCTGGTCATCTGCCTCTGACTCCCTTTCTCTCAGGCATCGTCCTCTGTCACACCAAATTACTGCATGTCCTCCTTCACATCCATGAATCTCGTTTGTGGTCTTCATCTTTTCCTTCTTCCTGGCAGCTGGCACAGTCTTTTTCCAATATATCCACTACGTTCTCTGCACATGTCCAAATCATCTCCTTGCTTCTCTAACTTTGTCTCCATACCACTAAACCTGAGCTGTTCGTCTAATGTACTAATTTCTAATCTTTTCCACTCTGGTCCCTCCCAATGAAAATCTTAACATCTTCAACTCTACTACCTCCTGTCTTTGTGTTCATGCCACTGTATCCAAAACATAAATCATAGCAGGTCTCACCCGTCTTTCACTCTTGCTGCAATTCTAGAGTCACAAATCAACCCTAATTCTCACCTCCACCCACTCCACCTTGGTACATTGTTAAAATGAATGAATGTACTTGCTAGATCTTCAACACCAATAAAAAAAAAAAATGACCACAGAGGACAACTAAAGCGGATGAATTGTGAATTTTTTTCCTTGGTTAACAAAAACACTTCAGACCAAGTCAAGAACACTTTGGAGGAGGTATCATTGTCAAGATCTCCAATCAACAGACATCTTCATGAGTGTAAATAATGAGAGAAAACCACCAGTTAAACTCAAGAACTAGAAGATCAGATTAAACTTTGCCAGAAAACATCTAAAAAGCCTCCACAGTTCTTGAAAAAGAAGAGATGAAACCAAGATGAGCTTATATCAGAATGATGGGAAGAGAAAAGTCTGAAGAAAAATCGAAACAGTTGATGAAATAAAGTACACCACATCATCTGTCAAACATGGTGGAGGTAGTGTTATGGCATGGGCATGTATCACTGGCATGTTTATCGATGATGATGATGCTGATAGAAGCAGCAGGATGAACTGTGATGTGTACAGCTCTGACTCAGACAAATTAAATGGTGCAAACTGATCAGACCGAGCTATCCCAAATTGCAAGGAGGTCTGGCCCAGATCTGGTATTAAGCCGGCAATGTATCATGCCGACATCTGCACTATTATGCACATGTTCTTATTACATGGCTTAATTAAGGTACACATTAGGCTGACATCTGGGGCCAGAGCTGAAACTGTTCTGGGCCAGCACAGGGCCAGTAGTGTGTCTGTAACTGGCCCGTGGCTGCACTCAACCAGTAGCAGTTTTTGATACAGGCGACACGGGCGGTTACCCGGGGCGGCATCGTGGTGGGGGGCGGCATCATAGGCATCGGCAAAAAATAAAAATAAAAAATGCTCGTTCTGATGCGGCCCCGACGTCATGCCAGCGCATATTGGGAATGGCAGAGGCACTGATCGGTTTTCTATTTGCTGGGAGTAAGGGTGCCCTCTGTTTGTGAGGTGCGCCTGCTGACTGCAGTACAGGGAGAAGAGGGTGGGGCAGCGGGGGATTCTCTGGCTGGCTGGAGTAGCATCTAATAACCAACTCGCAAAATAAAACAAAATAAAAACAAAACAACAAACACGAAAACACCAGACATCATGATACAGACTTATAATTTGCACCGATGTTTTTTCGAAATTCTATACGCGAAAAGTGAGCGCGAGAGCCCTTGGTGCGCCTGCTCGCTGCTGAAGTCAAAGTAAACTTTCTTGTCATCTCCGCTGCATACAGTCCAGTATATAGAGAGATGCCCCAGAGGGAGTGTTTGCCCAGGGCGCCAAACAGGCTAGAACCGCCTCTACACACAACTTACACATGGCCCACATAGGTAATCCACACATGGGCCAGCAAAGGACCACCAGTGTGTCTGCAATTGGCCTTGTGCTGGCCCATGTGTGGGCCACCTTTGGCAAACCAGATCCTGGCCACCAAAGGGCTGTCATTCTTTGCGGTATGCGGACCATGTCTAAGCACATTGTGTGGGCCAGATTCGGACAATACCAATTTTGCTATGTGGGACAAAGTGCAAACACAGCATTCAAAGCCTTTGGTAATGTCCATGAGTTCAAGACCTGAGGCAGTCATTGATTACAAAGGATTTTCAAATATTAAAAACAGTCCTCGTATTTAAAATTATGTTAGTTTAAAAAAAAAAACTTTTTTTTTTAAAACTCTTTAATTAAAGCTGAAACTCTGGGCTTTAATCTTAAAATCCACTGTGACGGTGCACACAAGATCACGTAACGGAAAAACAAAAATAACTGTCTACAAACAGTAGACAGTTATGGGCCTAACTGTATATGCCAAAACCATCTAATCATATATGTAAAATTAATACTTCACATTTTTGTATCTAACTGCACCTAACTGAATCGGAGCTGTAAACACACAGTTCTTTCATACCAAAACACATTTATTTGCCACGACCCAACACTAAGTCCGGGTATTTGTTTGTGGCTAAGATGAAGCAGGTGTAAATCAATAATGGTATAAAATGTCAAAATGGCCTAACACACAGACAGAGTTTGAGTTACCTACTTCTCAAACGTTGTTGTGATGAAGAAGGCGTTTGCCTGGGTGTGTTTATGCTGTCGAACCTGGATGCTGACTTGTGGGATTCCAACCCGAATCTGATTAAGAAGCCACAGCAGAGTGTGGTCATCTATTGTGTCTGTAGGGGAAAATGTTGACATTTTTTATCAATCGCATTAATGTCATTTACATGTAGTTTTATTACAGTCTACATTAACTTGGCAGGTTTAGAGTCTCGTTTCTCAAAATTATAAGGAAATTACATGTTTGATGCTGTGTAAGGAGGCTGAACCAAAGCCAGTTTTTCACAGCTCTGACTGAAGTGTCATGAAGCAGGGAGGTAGGTGGGAGGTGGAGGCGGCAGTAACAGGCCTTTCCAGTTAAATACTTGTCTCCATTTACCACAAAGATTTTTTTAAAAGCTATTGAGGAAGGACTGTAACCAATCAATCTTTTTCAGCTGACTATGAAAAATTTGAACCAGTAATGAAACTGTTATAGACCTTACTAACACTAAACATCACACTGAAAAGCATTTACAACGTTAAGTTCATCTAACGTGGAAACGCTTTAAAACAGGTGCAATTTATATATAAACATGTGCCGTCTGTGTTTCTTTCTATCAGATTCAGCTCTGACTGTTGCACATTGTTGAGTTACAATTTTGTAACAGCTGCTGTCTTTGATTGCTTAGAATAAACTCATACTGAGCCATTTATGGTTGATTAAAAACTGCTTCAGCTGACTCGATAAGACTACATTTTCTGGTTAAAATTCAAGCGTGCCTGCCTTGATTAAAAACTGCAGGTACGCAAGATAAGACAGTTAAGGTGCAATTCTGTGCGTCATGTGTGCACTTTCAGATGAATGACTTAAAACATCAAAGCGTAAATAGGTGGAAACAGTTGAACTCTAAACAATCAAAGCAGCCGATGTTTCTGCTGAAGGTCGGCTCAAAAGGAAGTGTGTGCAGTGAAAAGATTTTTCAGAGTGGTCATAAAAACCAGACGCGCATTCTTCAGATTTGTTTTCTTAATCATAAAAAATCTTCACAGTAATCGTAAGATCCAATGTCGAAGAGTTTACATTTCAATTCCTGTTTTACCACTAAACATCTTAACAGTCTCAACCATCCCTTTACTCTAATTAAGTTAAATGAAATTCATTTTACATTATATATATAAGACATTATATATATGAGACATTATATATATGAGACATTATATATATAAGAACTGAGGTTATATATATATATAACCTCAGTTCTTAATAATGAGGATAATAAAATTGCATAAACACATTTTATTGACAAGAAGACATTTCAAATACATATTAAATACTTAAGCTGAGAAAATGTACCATTTTATAATGATTACATGTCTCATAAAAAGGTTGGGACAGGGTCGTGTAAACCACCGTGTAACATCCCCTCTCCTTTTAACAGCAGCCTGTAAAAATCCGGTGACTGAGGAGAGCAGTTACTGGAAATTTGGGAGAGGAATTTTGTCAAATTCCTGCCACCATTTACAAATCATACATCATAGCAGGTCTCACTACCATCCCTTTCACTCTTGGTGCCATTCTTCTGTCAGAGTTCACCCTTGACAACCGTGTCCTGCCTGGACTCTCTTCTTCACCTTTATTGTCCTTTGACTGTTGCATTATTTAATCCTTATATCTGCCTTCACTTATCCTACAGACATCTGATGTTCCCTATAACTACATTCCTGACACCACCTTACTGCCTCCTATCTCTTTAAGACTGCACGTTCTGCACAAGATGTCATCCACCTGTGTGCACCTTCCTCCAATCTTATATGTCATGCCGTGGTCCTCCCTCTTACCTCCCTACCAAAGCCATTTCTATAGTTTTGGCAAAAATCCACCCCCATCTGTCCTTCTGTGTTTCTCTCCTTAACACCATACCCACTTAACACCTCTGTTCTGTCGCGCAAATGTCCATTGACGTCTGCTCCAATCACCACCCTCTTCCCCCTTCAGACACTCTCTTGCATGTCATCCAACTTACTCCAGAGTTCCTCTTTCTCTTTTTATTCACATCTACCCTTTTGGGCACTTTGAAAATCTCTTCACCTCAGTAACACTGTTCACACACTCTTCCAACAAGATTACCCCTACTTCATTTCTCTTCCTACTTACAGCATGGTAAAACAGCTTGAATCCACCTACAATGTTCCATTCTACCTGGTCTCCTGCACACGTAATATATTTAGTTTCCTTCTCTCCATCATATCAGCCAGCTCTCTTTCTTTACCAGTTATAGTCCCTAGATTTGCTACTTTCCCCTGCCTTTCCTTCTCTCTCCTTACCTTCAAACATGCCTTCCCCTTTCCTCTTTCTTTATCTTTCAACAACAGTAGCACAGATTCCTCCAGCACCCTGTTGGCCAACGGCACCCGATGCAGTCCTTGTTAACCCAGGCCCTGACCGGACATGGTTATCTCATTCTTTATGATGCACATGTTTGATTTGGTTAAGATTTTACACTGGTTGGAGGATTAGGAGTCCCCCTGCAGTCTTGGTCAAATGTCTCACTTTAAACATTTGATGTTTTCCGTATTCCACTGTAAGTACAATATGTATTTATGAGATCAGCAAATAATTGTATTCTGTTTTTACACAGCATCCCACCTTTTTGGGAATTCAGGTCGCAAAATGTACACCTCAAAACCAGGACACACTGTCTTGAAAATGAAGAGTAGAAATACCAGACAGATGCAGTAAACTGAACATATATGCTGCAGGATTTCATGTCACCAAAGATTATTTACAAAAGCAGTCTAACATAGACCCCACACAAACGGTGTCATGTTAAAATGCAACATAATGTATAGGATGGGACTTTCGTGTTGTATATGTGAAGGTTTGGCCAACGAATTCACAGCTTCATTAAAATACACTGCAGAAGGGGATGGTGTGCAAATACAAGCACAGTAAATGGAAGATTTCTAATTGTCCCCAGAGCCCATCTGATAGTCACAATCATCTGACTAAGTGGGTGGCTGATCATCACTGATATTAAATGAACACTGTTCTCTCTGCAGCAAGGGCTTCAGCACAGGACAGACAAAACAAACAGGACACGTCTGAGCTTACTGTACCTGGGAATGTCATCAGTATATCACAGTTCTCTGTGGGAACCATCTTTAACCAGGACTTCCGTGACATAATAAAGTGCCTGGCCTGTAGAAGTCGCTTCCCAAACAGTTTATCTAAGAAAGACAGGTAATATAGAGAAAGGATGAGACTGGGTCAAACTGGGGTTAACAAAGTTTAAGGAGAAAAAAGACAGATGCTAACCACAACTGACCAGTTTTTCATTGATATCAGTTTAATCACAACATTTTCCATTCACTATTAACTGTTTGCTCTGTCATGGTGACATAGGGACTGAAATGTAGAAAATAATGAGTCATCTCCAGTGAAGGTTAATAGTGCTGTGACTGAGCAAATGTTCTGAGAGGCAAACAAACAAACCATCTGCAAACTGGTCGGTGAGTAAATACTCACTAACAAGCTACTTTTTCAAGCCTCTCTAGATAAAAATTAAGTGCTGACAAACCAACAGGCCTCGGTTGTACTCAGCAGCGTCATCCCACTTGTGCATTATAACGACACGCTGAAGTCTGAAGTCATCATTTTTATTGCTGTGCCTTTCACACGTTGGTTTTCAGTGGCTCACGCTCAGGAGCGACAGCCACGGTGATGGGCGAATCGCTTCATAGTTCACTGAATTATACTGTAACACTCTTTCAGTGTGTGCCTGTCTTCTGGATGTCACATTCTGCAATATCACATCACCTACTTACAGCACGTATTAGCCCTCTTTCTGAGGGCCTTCGGTGCTGCTGTCATCTTCTGTGTTACAGTATTTTGTGGCTCACTGCATTCAATACATAACTAATAAACTCCAACATCAATCACACCTAACCAGAAATGCGATGAATAAATTCATAAAGATCTGACGTTTTGTATGACATAATGATGCGATCCAAGCCAAGCTACAGACACTGGCCGGTTCTACTCCATGTGTTTCAGAGTACTGCACACCGATGTTCTCGCTGGTTCCCCATGACAGAAATGCTCATTAAAGCCATGAAGAATCCTCTACTTGAACGTGTGTCTGACATGCAAATTTCTCTCCCGGGAAGAAGCATTTTATCAAATTAGGGTCAAATTATCTTTAAATGATGAGCTTATTTAATAGCCTATAAGAATGCAATGGAGCAGGTGCACACCATGAGACATAATAATCATATTAATTATAGATAAATTAATACATAACATGACAAACAAAATTACACTTACTAAGCACTGGCTATCGGATATTTTTTTTCACAGCTGCGTTTTTATATCAGTCCAGGTTTTGCAGTTTGTTTTGCTTTTCTGATCATTAATTGTGATTTTAACATCTAGTTTACTGATACAAACGTGAGAGGTTTCACATAACGAATGAGAATGATGATATTTATCAAGCGCAATGGGACTCTAAAAAACAAGTCTAACAGTAAATATTAAATATTAGATCAAATATGAGACTGTGTCTTAGTTTACTCTGTGTCATATTTTTGTTGGGATTCATCAGACAGCAAGTTATAGCTCAAGAATGCTTTTAGAAAGTTACTTCTCAACATGTTTTTTCCGTTTGATTTTACTACTAATTTAAATATTTATTGAGGAGTAAGCCTAAATATTGTTTACATACTCTGTTGCCAAGTCAAGTTGGGATGGGGTGGTTTCCCAGCATGCAATGGTCAAACAGCAGGCAAGAATCCATGAAGTGCAAAGTCTTCAACAAACAGGCTACACACAAACCAGAAAGGCGGAAGCTTTGATAATCTGCTGTAGCCTCCAGATTGACAGAGCAATGGGAAATGGTAGGATATCTTTCCAAACCTTTGAAAGTTTAAAGTTCTTTTTTATGTATGTATATATATTATGTGACACCAAAGTTCCCCCCAGTGTGGTTTACGCTGGCTGGTTGAAGTCAGATCGTAAATGAAAGCAGTATCGTGACACTGTTCAGGCCTGGACTGTAAGGGTTATACAGTAAGAGGCCCAGACTATTACCCGAGTCTTTAATAAAGGCAAGGTATCTATGCGTCCTGAAACATGCCACCACAGAGCAAACCCCCATGAATTGTCACAGAAGAGTGGAGTAAAAGATGACAGCGCATATAGTTCTCACTGCTTTTTATAATCTTCATAATCCATCCATCCATCCATCCATCCATCCATCCATCCATCCACCTCTTGCTTACTCACTACTGTAGCATGCTATTTCTCCGTGTAAAGTCACAGCTGACATCTGAGCTCGCAGCGCATTATTTAGTGTCTTCGGAGTATAGCGCACAGTATCCGACAGCCCGCCGGGACACACACCTCCGTTGCATATCAGCCCTTCATGCACCTGTGGACCAGAAAGCCTGCCTCGGACTCTTCCCGGGCCTGCCTGAATCGGAATGCGCACCGTGTAGCGGCGAAATTAAAGGACACGGAAACCTCAACCCAGTCACAGACGGATCCCTCCTGTCTCCCCAGTGAGTCATTCAGTAAAGTCTGTTCAGCACCAGTGACTGCACCATATCGTTTGTGCATTATCCCCATTCTCTCACTCATTTCTTTTTTTCTTTTTTCTTTTTTCTTGGTAAAGGCACACAAACACTCGCTTTCTGTGACCACAGAGAAAGCGAGTCCACACACACATTTTGCAGTTCACCCCTCTCCCCACCCCCTCAATCTTTCTCTGCGATACTCACTCAACACTCCAGACGGGGTTGAGGACGTCTGTTGATGCTGCTGCTGGTTGTTGGTCCTGTCCTGCTGCTGTTCGCTTGGCACCGTCCTCTCCATCCTCTCCCCTGCCCCGTCTCTGTCGCTTATGGCTGCGGCGCTGCTGCTGCTGCCACTGTTTACAGTAGCATCGGCATCAGCTGCCGCGGTGCCCGCCGCTTGCATGGTGGTGCACAAATACTCCAGTTGGTGAATTGGCTGGAAGACCGCACCGCACGGAGGACTCTGATTTTTTTTGTTTATTTCATGGCTGTTGCGTGCAAAGGGAAACCCTAATGTATGTGAAAGATGAGGAGGAGGAGGAGGAGGAAGAGGAGGAGGAACATGATCATGGCATGTACACGTTACGCGCACCAGTCGTGACTGTGTGACGACAGAGTTTTAGGGGAACACCTAGCAGACTGCAGGTCCACTGGCGGTATGAAGGTGCACTTTATGTTTTGGTTTTTTTGAAAAAATATATTTATTGAAAATCTACAAAGTGAACAGGATTGTATTGAGTCCCTTCAGGATTGGAAGTTCTCGCATATTAAATTAAGTCAGTGCTCAAGCTTAATAGCCTGTTATCACCAGGACTTAATGGCCTGTATCTGTAACTAATATACTTTTGATTGTAAACTCGTAACCAATGGTTTTTAAATCAATCTTCTTTCTGCCCAGGATATCATCGGAGTCTTTTGCGAATTAAAAAAATTAATTCAGACTAGTTTGCTTTTTAAATCATCTTCTGAGGTTGCAAGCAGGAGAATGCAGCCAAGGAAGTGGTTACCATGGCTTACCAGGGGTCTAGTGGTGACAGCAGCTTCTATACAAGTCTGTATGCACGTGACACTCAGTAGTTTGCTTATTACACAGCAGTAAATTAAGAAACCTGACAGTCTGACATGGTCATGTTTTTAATAATCCCTGAGTCATATCTCATTATTTTGGCATCTATAAAATGTGGCTCTGGACTGCATATGGAAGCCTTTTCATTTCACTGTATTTTTTTTTCTGTGTGACTTGCTGGCCTAGTTACATATTCCAAATTTGCTCACTCAACTAAAAATATAGCGAGCAAATGCGACTATGGTTAGACACAACTAACAAGTTGGTTTTAGGAAGGGTCATGTATTTGGTCATAATGAAGTTGAGTTTTACACGTTTGTTCATGTACAAAACAAGACAAACAAAACCAAAAAAAATGATGTCACATTTTAATTAGGTCAAGCCACACTAACCATTTCCCTGTTCGATAGAAGTGCACATGAATATTTCCCAAGACATCATTGCATACATTTAAGTAAGCACAAAGTCAATTCTCAAATACAATTTTAATAAAACTAAAGAAGGAAGAAAACAAAATTCACGTTTATTTCTCATGAGCTCACAGGTCCACTGCTTCTGTGAACTTTCTGCTGCTCAGATCAACATAAATAAATGTGCATGCTGGTATTTTCTGACCACCCTCTGGTGACACATTTCTGAGTATTAGAATCAGGAAAAAATGTGATTTAAGAGACTTTGAATCTCTCAAAGCACAGCAAATTGAACGTTGCAGCAGATGGGCTACAGCAGCAAAAGACCACACCATGTGTCATTCCTGTCAGTTAACAACAGGAAACTGAAGCTACAGTTGACACACATTCACCAAAACTAGAGAATTGGACAAACGTTGGCAAGGCTGATGAGTCTGTGACATTCGGATGGTAGCATGGATGTTGTAGCAGAGTAAGAAGTTGGACAGATTCCCCAGAGCCCCAACTACAGGAATGACAAGTTTGTTTTTGTTTGCAGTACTTGAATAAATCTCCTGACACGAAATCATTTCATTCACCCCACACTTGGACTCGACTTTACAGTTGACTGATAATGCATACCTGAAGTCATCTCTCTAACCAAGGAATCAAAAGAAAGGAAAGGGAAAGAAAGCAAAGTGAGGCAAATGAGCCATTAACAGACTTCTTTCAAAATAAAGGTGAGCAGAGCACAACTAACAGGTTAAGAATGGTTTAGCTAAGAGCGTTTGCTAAAGACAGTGAGCCAGTGGTTCTATCAGAGTTAGCCAGCACGACTTAACTCATTAACACATGAATATTCATTTCAGAAACAGCCAGAGACTGAAGCAGCAGCAGGTCCCTCTCTAGATTATGTGATACTAGGTGAGCACATGTAGCAGCAGTTTAAAGTTATTCTAGTCTTTTCTATCAATAGCAGCTTCAGCTTCAGCTTATGTTGGACCAGTGAGGCCGTGATGTAAACAAGGCATTTTTAAGCAAGTGTTTTTTAAGGCTGATGAAATAGTACTTTAAAATAATACAATGCTCCTTAATTAATATTAAAAAAAAGTATGTAAGTAGTCACTTATATGGCGATGGACGCATTTATTTACCTTTGGTTAGTTCTTATGAAGCACCAACATATCCACGTAGACGCTCACAGTTTCATGTTCTGCTAAATCATCCAGTCAGGACCAAAAAACTGCTGTATAACTTTTATGTTTGATAGCATCAAAGGAACACTAACAGATGGCGGCTGTTACATCATCGCACATATCGTAAACACACTGCTGTTAGACCTGTACAATACTGTCATTAGACTTTCATGGAAACAAGTAAATATGGATACTTATTTACACTTTTTACACACAATGATCAAGACAAGTACATTTATAGTTATTCTGGTTTGCCGTGATGATCTGGTTTGACCTCTGATGTGCCTTTGTGCCAAACAGGTTGAAAGCAGCATGATGCTGTAAGGTTAAGGGGCTGCAATCAGTCCTGAATGCGATAAAAGATGATGGAAGTGAAAAGAGAGAGCAAAATGAAGGTTACCCTGGGGTGATGGGAAGGACGCGGAGAGGACAGAGCATGTTAGAAAGCTAAGATTGCACTTTAAGCTTTTTTATGCCAAGAAAATAATAAATACTGAAATATAAATGAAGAAAATAATACACCCCTAAGTTGGATACTCCAAGCTAAACTCATTGAAACCTAATATAATTGTAGAAATGTGGGGATATTTCAAACTAAACAGACTTTTGGTCTTATGTGTTTTTAAAGGCAGCTCATGAATGGCTACACTACAGATTATTGTGTACAGTTATGAACTAAATTATTTGTTGAAATAAAATGAAATAAAATCATGTAAGATATGGATCAAGAATGGAAGAGGGCCCACAAAGAGTCATGCATATGTGCCCCTGAAGGTTTGGTCAGAATTTAACATAAACAGTACAAAAGCATGGATCTACCTGCCTTGTGTCAGCAGTTCAGGATGATGGTGGTGTAACAACTCTGGGTGTAAATGCATGGGGATATTTTCCTGGCACGCTTTGAGCCTGTTTTGAGGATCAGTTAAGCACCACAGTTTGCCCGAGTACTATCGCTGACCATGTTCAGGCCTTTATGACGGCAGTGTAGCCCTCTCCTGATGGTTGCATTCAGTATGATAACGCACAGTGTCACAAAGCTGAGATCATCTCGAACATGACAACGAGTTATCTAAACTCAAACCGTCCCACTGTCACCTGATCTCAGTCTAACAGAGTGTCTTTGGAATGTGGTTGGAAGAAGAGATTTGCATCATGGATGTGCAGCCGATGAATCTGCAGCAACTGTGTAACACTATCATGTCAATATGGAGCAAAATCCTCTGAGAAAAGTTTCCAGCTCCTTGTTGAACCCAAACCACAAAGAATTAAGGCAATAATAGCATAGAATAAAGGCGTAACTTATAAGGTTTATGGTGAGTCAATCAACAAGCCCAGTAAATATTCTTATTTTTTTTATGAAGAAAAACAATATGAAGCATTAATAATGTCATAATTAAGGTTTTAATAATAGCATATGGCGTTGTATTTAAATATGTGTGCATCGTTTTTCACGAGCAGTATAAAAGAAAGCATTCAGCCGGATAGCGATACAATAATTAGAGCTATTTGAATCTATTATTCATTTACACCTTCTGCTTTTGTTGTCACACAAAGGCACAGCTGTTTGCCTACCACAGTTTTCACTGTCATGTCAGCACATGGACCTGACAAATTGTCCCTCAGCTCAGAAAGAGATCTTGTGTCTGCCTTTCAGCAGGCTGTGCAACGTGAGCAGCAGCGAAAGGTAAGCACGGCTGAGCGCTGACAAAGTAAGTTGAATTTAGAGATAAAAATGGAGTACTGTTGATTATTTTTCTGTTCTTGACTTTGTATGCCAGTATAGGCTACTACTTGGTAAAAAATAAACCAAACCTCAGGTTTTATAAATTGCATTAACTTCCTGCTTTGTAAATTGGTGTACCCTCCAGGCAGGTAAAAATGAAACAATCAAAAGAAAGATAAACGGGCATTCATGACACCCTTGTGTTCTACAGGGTGGACCATTTATATGGATACACCGTAATAACATGGGAATGGTTGGTGATATTAAAGTCCTGTTTGTGGCACATTAGTATATGTGAGGGGGCAAACTCCTCAAGATGGGTGGTGACCATGGTGGCCATTTAGAAGTCGGCCATCTTGGATACAACTTTTGTTTTTCCAACAGGAAGAGGGCCATGTGACACATCAAACTTATTGGTAATGTCACAAGAAAAACAATGGTGTGCTTGGTTTCAACGTAACTTTATTCTTTCATGAGTTATTTGTTGAAACTGATGTTTCTTCATCAGTGACAGTTTTCTTGTGTCCAAATTTTGGCAAATCCAACACTGAACCAGTTTCACGAAACTTAGCAAGCAGTTTGCTAACTGTAGCATGGGAGATGGGTGGTTTCGTAGGGTGTCTTGCATTGAAATCTGCTGCAATGACCCGGTTACTGCGATTTCGATTCGCTCCTCACGTGTTAACCTCTTCGACATGTCAATGGCTGTGAACAAAGAGAAACTTGTAAATAACTCATGAAAGAATAAAGTTACATTGAAACCAAGCACACCATTGTTTTTCTTGTGACATTACCAATAAGTTTGATGTGTCACATGGCCCTCTTCCTATTGAAAAAACAAAAGTTGTATCCAAGATGGCCGACTTCTAAATAGCCACCATGGTCACCACCCATCTTGAGGAGTTTCCCCCTCACATATACTAATGTGCCACAAACAGGACTTTAATATCACCAACCATTCCCATGTTATACGGTGTATCCATATAAATGGCCCACCCTGTAGTATAGCAATACACTGGCATAGACACTAGATGGAAGCAGTACACAGGTTAGCGTCATGAAGGATGGCTCTGCTGCAAAGTTAATATGTGAACCTGTAACCCTTTTATCGCATTGAAAGAAAGACACTACAGGTCTATGACACACTGAGATAAACAAAAGCACTTCCTTACTTATTAAGCAAAAGTAAGGAAGGGGCTGTCATTGTCACAGACTGAGAGGCAGAGTTTCTTATCAGACCAATTTTGTTATCAGCGTGTTGCACCGGGTTGTAGCACTAGACCTCTGTCATAACTTTTTATGATTTAAATGGGGAACTCCAGGAGTGACATGACCTTTGAAAAGTACCCATATGAATTTAAGATATTATCGGTGACATCTGAAAGAGGGTATTTTTCCCAGCGTTCACCAATTTTTCTTAATTATTTTCTGCTTTGCTCAAACTAAACAGATATGATAACTTCAAGAGCTTTGTGTGATGAGTGATGTCCTCTCTAAGGTGTGTAATGTATACAGCACCTACTGTTACCCTTAGCAGACTGGATGATCAATAACCTTCTCTATATTCCCTGCTGTAGAATAGAGTTCTCAGGATGTGAGGGATAATTGATTAGATCAACAGCACCCTCTTGTAAACAGGTTTGAGTGGGCCTGCTTTTTGTTTCTTGTTTGTACGGCTTCCCTTTGTTACATATTGCAGATGCACTAGCCGACAACATTAAATGTTTCTGCTATGCAGCACTTTCTGTTGAGTTATTTTGCCTCTCAACAAGACAGTCAACAAACTGCTTCACGTTTTCACTACACATTGATATATTGTTATTTTATTATCATCAAGTCTACGTTTCACTTTGATTCATTAGCCAATCAAATGCAGGATAAATGTTTTTTTCATTAATCTCAGCTACAAAATCTTTAGCTTTTCCATGTTGAGCATTTTTGCAAATTGATGTTAGCTTTTACCTTGGGCCATATGTGATTTGCTGCCATTCACTTTTAGGACAATTCAGACTGCAACTTGCAACGTTTTAATTTTAGTTTCAGTGCAATTCATTAACCCAAATAGATTTTGGAAACTAACAGTTATTATAAGACTGTTTGATGGAAAAAAGGAGATGTCATCACAGGATCTTGAGGTAAGTGTTGTTCTTAAAGTACAAAGTGTCGAAGTCTGCCTGTGAATAACTGCACAAATTTGACTTCCAGGGTGTTCGTAAAGAACATTAGAGCAAAACTACTGTACATGTGTTTAAATTGATATGCACTCGACAGAGAAATCAATCTCTGGGATGTAGAGTAGTGAAACTGCTACGGTTTTGCTTCAAACATTTGGTAACGATTGATTCAGCAGTGAGTTCAGTGATATCAGTCATGATGAAATTCCATCTGTCCAGCAATTCAAGCTGAACCTGACCATGAGCTTTTCAACTGGATAACAAAAGCCAGTAAATAAAAAAAAAAATTCATCTGTTGATACAAACTCTTCTTTCTATGCCTTAGTGCTTTGTATCTAACATCACAGAGAAACTCGGGGTTTAGTATCTTGCCCAAGGATAGTTTTGGATGCAGACTGAAGAAACAAGGGATCAAACCATCAACCTGCCAATTAGTAGAAGACTACAGATTTATGACAGGCCTATAACATTAAACAAAAATACAGAACTTACAATCTGACAGCCTTAGTACTTTCATTAAATTAAGAGACACACACAGACACGTCTGTACATAATTTACTATATAAAGTTTAATGTAAGGTATTATTGTGCTCTTTGTGTTGGGGCAGTAAATTAAAGGAAAGTTGTAGGTGGAACATTTTATTATATTGACGTTACCATTTGAACTTCATGTTTCTTCAAAAAACATAAAGGTCTAGCTGTTAAAACAAAGATTATATGAAAGCAAACTGTTGTCTTTAACAACAAAACAATCTTCGCCTTTCTTCCAATAACATTTCTGCTGAAAGAAGTCAAGGTGAAGGTCAGGGTTGCTCTGAAGGATGTAAAAAAAAAAGAAAAAGAAAAAGCCTCATAATCCCCTCTAGTCTCTGCAGTGTTGATGGACAAAAAAAGGGGTTTTGCTTCATGATGTCTTTTCCATCCTGGGCAGCCGTGTGACGGCAGCTACAGCCCAACAGACAGGAAATGCAATTAGAAGTCACAGTAAAAAAGGGGACATTAGCATGCACAGACAAAAGAGTCACAGTCCTGAAGCCCCAGGTGAGGAAGGAGGTCGTAATCATAACCACCCTTACAATTTCCTGCCTTTTAGGAAGTAGAGGGAGGTGGTCCTTCAGACTGTGCCACAAATGCCTCATATTTTTGTAAGTAATGACCAGAGTTCTTAGGGTCAAGATCCTCAGTCAACAGCCAGCACTGAGTGTGTGAATGTTATCTAGTCTTAACCTGACCATGTGCTGGATTAGCTTTTACCCAGACGTACATCTGGCCTTAATAATGACCTGCTTAAACACCCAGTGTATCGTATTTGATACATGTCTTTTGTGACTTTTTGAGACAAGCAATTAAAAAATTGCCAGATGTAGCATTCATGTAGCATTAAATGTAATTCTTTTTTTAAACAAATGGTCAGATGGTTCACTAAAACTTTCCTGGCAACTATGTCATGTTTCAGGCTTTAAAAGATTTTTAAAAACCTAAACAACTGAAAAGAACAAACAAAAAAAACAGGACATGTATGGATAGGCTGCTTACACTTTATTTCAAACTGTGTCCAGTTTTGGCAAAGTGACAGAAAACTTGAAAAAAAAGTGACATGCATTGCTCGAATGTAAGTATATCTCGTATGTCCTATTGGTCTGTTCACTTTATGACATGTTAACATATTTATAATACTTTGTTTTGAGCTCTGTTAAAAGGAATGATATAAATACAATAACCTTCAGGGAGTTGTTCAAGCATAAATTAAATTTAAAGAATGTAAGGTGGGAAAGTTCAAACTATGCCTGTAGCCTCGTAGTCTGTTCAGAGTCTGCCCCACATCTTGCCCTATGACAAGCCTGAACTGGATGAGAAATTATAGAAAGTGCATAACAATTGTTGTTATTGACCACTGTGTCAGTCAGACAATGCTCAGTGGTGAACTGTGCACATAGAATACACAAATGATGTACGGGGCAGGAAAATGAGATGACATGACAGGAAACAGACTTGCTCAGACCAGCATCATCAAGATAATTTTCCAGTAAGTAGTTTTAACACATCCTGTGTCCCATCGCATCCAATAAAGAGACTCCCAGTAGCATCCAACCATCTGACCTTTAATACCCTGATTGGCGCTCCTGCATTTCACATCCTAAATGTGGAAAACACTACTGTTAAACAAAGGATATCCTATCCCTCTCGCCCAAGCCTAAGTGCTGTATTTAATTGGCACCAATACAAATACCCTTTTGATTCTTGAATTAACAGCATGTCCCCATCCTTTCACAGTTCTTTGAACAGGATGTTTGTCTGTTCTCAAGATGTTTTTTCCCCACTGGACCATGTTGGCTCCACACTGTTGGGGTCCAAATAAAATGAACCTTTGTATGAAACGAATCCAAGACCAGTAGCTTTGTTTATCTTTTTGTCTGTATTAAAGCTGTTGTATTAATATTCAGGCTGTGATCGGAGAAAGAAGATAAAATCTGATTGCTATGTCTAAGGTTGTTTAAGGTGTGGTCAGACCACTCATCATGTAGCGATTGCTCCGTCTTTTCCCACCTGTTTTTTTTTCTTTTTCAATGAGAGGTATTTTAAGATCTTATTTAGATTATGGATATCCGTGTTCTCTGCCGTAAGGAGGTTACGCACTGTTTTTAAGTGCTTGTCAAAAGATTCCTACCATTTTTCTCTGCCTCCATACTAACAAGTTGGCAGGTAAACATAAACATGTTGGAAGGATTAAACCGTGTTGCCAATAAGCTGTCACAGGAGGGGCTTGGGAGTCAGCTGCAGACAATTAGTTACACAATAGGTGACGCACACAGAAACAAACAGTTCTTTCCGGATCTGAATGGGATAATATTTTAAATAGCTTTGTTTATAAAGAACAAGACAAGGAGACAGAGAAATGGAGACTAGAGGCACAGTTTACATGCTTAGGCTTAAACAAAACCTTTATTTTTATCTTTGTATTTACAGTGTAAAAATACTATATACTAAATACTAGATGCCATTATTCATACACGCATGACAAAGCTTCACATTTTAAATGTAAAAGTGCAAGTTATTGGAATGTATTTCATACATGCATACTGAAACATTACCTGTCGTAAGCAGAGCGTATTATACAGTACTTTTATGTATAGACAATGTGAGAACTCAATATGAGAAGCCATGTGTAACAGATAACAACAGATTATAAAAATGATATGGTTAACCCAGCATTCTGGAGACTTCTTGTTTCTCTCTGTTGAAAGAAAGAAAGAAAGAAAGAAAGAAAGAAAGAAAGAAAGAAAGAAAGAAAGAAAGAAAGAAAGACAAAAATTTGGTAATTGTATATAAAGTGGAAGTGCATCAAACCTGCAACATTTTGTTAAAGGATAACTTTGGTGATAATCTGTGTAATACACAAGGGTCTTCTAGAAAATTTTGATATAAACTATTTAGAAATAACCTATAAAGCTATTTTAAAACATTTATGTATTTACCCCACCGCTTACCAAAATCCAAATTTTTTTGGTAAGGTGTTCCATCGAACATTGTGTTACCTAAAAAAAACTGGTTTGTCTAAAAAGGCCAATTAATCACATTAGCAGAGGCTGAAATCTGTCATGCTGATTAAAGAAGCAGCACATTTGCTTAAAAAAATGCTCTACCTTGGCTATTTTAGCAGACTTAAACCCACACAGGTTGTTGCCTCATTCACGCACGTAAGCAATTGCATTGCTTCTTCAATTTTATTTGGTGCACAAATAACCCACTAGTGTTTCTAGTTTGAGTGACTTGCAGGTCTTCAGCTGGCAACTTAATTTAGTAAGAGCTAGACAGGTTTGTGAACAGAGTATTATACCCTGTTGTATGTCTTTATGATTCTATAATCAAACCCAAAAGGCTGACATTCAACTAGTCAAAGTCATTGCTTCTTTAATCAGCACACTTTTCAGCATTAAGTAAAACATAAGTGATGGCTGATGTTGATTTTAACTATTTTTTTAAAATAATCCTGCATTAATAATGGTCATTTACATCATTTAGTGTCATATTTTATTGCCCTGCGCCTTTCTTTAAGAACCTGCACTTTTCTTTTTTTTGAACATTAGTATAATAACAATACCAGTACATGCCTATTCTACAGTATTATTTGGCCTGCTGACCGTGAAAGGAAAATGATGCAATGCTTTTATAATGTTTATAAATGCATAAAAAGGGTCATTTTAACCTATTTCTACGTGGTTGCTAGGTAACACGATGATGCAATAATATATCATGTGCCATTCAGCTTTTGTGGATGCAGACGCAGATAGATAGGTGGAGAAATGCTTAAATGAGGTCATTTTAGCCTGTTGCTAGGCGTTCACTTAGCAACATCGGTAAGAACCTTCAGGGGCTCAAGATGAACCCGTGCGCCATCTTGGTTGCTCACCTCCTGGTCATGTAGGAGGACTCAGCAATCAGCAACTTACAACACTTGCAATAACTCATAATCCTCAGAGAATAAATACAATACTTACTGTGGGCCAGGTGGGTTGATCAGGCGTTGTAGATTTTGTATGTGCTGAGCGATGTTGCCTATTTGTTAAAAGATAAGAAAATAGTGATTTATCATGACCTCGCCATGAGTTATTAATCATATAAATTTAGATGTTTGACAGTGAGAATAATAAATAAGAGTAAAACAAATGTATTTATTTATGCTCAAGGGGTGTACCTGTCATTCCATTGGGTTTTCCTGCACCAAATGGCGATCCAGCTCCAGTACTGGTACCACTTGATGTTCCTTTCCCTGGTATACTTGGTGTTTTACTTTGACCTGAGTTACTGCTCCCAAACCAAGGAAGCCCAAAGGTAGTTTTACTTGTTGATGATGATGATGAGGAGGAGGAGGAGGAGGAGGAGGAGGAAGAGGAGGATGATGAACCTAATCCTAAGCCAGAGCTTCTTGTATTTGAAGTTTGCTTATTCAAGGAAAACGAATTTGAGCTGAGGTTAGGAGTAGACACTGATGACCCAGAGGAAGACCCGATGGAAGAAGAGCCTCTCCCACTCAATAATGGGTTATTTGAGCCTATTCCACCTGAGCTAAGATTTGGATTGTTAAGTCCTGACCCAGGAGAGCTGACTCTTGACCCAGTGGACAAGGGTGTATTTGAGGAGCTTGCTCCAGTTGCACCCAGTAGAGTTGATGCAGGTTTATTGAATGATCCAAGTGAGCTATAACCTTGGCCTAACAGTCCAGTTGACCCTGTCTTACCCTGCTGACCGAAACTGGTAGAGCTTGGAGAATTAGAGCCGACACCCAAGCGATTCTGTACTGGTTGATGGGCCAGGGCTCCAGCAAACCCTGTCTGAAAAATAAAAAATGGTCCGTTTAAACATGAGAGAAAATAGAGCCTTCAATTTTCATTCATGTATAACACAACAAAACACGTGAATCAAGAGAAAATATCAAAACAATGAAATCAAGTTCTGCTTTAAGAAAAAACTCAATTTTTCCTCAGTAATCATAAAACTGCACTAAGCTTCACATCTAGGTTCAAATTTTCTCCTCAGACCATAGCAGACACTTAACACGAAAGGCAGAAACATTTGCCTGCTTTCACCTCTTTGCCCTCTAGTTTTTTACTGGCGGACAATACCCTGCTCCCCCCTCATCTTCTGCACTTGCTGGAGTTGAGGCTGGATCATTTCCAACAACCAGTCATGCTGCTTTGATCTCATCCACCTTATATAACACCTCATTATCTCAAAGAGGTGAGGCATGGGCTTTTTTCTATGTTAGCATTCCTGCACTTGCTCTGTACCGCAGAGGCTGTCATTAACAGCAGTGCTAACGTTTTTGCACAAAATCAGCTAGTTGCTGTATCAATAAATGCAGATCATTGCACTTATCAATAGTTTTATAGGAAAATCTACAACAAAATATACAGACAAAGACAAATTGCATGGGATCACTTTTCATAATAGCATGAATCTCTGTCTGCAGTTGTCATTGAGTACCCCTGAGAAAAGCTTTGGAAGGATGAAGGACTCAGTTGAAAATTAAATTAGGTTTTTGATGACTAAGTGGGGTTTTTTTTTCCTGAAATATCCAAGTTTTTACATAACTTGGATATTTAAGAACACAAAAAAGCTCAAAAAGCGGGGCTTGTGTAGCATATCGATCAGTCTTGAGTGTTTTTTCTTACCTTGGACTTGTTGAGAATTTCGATTTGCTGCATAAGGCTCTCAATCGCTTTAGTTTTATAATTGACGGTGCTTTCTAAGACCTCTTTCTCTCCGCTTAGCCTCTTCTTTTCCCTCAGGAGTCTCTCCTGGTCCTGATCATGCTTCTGCTGAAGTTTGTCTAGGTTCTGTTTGTATTGCTCAACCATGCCTGCGCGCTCCTTGCTGCACGAGCGGTAGTCTTCAGAGAATCGCCAGTTTTCAGCCTTCAAGCGGATGTTCTCATGCTGGATGCCTGCCACATGATTTCCCACGGTGTTCATGTAACGCTGGAGCTTGTCTTCCACCTCTCTGGACAGGTTGGTGCAGTTGGAGCGGATCTGTTCCAGGTGTTCCCTCTGTTTCGGACAGGTGATCTGGAAGGCAATGTGTGCAGGGAAGAGCGAATCGATCTTGTGCAGAAAAGCCCTGGAAACATTGTAGACCGAACCCAAGGACTGGGAAAACTCATCTTTGGATGTTTTCTCGTAGATCTGCAGCTGCTTTTCTTTTGTGGCGATATCCCTCCTCAGCTTGATGGTCTCCAAGTTGAGGTTGTCCCTTTCTTTGGCAATCTCCTCCATTTCCATCTTCATGGCTTGCACTGACTGAGTGAAGTTGGAACTCACAAGCTGAAACCTAGCTTTCAGTTCTTCGACCATCACCCCACAGTTACAAGTATTAAAATCTGTAGCTTTAAAAAAATAGAAAAGAAAAACAACATACAAAGTAAGTCACAGCTGCATGAAATGCATTAATGTATTTATTTTGGGGCTTGCACTGAAGACGTATCATATTTACCTCTTGACATGGGGCATGGGGAGGATCGTAAGAGTCTGCATGAGAGCAGCTCAGTATTGAGCTGTAGCTGTTGACATTAATACAAACAAAACAAAACAGAGTGTTAGGGATTTGTTCTAAAACAGAGTGAAAAAACACATTTTTAAAACTTCAGGTTTGCCAGTCGCAAGAAATATTTGAGCTAAAGTTCTATGGATCTATGATCATTTTGATTCATCTCCAGTTTTGGTGGTGTGAAGTTCAGCGGTCTCTGCCAACTTTTATACAGCAGGAATGGACACATTCCCTTTGTGGACAAATTTATGCGTAACTTCTTGGAGCTTTTTTTTTACCAGGACCATCTTCACCCTAACCACTGGGGTTCATATAATTTATCTACAAACATTTACCTAACCCTCAGCATGGCCCATAAACTCAAATACAGGTACAACTATCATAGACTTTCACCTTTTAACGTGTATAACCACCTTGGGTAAATACCTCACTGCCATTACTAATTTGATATCTTTCGATTTCTTGCATCCTAATGCCAGCAAAATTGAGGTTCTGGTGTTTGGACCTGACAGCTTCTCTGAGGAGGTCAGTCATTCTGTCGTGCCGCCCCCTGTCCAGATTATCGTAAATCACTGAATGTACACCTCTGTGTCCTCCTTAGCCTGTCTCCAACTGGTGCAAACAAAAAACTCGCCAGCACTCAAATATTACATTTAATCTTGCTGCCATTCACTGAGAAATTCAGAATTAATTTTCAAATTTCATTAATATCAATGTAGAGCTCTGATTTGACCATCAGAAGATAGGTACAGCTTGGCCATAAAGAGATGGAAATGGTCAGCAATACTTAGGTAAGCTGTTGCATTTAAACAATGCTCAGCTGGTACAAAGCCATTCGAAGTTGTGGCTCCTAGACTCTGGAACAGCCATCCTCAGCCTGGCTGAATATGTGGTTTGCTTTGAATGAATGATGAAAGCTCATTTTTATAGCTTTTTTTATTCTTGTTTTTCTGATGTGTGTGCGTAAGCATGCATGCAGGAGTGAATGTAAGACCGTATATTTGACAGTTTGTATGTTTGAACCTGTGGATTTATTGTTAATGTGCAGTTCATCAAGCTGTGAAGCACAAATGAAATATTATTAAGTATATTATTATTTTGCATCAACTTGGCTAAAGTATTGCAGGTGTATTGATCATCTTTTCCTGTCATCTGTAATTTTACTTATTAAAAAGATGAAAGCTTCATAAATTAAATTAGATAACACATAAGAAGGTAGACATAGAAGAAAGATATCGGTATTGTAAAAAGCTCAGTTCCTCACCTGCTTCTGATCGCATTCGTGGAAATACAGAATTGACATATTGGTGTACTGACGCAGTATTGTCAGGTCAGAGTCGAGCCGAGCCTTCGCAGTCAGGGTGACATTGAGGAAATTGGTCAAGTTTGTCCTCTGCTTCTTGAGAGCCACATTCTCCAAGGATAGCTGACTGAAGCGCTCCTCAAGGTCCTGCGTGCGTTCTTGGCATGTAGAGTCCTGCGTCTTACCATAGACAAGAAAGAGCACGAGGCTAACTATGATAAGAGACTGAATGAGCGAGGAGAAGAAGAAGACGATGCGCATGTAGTAGCCGCAACTCTTGCTGCTGGAGCGGTACTGCATCTTTTTTTTAGCCTGTGGGCTGTGCTTGGAGACCTGGGAATAGCCGCTGCTGTACATGGGTGCTCTAAAACAGAGTAAAAAAAATCAAAACAAAAACCAAAAACAAAACAAAACGAAGGGCTTAAAGCAAGTCCAAGATCTGAGAGTTACCAGGAGACAGATGATAATGCTGAATTATTTCAGACTGTCCGGCTGATTTCACACCCCATTTCTTGTAAAGTCTTCCAGTGAAGCCCAATATGCTGCAGATCCTGACCAGATTCCTCTTTGCAGTTGTGCTACAAGAGAATAGAAACGATTGTGTGCTGGTTGTAAACTTGGGCAAGGGTTTATAAACACCTTTGGCCACACATTTCCTATAATGGGAATGGTCCTGTTCCCAGTCTCCTCCCTCCGTTGGCCGCCCACACCTATGCAGAGTTTATCAAACACACGATGACCTCTCTGCATGCTTTATGAGCCAGATGTTTTCTTGGGAAAAACTAAATAAATTCTCTTACTGTAATTTGCGAACTGCACCTCATTGCAATTGGTTGAGTCAGAATTTAAGGCCTGCTGAAAAACCCCAAATACCAATGGGCTCCGAGGACCTCACTGGACTGAATGTGTGGAGCTTCCCTGTAAATCTGCCAAATCCATCTTTCATGGGATCATAAACAGTGATTTCCATCACGCAGCTGACAAGGAGGACAATGGCTCCTGATGCTCCTCTAAGAGTCTTATTCTGTGGCTCTTTGATGCTTCGAGTCTCAGTCCAACACAATGACGTCAGCACACTTCCCTCTGTCATAACACAAACATGCACTAAGGCACACACACACGCGCGATTTAAAATGAAATGTAAGAGTGAGAATCCCAACTTTTGTCCTGAACGCTATTGTTGACATGGTTGACAGGAAGTGGCACACTGCAGAGGAATTGCTGATGTCCAAAGCTGCCAAGAATCTACAGAAAAGACTCAACAAACACAGGATACAGATTACACAAATAATAAGGGTGTTTTAATTGAGGTTGAAGTGGTTTGCTTGTTTTTTTTAATATCTAGATGGTGGGTCCGGTTTCCATTTTATTTTTATTTTTGGAATCATGGTGATGCCGACCTGGTCGAGCAGCACAGAGAGCTATGTTTTACTTCCAGCATACGCTAAACACGTGAAGCCCGGAGTGAAGTCGGACTCCAGTGGTGATGGTGATGAGCCACTAAAATGTGGTTCAACACCATTTTTTGCCACTGAACATGAGCAAATCTCCTTGCATGTGAATTTCAGGTTCCTTTGTGACATAAATAACAGGAAGGGCTCATAGGGTCCAGTTTTGTGTGATTTCTTTGCTTTGGGTGCGTCTTTCCCAGCAGGACTCCCATCACAAAGACTATAAATCAAATATTAAGTGTTTGAGTTGACCGTTAACAATCAAGAAAATATTTCTTGTAGATAATGTTATATTTATAATAAAGACCATTTTATCTGCAGTGTGCACTTAATAAAGTCCTTATCTATCTGAGAGATTTTATGCCATTAATATTGGTAATTTAAAAAAGAAGTATTTTAATTGAATTGTCTCAGAACATGGTAGACATTTGGATCTTCATGCAGTTGTAAAAATAACAACAACCAAGAAAAACCTTTTTGACATAACTGAGCAATCTTTTTTTTAAATTATTATTAGTCTTTTGTTTATACAGGTAAAAAATCTCATTGAGATTAAAAATTCTCATTTCCTCATTTTCCAAGAGAGACCTGCCATCTAAGCATAACAATTATATTTCACTTGACTGCATGATTTAAAAAAAAAAGTTTAAAGTCATGATTAACGATGATTTTAAGAGGCCGCTTAAGGTCTTTTTGTTAGAAAATGCAGACGTTACTGCAAAAACAGTTTATTTAAACCAAATTCTGTTTATTTCTCAGCCTCAAAACTGTCATCAACAGCTGCCCATGTGAGTGTGAAACAGCCGCAATTTCTAGCACCTCATGTGAGAACAAGCCAAATGTGTACCCCTCCCACACAGCAGGAGCTAATGTAGGTGTGCAGCATCTGCTCCTGCAGCTGAGGTTAAGCACCTTTAACAGAAACACAGAGCTTGAAATGTTTGTGCCAGATTACACTTCAGGCTTGTGGCGGGAAGAAAATATTTCCCTTCAACAGGATTTTTTAGTTATTTTATTGAAAAATAAAAATATCAGAATTCAGCCAGACACTATAAAAAAGCTGCACGCTGTCATTCACCAGCGGTTTTTTCTTTCAAATTGATGTGGCAGGAGGGGGTGTTTGGAGAGACCAAAGAGAAGGTATTGCATTGTGCTTTTTATTTTCCTTGAAACTCGAAGACCTCCATTATGCTCGTGTTTCTTGAAACTGGAGAGGGCATACACCCACACAAAATCCACTGAGGGCTGCTTGCATGTTCGCTTAAAATGCAGAATTACTGCTTCTGCAAATGAGCAACAAAACATTTGGAAGTGGTTAAAGTAAACCTTGGTGCTACAATATGAGCACATATAAATAATTCTTACACATATATAAAGAAAACATTCTTTAGATCTTATGAATGTGAAAGTTTCGTTTTAGTGTGGGTGAAATATTACACACAGTTTACCATTATGGGATTCTTTTATAGTTTCCTACATATTTTTAAAACATATCAAATTTGTCAAGTCAAGAAATCAGCTGATGTATTAAACAGTAACATTAAGCACAGGCCTCTACAGTGTACAATGTACCAAAACTGACAGATTTCTAATACATTTACCTGCAGCAGGCTGGTAATCAGTAATGACATATCTTAAGAGATAATCATTTAGGTAACGTTTGTCCTGATGGCGCAGCAAGAAGACAGTCACATACAGTAATCGTCATGGGACACACTGCCACTTAGAGGAACATAAACACTACTACAGCCACAGATCTACTTGGAAATGTAGTGGCTGAATGCATGTGTGTGTAGCAGCTCCAAGCGTCAGGAAAGTCTTTTTAAGCTTTGCCTGGATTATTATACTCCTCTAAGGCAATGTGCATGAATGAAAAATATGCACCTATTTAACAAAATTATTTTCTTGGCTGTAATTGGAGTGCCAATAGAAAACTTTGAGAATGTTGTTCTGTCCAGGCAGGACTATCTTGTCACAACTTGTCATATTTGCTCAATATAGCCTAACATTTTGATAAAAATTGCATGTTTTTTCATTTTTTGACTAACATGTTTAAAAGTATTCTGCATGTTTCCTTCAGTATTTTTGTGACATACAACAATATAACGTCCTGAAGTTGACACTAGTGATTTTTTTTTTAAAAATCAATGTGTGCTCAAATATGGGATTTTATAGGATGGCTTGATTTATTTATTTATTTATTTTATATTTACTTTGCCCAAACACAGATATTCTTTTGTCTATTCCAGATTACAGGTCCTGAGTCATTTTTATGGTACGAACGGACAATAAAAATTTCAGTCTTTTATCTTTAATAGGTTTTGAGATATTCATGTTCAAATATTGCTGCAGATTTTAACGTGCAAAAAAAAAAAAAATTCTGAAAGTGGGCAGACTGGCTGCTTATAAAAAGATATATTTCTTATAAAGGGCAGCACGGTGGTTAGCACTGTTGCCACACAGCAAGAAGGTCCTGTGTTCAATTCCACCATCAGGCATGGGGTCTTTCTGTGTGGAGTTTGCATGTTCTCCCTGTGTTTGCGTGGGGTACTCCGGCTTTCTCCCACCATCCAAAGACATGCAAGGATAGGTTAATTGATTGCAGTGTTAGCCCTGCAACAGACTGGCGACCTGTCCAGGGTGCATCTCGCCCTATGACAGCTGGGATCGGCTCCAGCACCCCCCGTGACCTTGAGAAGGATAAGCGAATGGATGGATATTTCTTAAAAAGCATTCCATATATACAAAAAAAAAAGTATTTGAAAAGCTGCAATTTCACAGCAAAACATATGTCCAAAATTTAGCCACAAAATCAGAGGTGGATGAGAAGAAAACAGACGTGAACAGTAAAGCAGTGAAAATACTGCAACACATGAGGACAATTTAAAGAGCTGAACACAGAATTATAAATTCTTTGTAATGCTGTGGACAAATTTGTGTTTTACTAATTAACAGCTTTTGTTATTTAGATCAGATTTTTAGTTAATATTTGATGGACTGACTCTTTCATACAGCACGTGCTGCTGAATTTTTAAAATGTGCTCCAAAAAAATGTGAACATCTGAATGTGTAGCAGCTGTGTGTATCACTGATGGAGATGTTACTTAGTTTCATAGCACCTGTCTAAAAATGGTTTTATGACTGCTGTCCTGATGTTACCAGCTGATGTGTGAAGTACTGTTATTAAGCCTCAAGCTGGGGATTTTTGTTGTCAGTGTTTTGAAACTGAATGTGATTTGAAATACAGACTGAGGACACTCTATGCTTATGATTCAAAGTGCTCTGATTATCATTCATTCTGACTCGTAGAATGATCCAAATTCACAAAATTGACTTAACTGTTAGTTTGACATCATGTTGAATAGAATATTCAGCTCATAACCCATCAAGGAAATGTTTAATAATGTCATAGACCAAAAAAAGGTGAGGGCCAAAGACTCTTATACAAGCGGAATTTGACTTGCATCCAAAAGAATCGCCTCCTGCTGGCCATTGGAGAGAATGCAGGTTTAAGGCTTTTAAGGCACACTGACTTTTTTTTCAAACCTAGAAGCTATGTCATCTTTTATTCTGTCTGTGATGATGAGCTGGCCTCCACATTCTCCATATCCCACCCAAATCAAAATTTCCATCTCCAGTTTCACTTGAGAGCAGACTGGAATTCCCAGCGCAAACACAGAGGATCCACACACCACAGAACACCCCAAGAGGTCCCGTGTCCATGTTCACGTGTGTCAGAACCATCTTGTAGCACAGGAAAAATGTGCACAACTTTAGGCAGATAGTTTTAATGTTGCAAATGCTTGTTCCCTCACACTTTCTTAAGTTCAAGGCAAAATCTGAAAAATAATCTGATTTGCTTTCTTGTGTAGCATATAGTCTTGATACAAGTTGGCTTGCTTATGACCACAGGTAACATAATCCAGCCAATAGCAAAAAAGGCTCACTTTTAACATAATCTACTTTCTACTTAAATGCCACAGAAATAAAGTGGGTTCAGTGTACAAGCGGTTAATTTTCTTTTTAATTGTGTTGATGGATTTTCTTCTGCCCAGTGAAGAGATGTGATAAAGATAAAATGTAAAAATGTAAACAAAGCTACTTCTGAAGTAGCTTCCTGTCTTCGTGCTGGTCCCTGTGAACATCCAGATCTGATTTCAGCTTTTATGCTAAGCTAGGCTAACATTGCCCTGTCTGTGCCTTCATGTGACAGATATGAAACTTCGACGGCTGTTCTCATCTCAGCTCTCAACAGTCACAAATTAAATTGTTACATCTCATTTTTCTAATGCATACACACCAAAGTGTATAAACAATTTGCAGTTTTACCAGGAGGGGGGTTGTGTTATGTGTCGGCTGGGAGCACTAACTTCCTGGAGGCTCCGCTGGTTGCCTGGCAACTGCTCGATAATTCCCTAAAATGTCCAGCTTTCACTTTAATACCAAATATTTGGAAAGGCATCTAATTTACATGTTTCTTTTTTACTCCAGTGCTTCCTGGACCACCTGCCTGGCATACTGTTTTATCTGCCCCAACAAAAAAACCCCCAAAAAAACCCAAACTTATTTCCTAATGAAAACTCCTGGATGACACCCAGAATCACACCATAGGATTTGAGATGTTTCATGTGCACATTGCGCAGTTATGTTGAACATGTGCAGTATTGGGTGGCTTACTTAAGGAAAGAGGTGGTACATGCCTTCGTCAATCATCAGACCGCGGAAAGGCAAATAAACAAGGTGGTGCTAAATAACGGCATGTGCAGAGTTTGTGCACAAAGAAAGTGGAAATACCTGCTCTTGTTGTCTGCGCTCCAGCTTGAGCTGAATTTAAATGGCACTGCACCGCGTCGGCGGGGTTAAAAAATTCAGACGTTCATTTATCACGACAATGCGCGATGATATCAAAGACAGAATTGCTGAAATGAATTTTCTCAACAGGCCCTGTGATGTGCCATCCTCTCAGATCATTTATTCTGGCTCAAATTTAATTTAGAAAAAAAAATAAAAAATGAAAGAATAGCTGTGGCCAGCACCTCCTGCGGTTATGTGATAAGAAAGACTGGAGCATTCATATCAAAGAAATTTCCCCCTCATATATATTGTATTTATCTATGTTTTTTAATCACTTTTTTCCTGCTGAGCCATGAGGCAGACGGGAAATTATCGGGAGGAAGGGGGGGGTTTCGCTTGTAATGATGGAATGTACAGTGGCTTTCTGCACGTTCCCACCAAGCACCTCTCATCTGAGGTGACTGAAAAGACCAAATGATGAATACCTGGGAGTTAATCCCCCTCCCCTCCTCTCTGTGTCTTCAGCACAGCAGATGTTTTCCCTTTGACCCACACAAAAGGCTTCTGTTTTTGTTACCAGGCTTGTCCATTCCTCAAAGGTCAGAGGTCACGCTGGTCTCAGGGCGAAGCTGTCACTGCAAGTCTAAACATTTGACGGCCATCAGAGCGTGATGAAAACAGCACCCCTGCAAAAAAAAAAAAAAAGGCTACACAGACGCCTCACGACTGCTTTTAAGTAAAGACCTACTTTCCATATGTTGATGCAGTTGAAAGCACACAGTTTAGATCAGTTTAGAGTTTGGTGGGGATGCCTCGGGGAGAGGGATGGCCTAACATGAGACATTTAAAGGTTAACTTAAATAGGTAAAATGTTAACGAACAGTAGTGATTCATGTTTCAACTTGTCTACACAAGCAAACGGTTCAATTAACTGCCCCGTAAACTTAAATTTAAAGGAAAGTTGGCAGCTTAAAGCCAAAAAAGTAACAATCATTTTAAATTTGACAAATAGGTTTTCTGAGCAGAGTTTAAAGACTTGGAAAACTAGTTTCATGTTAGAATTGCATAAGATGATTTACTGAGAATAACCTAGAGTCATCTCTAACCTGAGAGATGGACAATAATCCCATAGAAATGAGACATTTAGGTAGATAGACGTATAGGAAAAAGTCAAACTTTTGCACAGTTTAAATGAAATATTTGAGCCCACATAAAAACATGCCAGATTTTTCCCAAAAGGTTGATTGAGTTCATGTGGCCGTAGCGTTTTCAGTGGGAGAAAGGTTTCGGTACTCGTTCAAGTGTGACTTAATCTGTCTCGGACTGTAGTCACTGGATACGTGAAAACGTTACGTCCACATGAACTGAATCAACCTTTTGGGATTTACGGAGCTGGATGATTGTGCATGCATCAAGACCTGCCAGATTTACATGCATGTGTAAACGTAGAGATGTAAAACTGTGTATATTTAGATGTGATTTTAAAGCAAACAAAGCCTCCGTCTAGTGTTGGGGTTGTAAAGTCAACTAACAGGCCTTTTTAGCTAGCCATGTCCTCTATTAACCAGCTGCTTGTCAGCATTTGATGTATTCACCAACTCTGACCCCAATCAGGCTGCTTAACCTTGAAGAAAGGATTCAGCTGTGTCTTGTTCACTTGGGTCCTCGGATCCGTAACAAACTTGGACATTTCTTACCTCAGTAAAAGAAGCCTCAGCCAGCTATACAAAGACACAGTGTTCGTGTACGAGGCACTGCAATGCTCCGAGTACTTCAGATTCTTCAGTATGTTACAGACTGCTGGTGCTGTTACAATCTATTACTTTTTGTTAAATAAAGCACACTTACATTTTTCTTCTTATGATAGATTTTATTTTGTTTTCAATTTCAATTTTCATTTTTTACATATATATATATATATATGTAAAAAAAAAAAAATATATATATATATATATATATATATATATATATATATATATATATAAAAGAGCGTCATCAAGGCAATATCAGAGGAAATGGAAAACATAAGATCATCATGGTGGTGCATACTAATGCATGCTTGCCTGCTGTGGTGTGCGATTGTTTAATTATTTATAATTACTGATGTTGGTGCGTGAAAACTCAACATTGAGGGACCCTGGGAAATGGTTTGCTGATCTAGACTGTGCTTAAAATTTTAAAGGGGTTAAATTAGTTTAAGCTCTTTTTTTCCTTTAATCTGTGTATCTCATCTCAGAGAGGTGACGTTCATAGATATTTCGGTCACACACACATTATTTTTTAAAGAACAGACTGGGCTAAAAATCACAAGTGCTGTTTATTACAGGTGACCAACCTTTGCTTGCTTGTTGCAAGACTGGATCTACCTGCTGGCAGCTGTCAGTCATATCGGAGTATGAACTCATCAAAAAAGTAGTGTAGTTGAAATGCTCTGATTTTCACTGTTTGCATCACCTCTACATTCATAATTTTCGGCAAACATCAGAAACATTTGACTCTTTCACTTGATGTGACTGTCTATGGAAGCTTTTTCTGCCTGTGGGAATGTTTTGATTTTCATGGGACTGGAAAAAAATAGATAAAAATTTGCCATCCGTAGGACACATTTTCAAGCCCCTTACTCTAATTTTGAGATATTAAGTCAAAATTTAGAGATAATAACTTTATTCATGGATGCCAATTTAGATTTTTTTTCTGTTTCTTCAAAAAAACTTTCACTGACTTTCTTACACCAATCAAAAGTGTAATACAAGTAACAGGTATACAGAGGTCCCTCGTTTATGTTCTAAAAATAACCTGCGATAGGTGAAATCTGCGAAGTAGCCAACTTTATTTTTTACAATTATTATAGATGTTTTAAGGCTGTAAAACCCCTCACTAATGAATCAATGGTACGGGAGCAGAGGAAGCAAGAAGATTGAGTTGAGTAAAGTTGGACTTATCTGACTGTTTTGTTTCGCTTACGGTAACTTCTACCTTCCTTTAGCATGTCCAGAAGTCCAATCTTTTCGGCGATGGTTAGCATCCTCCTCTGCCTTTTGGGTGCTACTGTAGGTGCCTTTGAAGGTGCAAAACATTTACAAACATAAAGTACAGCACTTCAGAGTTACACTGCTAGCGATCGAAGATTTATGTAAATTTGACAAGCTGGAGACATGGCATGTAGGAGATTGATTGACAATGGTCTACAGCCGATCAGGACGTGCTGTAAACAAAAACAAAACAAAAAGCATGCAAAAATAAAATACGCAAAACAGCGAGGCCGCGAAAAGTGAACCGCATCATAGCAACGGACCACTGTACACAGAAGCAGTGCTCAAAAGGTTGAACAAATAAAACAATATTTCATTTATTTATGTTCAATATGTTAACATGCCAATTTGCATTTTACTTTTATTTTAGCAGTCTTTGAAACTGAGCTAACCCATCAGTTGTTCAACAGCAAAAGAACACATCACAGAAAAACAGCTCAGCTCTCCAACTAAACTAGTGTAGCAGGGGAGCTGTTCTTGCAATGAACATAAAAAAAGCATTTTTTTTTAAACTTCTCTATTTTTGTTATCTTAAAACTGTTGATAAGTGGGAGCATTTTGCACTTTGAGTAGCGTGACCCTGTTGACCTAAAGAGAATCTCCAAAATGTTTAAACTGCTATTAGATAGTCAGACTTCACTATTTTATGTGTATACACGTTTGTGTCTGTTGTTCTGGCTGCTTGACAGATATTTTTCACAGTCTTGCATTTCTGGATTTCTCGCTGGGAGCGATCACATCCTGCAAGTCCAAAGGTCACACCTCTGCTGCCCCCAGTAGCAGCATTAAATCGGACAGACACGCTGGCGTTGAAGTGACGAGAATGTAAAATATTCTCATTGTTTTCTGCAAAAAGTGATCTTAAATGTCACACCTGTTGTGTGCGAAATGCTATTCGGGTTCTGTAAATGACAATTTTATTATTGACATTTTTAAAACTGAGAGTTTAGGAAGATGCCACTGACATGTTTTGAAGACAGAACATGTCAGTGGCAGCAATCTGGTGCGCTAATGCTGAACCTGCATGGATAATGGCATACAAGAAGGGCAGTTGGGTGCTGTTAAAGCTCCGCCGGTTGAGGAGGCGACACAAATGCCAAAGGCTACTGCCGGAGCCTCAGTTTGCGTGCAGGTCAGACCACTTCCTGTGTGTCAGATCCCCCTCTCACTCTCTCCCTGTTTCCTGCCTGTTCCCTGTACTAACCTCTCAAAATAAAGGCCAAAAAAAGGGAAAAAAACTAAAAAGTTCAGAATCCAGGGGTTTGAATCCACAAGAGCTCTAAAATATTACTGACAGCATTATTTATAATGCGATAAAGCTACACAAAACACTCAGAAAAAAATGGTTTTAACATTCTTTTGATTGCGTAAATCAACCTGTAATACATCCTCTGACCTGCAATGCCAAATTGAAAATCTTCTGACATCTAACGACAGGGCAATTAATGGGAACTCTTTAAATTTACTGTTTTTCAGATACAAAAAGTATTGATTATCGGCCCTGCTGGGTATCTCATCTCCCTCCACACACACTCCTTTTATAAGCAGCCTTTTATTTGACAAGCCTAATCTTTCTCAACACAAGAAGTGACAATAAGCAGGCACAGAGGCCTAATTAAAGGGACTTTCATTCAAATTAACACACACTCTCTCCCACACAAACCTCTGATGACCCATTAGCTGCACAATGGTTAGGACAATGCTTCTCTATCACACACACACACACACACACACACACACACACACACACACACACACACACACAAATACACACAGTGTTCTGCAGGGGGAGAGCGGTAAAGCTGGATTTAGATTTAGGAATGCAATAAAAGTGCAGATGGGGGTGGGGCTAACCAGCTGCTTGTCAATAGGGTGGGGTTGGGGGGGAGATACCTTCACAATCTCTAGATAAGACAAGTTGCATATAATGGGATCTCTCAGGGCACTTTCATCTATCCATATCTTCGACTGCGACCCCCATGAAGCTGCGCAGTTTACAAGCAGATTCATCACTTATCTCTTGAAGCTCTTATCCGAGGTTGTCGTCCCTCCTCTCCAACCCTTTTATCGGAATCTGACCCCGGGCTTTTAGCGTGGCAAGGGGCGTGAAAGTCAGCTTGACCTCTCGGGGTAACCTCCGACACAAAACACCGTGTGCAGCAACAAAGCGCTGAAAACAGAGGACCTCTGAGAAATGAGCAGTGACCATTAAATGGTAACCTCTATTTTCTAGCACAATAAAAGTGTTCTCGGGAGAACTGCTCGCATGTACGCGGGATCAAAGAGCACCGTTCACGGCGCAGTGCGCTTTTGCGCTGGGAACTAAAGTTCACCTCGATGCTACCTCGCTTGGCTTCTTAAAAAATAAAGTTTACTGTGATATGAAAGCATGAATCTGAGGGTGCTCTTAAAGACAAAGGCGAAGCAGGAGATTGGCTTGCATGTGTTTGTTGTGGGGCTTATGGGTAATCTGGTTTTGTCGGGATGGTTTTTGAGGCCTCGGGGTCATGCTCTCTGCATCTCTGAAGACAGACATCCTCCACATTCTTCCTGTGTGTGTGTTTGTGTGCGCACGCTGCCCTACACAGCCCACTCTCTTTGCTCTTTGACTCCAATGGCCATATAAGGCAGCCAGCACCATGGTAACCACAGGGCTTGAATAGCAGTGTCAAATCCCTGGGAGCGCACACACACACACACAGCCCCCTCCCCCTCTGCATACACTCCTGCTCCCCTCCCTCCTTCTCTCTCTCTCTCCGGCTTTGCTTGATCTCTCTTTCTCAAACACACACACAGACACACACACAGACACACACACAGACACTTACAAATACGTTGGAGGAAAACAGACAACAGGAAAGAGGGTCGAGGAGAGAGAGAGACAGAAGGTGGGGGGAAAAAAGCAAATGCTGAGAATTTCAGTCTGTGTGTCGAGCTCAGCCATTTCCTTGAATCATAATCTGATTTGTGGACTGTGAAGCCGGAGAGGGAGAGACAGAGGGGTGAGAGGAGCACCCATCTCTGCAACCCCCTCCTTCTGATCGCCTGAGCCATAGGGAAAAGCTTCTCACACACACACAGAGGCGAAAAGCAGCACACAGGGGCTAGGCCGCAAGTCATTAGTTCTTGGTGGACAAGCACTGACAAAAGGCTGGAGGGAGGCTGCACAGGCGCCTGGAGAGCGACCGCAGGAACTATGGAGGGCTGAGCACACGGACACCCTCTTGTACGCTCTCTTGTTTTTCTGGGTTTTCTCTGTGGAAGCAGGAAGCACAGAGGCTTGTGTCACAACTGAAGCTACAACAAGCTACAACAAGCAAGGAAGAGAGATCACTTCCTTGTGCCGGGGATCTGCTGGTGTGTATTTTGGAAGTGAGTGCAGGCAGTCCACGTCGCCAGGTCTGCTGCCACCGCTGCTGCTTTTGCAGCTGCCCCCAACATCGCTCTGAGGACCGCCGTGACCACCTGAAAATGTTGCAGCTGCTGCGTGGACATTAACTTGGTTTGCTCAGTGTGGAATGTCTCCATCACGGGTCACAATGCTACTGCTGCTGCTGAGAGGATTACAGCAGGGAGAGAAGAGTTGCCTGCCTTCTCAGGAAGATCTCTAGAGCGACGAGAGGATTTCTTTTTCAGCGAGGGGAGCCACAGACACCACATTACTGTTTGCTCTAAGGTAAGCTTGACATTTTCTCTCAAAGGACTCTACATACACAGAATAGCTGCTACTAGCAAGGGCAAATTCAGTGTTAGGGGTACTTTAAGAGGGGCGGTGAAATGGTCTCCAGGCATGTGCTGAGGCGAGCTATGCTGAGGTCCTTTTTCAGCCATTACTGTTGCTACAGAGACAGGGCTGTACGTGTGTGAGAGGACAAGAGCATGCAGAGCAGCGCGAGACGGGATTCTGCACCTCGTGCCGTTTGCTTGCAAATGATTTTGTGTTTTGCTCTAATTTTGGAGGGTGTGCGCTTAATGTGTGTTTCCTGTGTAAGGTTCCTCGGCTGAGACTATTTTCCTGGGCAGTGCTCGTTGCCCTTAACCATCTCAGGAACTGGTCTGAAGAAGAGGACGAAAACACCAGGCAAGGGCTACGAGCTGGATAAAGAGAGAGCGCAAGAGACACAAGACACTGAAATCTACATGCATGCAAAACTAAAAGTTGCCACACTGAGACTGTTTCCAGGTCATAGTGGAGTGGGAGGAGACTGATCGCTCTTGTTTTTATTTCGTTCTCCTGCCAAACACACTTCTACTCAAAGGCTTAAAGCCCCCTCCTTTTTTTTAACCCCCTCTCATTGACATCTGCCATCAACCCCAAGGATTGTTTTTCTTTCTGTTCTTTTGTATAATAACCCAGAGACTTCATAAACAACTGAGAGAGGGAGAGGTGGGGGAAAACACACGCACACACAGTCTGGACTTTTTGATATTTATGTTACCTTGACAGCAACCAGAAATCTTGGCTGCCTGTCCCATTTTCCTCTGCGGTGGTTCGGTAACCAAGCGATGGCCATGGTGAGTGGGGGCTGGGGAGATCCCAATGGGGGCACTAACGGGCTGGGGGACAAGGGCTACCTGAGGGGGGAGGAGGAAGACGGTTCTCCCCAGGCGGGAGGCAGCGACATGGAAGCCGGAGAAGATGACAAGGCCTGCGTGGTGGACTGCGTGGTGTGCGGGGATAAATCCAGCGGGAAACACTACGGAGTGTTCACCTGCGAGGGCTGCAAGAGCTTCTTCAAGAGGAGCGTCAGGCGCAACCTCAGCTACACCTGCAGGTGAGGCATTGTGGGTAATTGTTATTTTTTGATTTATTGATGGGCTGAGCTCGCACAGCGTTGAGAAACCCGCTTAATACAGGATCTGGAAGGTGAAAGAGGAAATGAGATTAGTTATCGTTAAAAATACGCCCATGTGGTTTTTTTTTTCTTTAAAAAAAAATTGTAGCCTAAATGAAATATTGAAAAAATAGTTGTTATTGACAAATATAAACTTCCTAAATGTAAGGACTCGCTGCATTTCTTTGTCTTGTTGTACTGGGTGTACTACTTTAAGTGCCACAAAACAAACTGCTTTCATGTGGGAAGAACATTTTCTCTATTATCTGTTTTTTTTCTGACTAAATTATTCCCCAAAAATAACAGAAACGTTACTAATCAAATCAGCTATTATTTGTAGCTAATATTTATTATATGTGTTCACTAGATCGCCATTACAATTTTGAAACTAGTGATTATTTTCATTTTTTTAAATCGATCTAAAAAACTCTCCGTGCTCTTCAGCTTGCATGCTTTGCCATGCCAAGCTATTCTCACTTCAGATTATTTCTGTTCACTTCTGATCAAAAAACTGTCTGAATCCATTAATTAATTACAATTATTTATTTATTTATTTATTTGCTGTTCATTTGACTTATTTAGCCCATGATAACATTTTAGCCAATTTTACTTGAATAATAATGAAAGCGTCTGTTGTGCACAGCACACAGCTACATACAGTTAAGCTACATGACTGAACCATGTAGCCATCAGCTCTCTGGGCGCCATCCTGTTGTGCGCAGCCTCGTGGAAAATCTAGTTTCATAATGCAATATTAATGTTGAGTAGCTCTGTTAAAAGGAAGTGCTGGCATCAGGCTGTTGACACTAATCTGCAAACAGCTTTTATGCTCATCAGATTTTTTGTTTGTTCTTTTTGAGAGGAAGATAATGGCTGCACATCAGAGCAGAGCAGCTTTTCCACTCGCTGTATGGGCTTTGTTCTTATATTTGTCATCATGTTTGGCCGCTTTTGATCACACGTCACACAAACTGACGCCCCGCAGTAGAGCTGACCGTTATTAACTGTATTACAGGACAGTGTGGTCGATGTATTTTAATACATGTAAATACAGTGTGTAAGAGGTGTGATGTGAGGCAAATGTTTATTAACTTTACACATCTGTAATGCTGCTCTGCTGCATGTGCTGCAGAATTGTTTGCGATGACATGAGGCCAACTTCATTTTTCCAGACAATCAAATATTTAATGACTTATTATTCATTAATTGACTTTTTTTGGCGGGTTTATTCTCAGATCAAATAGAGAGTGTCAGATCGACCAGCACCACAGGAACCAGTGCCAGTACTGTCGCCTGAAGAAGTGCTTCCGTGTTGGCATGCGCAAAGAAGGTAACTATCCTGTTCCCCAAATTATTTTACCATCCATTCACTTTATAAGAATAAGAAACACTGTGGCAAATGCTGTGATTGTAATTGCACAATAGTGGAAATAGTTCAGCTGAATGAATAAAAGAGGCTACTTTCAGCTGCTCTTGTATTTACAATGGGTCGCCACAGTGGGTAGCTCTGCTTATTTGATTTATATGTTGGATACCCTTCCCTACGTAAACCCCAAAGAACCGGGGATCTTCTGCTTGTTAGGCAAATGTGTAAACCACTACACTATAAAAAAGGGGGAATAAGTGACATTCAGCACTAAGCATCAGAGTCTTCTCGTTATTTCCGTCAGATACTTTTTTAAAATAAAGAATAAAAACCCATTAAAGTATAGTAGTATTTATCTGCTAGTGTGATCTTGCCTTTTCTGTGCTCTGTAGTGCAGAGAATGCCACACATGGTTCTCTAGGTCCTATCATGGCTTAGCAAGCCATGCGTGTCAGCTCAATGCCATGTACTAAGTGGCTTAATCTAGTGCCTGCGTAACAGTGAGTGAGAGGGATACAGGGCTAAGACACCTGCGTCCCAGAGGCTTAAACCTCTGGTTGAAGCTACAGAAATCCTCTGACTTGTTGGCTCAATCAAGAAGAATCCAATATGGGAACTTCACCCTAAGTGGAGGATCAGGCGAGGCCATCAGTAAATGTCCCTCTGACAGATACACAACAACAAACAAATAAATAAATAGTTGTATACAAACACATTTGTTAGGCTTTTTAAAACTGACATCAACATTTAGGAGATTCTAAGCACAGACATCCTCCCTCAGTGTCCCTTCAGTTGGTTTATTCCTTGCAATCACAGATCACAAAGTACGCTAACTACACACATTATGAGTCCCTATAGAAAACGAGAGAGATTCCCTTTGCTCCACTACCTTGACTGAGAGGTCAGAGGTCAGAGTCAGCTAGTGAGCCGCATTCCTACTGTATGTGTGAATTGGGCATATTGATCAAGGACGCTTGAAAAGGGCAGATGCTCATACCGGGAATTAATATCCCCAAATGGAGAGATCTCTACTGGTTTCTGCCCTGCTTTGAGCTGAGCTTGATTGTGCATGCTTTCAATGCTAGAGAATAGCTTCCTAATTGAGTCAGGCCTGGTAATCAGAAATGCACTGCTGGCTGAATTCAGTTTTAACTTTTCTTCTCTTTGGTCTTCTCAACCAAATCCCCTCCATCACCTCCCCTTGTCTTTTGCAATTTTCTATTCTGCCCTTTTCTTCTCCAAACCCTTTCCTTTCCTTTCCTTTCCTCTCCTCTCCTCCCCTTTGTCCCCCAACCAAAATACAGCAGTTCAACGCGGTCGCATCCCACCTCAGCCGAGCCTCAGCCCCTCCATCACACCCATAGGTGGCGCCAGTGGCCTTGGAGGCGGCGAGTTCTATAACAACAACAATGGAGGTAGTGGTGGTGGTCAGCCAGTGTCTGAACTTATTTCCCAGCTCCTGAGAGCCGAGCCTTACCCCAACAGTCGCTACGGACACCAGTACAACCAGCAGGCCGGTCCTGATAACGCTATGGGAATAGATAATATCTGTGAACTGGCTGCGCGGTTACTCTTCAGCACAGTGGAGTGGGCGAGGAACATCCCTTATTTCCCTGAGCTGCCTGTGTCCGACCAGGTTAGAGGATTATTTCTAATTAAACGCCACATATACAGTTTTGACTTTGAAAGACTCTTCCCTCTTTATCAGATTATATTGCAGGAACTGTAAAAGATAAGCAGAATGAACTGAGTAGACATTAAAGTGTTGAGGGGGGGTGTCACTGATTGAGACACTACTAAATCCTCAGGTGGCCCTGCTGAGACTGAGCTGGAGCGAGCTGTTCATCCTCAGCGCGGCGCAGTCTGCCCTGCCGCTCCACATGGCGCCCCTGTTGGCTGCAGCTGGTTTCCACTCCTCGCCCATGTCTGCGGAGCGCGTGGTGTCCTTCATGGATCAGGTGAGGGTGTTCCAGGACCAGGTGGACAAGCTGACCAGGCTACAGGTGGACTCTGCTGAGTACAGCTGTCTCAAGGCCATCGCGCTGTTCTCGCCAGGTGATTAGTGATTCGAGTGGCTAGTAAGAGCAGAAAACGTCTTGCTTGTTGACTTCACCTGCTGTCATTTAGCACAGCTAGATCAACAAAAGAATGGTACAAATCCTCACAGTTAGATGGTGCCTGGCAAACATCCAACAGCTTTATCTTGTAAAAAAGACCCTTCTTCTTCTTTCATGGAGAAAAAACACAAAGAACTGCTGGAAGACTAACAAGCCACTTAGTCCAAGGCATTCATCGAACAATTTACCTCCTATGGCACCATCTCCTGGCTTGTCATTGAAAATGCAGTAATGTTTTAAGTGCTTTGTAATTAGCAGCACCATTGATCAGCATGAGCCCTGAGCTTTTCCTGACTTAAGTCTTACATAAGTGTCTGCCTTAAAGACATAGTTTATAGCGACTGTCACCTCTAAAAGCGATCATTATTTAAAGTAAAACTTTTTTAAGTGAGGCTTATAAATCATTTTTTGGCCTGAGAGCATCCATAGATGAAGCACTCTGGTTTCACGTGTTTCCCTCTGGGAGGTTTTATTACATTATTTGCTGGGATTTCATCCTTCCTCTAGGCTCATCACGACTCTTTATGTAACCTGCCCACACTATTAAGTAACTGCCTCCTCCCTCCTCCCTCTTAGATGCCTGTGGTCTAACAGACCCAGTACACGTGGAGTCTCTGCAGGAGAAGGCTCAGGTGGCTCTGACAGAGTACGAGAGGATGCAGTACCCGAGTCAGCCTCAGCGCTTCGGCCGCCTCCTCCTGCGCCTGCCCGCCCTGCGTGCCGTTCCTGCCAGCCTCATCTCCCAGCTCTTTTTCATGCGCCTGATAGGAAAGACACCCATTGAGACGCTGATCCGGGACATGCAGCTCTCCGGAAACTCAATCAGCTGGCCGTATGTCCCAGGACAGTAGCTCCCTGACAGACGAGGTCTCCGTCTGGTAATAGTGACGACAAGGACCCACAGGAAACCTCCTGACTCATCACTATCCATCTGTGTGGTTATCAAACTGCAGCGCCAGCTGGCCATCATATGCACTGTACTGTAACCGCTCAATTCCCCCTCATGAACGAGCCCTCAGACTCCACATGGGCCTCCAGAAGAAGAGAGTAGAAGAATAGCATAGCCAGTGCCAAGCTGGAGCTGTCTTGTTGCCAGTGCTGTCGTTCTGGTGCCAGGTCCCAGGCCGGAGACCAGCTCCTCACGCTGGGCTCCGATATGGCCACCACAGCCAGTCATGTCACCACCCACATGTCATAGTGACTAAAGACTCTGCAGTTTCATGTAGAGGGCAGCAGCACCCCACTAGAAATACATTTAGAGAACAAAACTGTCCTGCCAACAAACATCGGAGGAGCAGTGTTTCCCACACCAGGCTCATTTTCCATGGCTCGCCATTTGTGATACAATGACCTTTTTAACCAAATAACTGACAACAGGATGATGAAGTATCACTATTATGGATCGATCTGTGCGCCTCACTGTTGAAGGGAAACTCTTACCTCAACAACGAGGAAGACACTAAGGAGCTCCTGAAAAGGAGCAGAAAGGAGATAAAACCAAGGAAAATTCACCAAAGTCTATCATATCATCCTACGAGATGGTCCTCACACCCAGAAAACGAGATGAACCGACTTGTGACTGCCTGACCATTGAGTAAACAGCGCATTTAAATTCATCCACAGGGCTCACTGGTGGTGTAGTTGAAGAAGATTTAAAAAAAAGGCATAGTAAGATGAGAGCGGACTAATACCTCACTAGACATCAGAATGCTTTAGTCTGATATTTCCTAAACACAAACCTCTGTAAATTTTGTTCACCAGAAACCGCCTTCTTTTTGACAACTGCCTTGTTTTTCAGTACAAATTTGAGACACCTGTGTAACACGAGTCTTAGATCCCCCAAATTGATTTTCAGTCGTTTTGACTCGCTGAATGTTCAGCGTTATTTTGATCAAACATCATTGTTATTATATATACATATATATAAATATATATTTGTTTTCTTTTTTCACATATGCACTGAGAAACGGCAGGCTGACGTCTAAATCCTACTTGAGTTTAGCTGTTTGAAACGATTCTAAAACAACAAGAATTAGCTTGACAAAAACAGCTCTAAGAGTAAATAATCGACACTACCAGTTAAATTCCAGTTTACGCTTCTGGAGATCACGATCTCCCGAAAACTGTATTGAAATATGTACATATATATATTGAGCCCGGCTTTTGTCTTTTCTGCATGTTCAACTGTTATTTTGGATCTCTGCTAAGTTGATACTGTTTTATTTTATGTAATTAAAGTTTCATTTAAACATTAAAGTATTTGCCTTCAATGGTAGCTCCTAAATGTTTCTTCTTTTTTTTTCCTACCTGTATTTACATGAAAATACCTCTGTCATCTGTTGAGATGTCAAGAAAGAAGCTGAATGCCATTACAACTAATACGACGTAGAGCTGTTCATGCTCTCATCTCTTAGCATCTTGAGTGTGTCTCTGCTGTTTGTGAATGATGTTGTAATTGATGAGGATCTGGTGAAAAGACTGCGCTTGCAGGATATTCAATGCCAAAAGATTATACGGTCTGTCGGGTTAGAAGAAGATGGGATTCCCCGGTCCACATGAATTTACCTCACATGGGTATTTCAAGAGGCGGGTTTACAAAATCAGGACTATTTTAGGTATTTTTAAGGAAATGATGAAAAACGCACTCCAAACTCAGCACGATTCAGCAGTTAGCAATTTAAGAAACCAGAGAGGAAGGGTGCAACTCCTGCTTCTTGATTTGCTGCTGGGCCATTTTGGAAGTTCTTTGCATATTCTTCCCTCAGTCTACAATTCACACAACCACGCCGTAGAGGCAGGGGAACAATATTGTTAATGTTTTCTTATCTTTGTGTTACTGAGTTCTTAAGATTTAAAATTTCATGTGTATGGCAACGCTATTAAAAGAATCAAACGATGACGATGTGTCTTTTGTTATGTTTTTTTTTTAACTTCTTGAATAATGTGTTGTAATTTCATCTGTATGAAAAATGCCAAATAAACACTGCAACATGTACTGCAAGTTTGCTGTTGAAAGTAGTTTTGTATGACAAAAACAGGAGTTTCACTTGCTTCTTTATTTACATTACGCTCGTCTTCCAGCGTATTCTTACATAGTTTGTCATATATTTAAATTAAATTACAACTGAAATTGAAATCTCATGCTTAAATATGACAGACATCGTGACAGACGTATGACAGCGCCGTGTTCCTATGCAGTTTAAAACCACACACAGAGTTGCTGTATGCTTACAGCTTCATGAACATTGATGTCAAAAACAGAAATGAGGTTCACTGGCTGTAGGACCAGTATTAGTGACACTAGCTGGGAAGTTCTGTGCAGCCAGTGAAGGAAAAGTCAGTAAATGCTGGATGAATTCTTGTCAGCACACCTTTCTGGACAGATGAATAATGTACACTAGCAGAAACCTTGGTCGTAGATTTTCACCAGACGTTTGATGTGGAAAAGTTTTTGCCGAAGTTCCTTACTCTGCTTCTTCTTTGCTTGATACTCAGGCGTCTAGAAAAAACAAAATTTAAACAAGTGTATATTTAACAAACTCAATATTGTCAATTGTAGTAGTGTTACAGTGCAGGAATGAGATAGCTAGTTTATCTTATAATCTGGACTGTAAAAAAGCTAACTGCATTTGTCTAATATATGAAAACATGTCATAGCTCCCCTTAAAGAGATTAAAAAGTATATAGCTGGCCACATTCTGCTTTCAGGTCCTTCTCTGGGTTCTACCCTCCCCTACTGCTAGTTCCTGATGTTCCTGCTTTTCATGTCACTGGTGCTGGTATGAGTCCTGCAGCCACTGCATGCTCTCCAGGGACTATAGAAGTTGACTAAAGTTGCCTTTCCTTAGCTTAGCTAGTTTTCATTTTTACTTTTTTGTAGGTTTCTTATGTGCCTAGCTGGTTTTTGCTTGTTAAACCCGACTGATTTATTGTGACCACAGGGAGCTTGTAGGGGAGAGTTGCCATATTCTTCTCATATTCCCCTTTTTCTCTTGTTTATCTTTGGTTGCTAGGGAGTCGAGCAGTAGGTCTGCTTTTCTGTTGAGTAGCTTCATCAGTCAATGGGTTTTTATTTCATTTTGGTTGCTGTGTTGGTTTTGTCTCTTCCTAAAATGAACTTCTGCTTCCTTTTATTCACAACCTGACAATAAATCTTTTCAAACCGACCCAAACAGCCTCCTCATGTTTCCCCATCTAGTATTATGTAATTCCCCTTACATCTAGGCCTATTTGGGGATGTAACATGGTCCCCCCAAAGCCCCCAAATTGGGCTGTTAAATCAGAGAACGATGAAATGGCATGTGGGAAGATTTCAGACAAGCAAAGATGGTGAAAAAGTCTTGCCAATTTTGTTTTTATTGATTTCCCTGGTGACTCTAATCCTGCATTTTTTCTGTTTGCGTGACCACTGAAAAAAAATTTAGAAAATACCCCTCAGCTCCCTTACTGCAAGACATCAGAAAAGTTTATGGGCTTAATCACCAGCTTCAAGCCCTACTGATTATAAAACAAAGGTCATTTTAAAGAAATGGTCCTCAGCAGAGTTAGAAAGAAGGAGCAACAACTTATGATAAACAAGTCATTAGCCGACTAGCATGCAGTGTCCCACTTTTTCACCAGCTGCGTTGATTTCAAAACGCTAAGATGACGTTGGAAGAAATGTTCGGTTTGACGCTTCACAACTGATCTTTAATTTAACCAATGAGTGATGACGCAGCAGGCATATCCATCTTTTATATTCAATCTATGATTTTAGGTTAGTGTATGTTTAATTTACTCAGTTTCTCTCTAAAGTGAAGAAACTGCAAACTTTACATTATGACATCACAGATCTTCTTATACTCACACTTTTAAGGCATTTCAGTTGGTTATACTCATCTGCCACACCCTAAAAAAAGAAAAAAGAAAGGTTTTGCTGACTTTATGCTGGGAAATGTCAAATACTTAAATACAAAAGCCACAACCATGACTGGCTGATATATTCTCCTGGCTTTTCCACTCTGTGCACCTTATTCCTGTTTTTCTCTACCTGGTACTTCATGGAGTCTTCTTCCAGTGCGTCCAACTCTCGGCTCAGCTTGTGCATCTTGTCGCTGATGTCATCCAGCTCGCTGCAGAGGATCTTATAGCGCGACAGATCTGAGTCAAAATCCTTCTTGTATCTTCTGCGCTGCTCATCTGAAGTTATCTCTGGGTACAGCCTGGAACAGCGTTAATACCAAGACATGAAATCATTGTTACATTAAAACTGTTATTGGGGCAATGGCAGATACTAATGAAAAGCTCCCCTTTGTATCTCCACCAGTATTAAATTAGCTGAACTCCCTTAGAGGCAACTGTGATCCTGACCACTTCTTTCTGATATTGCTGTATTTTACTCTAAAATATTATAAATACTGTGTCATTTCTTTATTAAAGATGTGACTGATTAGATAATTGTTCCTCCTCAGGGTATGATCTTTACTTAATCGTGGGTATAACCAAAGGGGATTTTTAAAAACTGATACCAGTGCTAATTTTTCTTGCTTAGTCGACATCTGCAGTGATATTCAGCATTTTTTTTATTTAATTCTATTCCTTCATAAAAAAAAATTAAGAGACTGTTAAAAGGAAGGAAATGCATCTAAACCAGCACGTAGACTCTTCATTTAGATGTAATGCATATTTTTAACATTATATGAGTAAAAACACATTTTTCTTGTTAAATAAAGAGACGTGTAGTTTTTATGATTTCAGGTTCAAGACTATATTTTGTATTTATTATTTAAACTACTCTGAACACCACTGAAGCTTCTTTTGCTTTGAGTAAATACTTTCTCACACACTGAACTCTCTGAGGTTGCAGCAACCTCAGGACATACCTGTAGAGGTAATCTGTGTGGTCCCGGTCCAGCCCGTTGCCGGTGTCTCCTGTGGTGTAACCAGTTTCATACTGCGACTCGATCATCACCTGAGCAGCAGGCATTGGCTCTCTGTCCTTTTTCCGTTCCTTCTTCACGTAATAAGGTGGAGACCTGATGCTGTCACTCTCATCTGAAGAGCTGCTGGGACAAACTTTGGCCCTGCAGTTTTGGTACAAAGGCTCAGCACCATGTGTCTTGCTCTTGTTTGCAGAGAAACTGTGGAAAATCAAGACTTAACTGAAGATCAGGAACAGGGAAACATAACTTATGTGTTTGACACTGTGACGAAAATGTGTCTCTTTTTGCTTTTTGTACTTCATACTTGTTTGGATTTGAAGCCAAACGTGTGTGTGTGTGTGTTTTTGTAATGTGACCTATTATTTGAACACAGGCCACACTGGAGAATCTGTGCGTCACAGACTCATTTGCTGCAAACATCACCCACCTGTTGGTTTTGTAATTTCCCTCACTGTGGATGCTGACTGCTCCATTGCCGTAGGAGACCGCGCTGTTCTCCGCCCTCAGGTCTGGCGCTGCTCTCTCTGACACAACAACAGTCGGTGCCTGCTGGGTGCTGCGCACTTCTCCAACATGATTCACCTAAGACAACATCCGGACCGTCAAATCATAATCTCCTTATTTACTTCCAGGACCTCTGGTTTGAATAACCTGAAGTCTTTATCTTGGTGTTTTCTGAGATAACGCCATATTTAACACGATGATATAAATAATATAATCCTCCAGAGTTGTGAGATGTATTTTTTTAAGCCGGAAAGAAATCCTTCGACTGACTCTGTCGCCTAAGTGGAGAAGTGCAGAACTGGAGGGTTCTCCAAACTGCTCAGAAACACTTGGCTGAAAGTCGGCATGTCCCTGCCAGACGCGTTCACATGTAGCCAGACTGATACAAGGGCAGACACAAACGCTAGCCTTGGCCTCAGCATGACTGTGTGACAGCTCTCATATCCATTCAGCCATTAAAGAGAGAGAAGCACTCCTCCAGGTTTTCAGGATGAGCTCCCCCTCACCTAAAATAATCTCTTCATTTCTTTCAGCAGCTAACAGAGGCGATTCATTCGAAGGACACACGCGCACAATACAATTTCCCGGTTCCATCTGATGTGAGATGCATTCCACCAGAGCGTTAACAGTGTGAGAGCGTGTGAACATCAATATCATCAGCAGCGCGCTGAAAAGGCTGAGACTGCGGCGAAGAGTCGCATGTGTTTATCAGACAGATATTTTAACACCTACAGTGTAACAGATGCTGCAACCACTGTCAAAAGAAAACATCCTTATAGGGTACGGAGAATATCAGACACTGGAACTGCATTACACCTCATTTGATCCACTGTCATATGCATCATTAATGAAGGCTTGTCTGACCTATTTCTGTAACAGGGTGCAGTCACACAGGATAAAGGTCTAGCGAGCTGATGTTTGAAAAATGCAGTCAGTGAAATAGATCTTATGAATGTCAGGGTTGCAAGTCAATCCCCCATGTGAGGGTGTGTGGGTGTGTGGGTGGGGAGCACCTAGAGGAAAGCTACAAGGAATTTGATCCACTGCGGCAGACAGGTGCACATTCAGCTGTTATTGTTAAATCCAGACATCGGGATTATTATTAGTAATGGTTCTGATTACTACCTAAATCTGCAGATATTTCTAATTAAATGATTGTGCTGTCTATAAAGGGCTGCCAACTATTAGAATTTAGAAATTTACCCAGGAAAGCTGTTTTTAATGATTGCTTTGACTCACTATTATGGTAATTTGTAAGCCATAGAATCTGCGACATTATGTAAACGCTCATCACAATAAAATCTCTCTGTAACCTTGAGATATTTTTCCTTTGGAGGAGGTCTTGTCATCTGTTCGACTCTGGGGTAACTCCTGATGCTGATAAAAAAAAGCCCCATTAATTACGTTTTTTTTTTAATTCAACATAAGCAACGCACAGTTTTCAGATATCATAACGCATTTTCTTTTAATCTACTTTTCCTATATTCCCTCAATTATCTCCCTTTTCCAGTCATGTAGCACAAAACCGGGGGAAATTACGTCTTAGCCAGGAGTCTAATCTGCAGCAGTGTGTAGCAGCCCCTTCACAGACTGAATCATTTAGTGCCACCACACTCTGTAGGGATTCACACAGCAACACAGAGGCAACTCAACCCTTTTTATTCATTATACATGCCACATACATTATATATGCCTCCCTGCAAGGCAAGCATCTTCAGTGCGAAACAAGAGTGCCCCAGAATAGGGCCTGCCTCTTGATGAAGCAACTTGGTACATGCTTTGCGCTGATAGGAAGAATGTAGGCCAAGACTTCACTGAACTTACTGAATACGTTGCTTCCCTTGCCCTAATGAGTCACGGTGGGCCTGATACGTTCATGTCACATGGCTACTTTAATGGATTAATTGCTGCTAAACATCGCATCAGGCTACTGCGAAATAAAAAGAGCACATAGCGTCAAAGCAGCAGGAATAGCTGGTAAATGCTGGACCGCTGATGCTCTCTGAGAAAAGCTCTCAAACCAATTTTTCTTTTCCTCTCATTGACACATGCGTCAATAAAACCACAAAAGAACTAATTCTTTAAATTCCTCAAACCCCACATCCTTGCTGAGGTCATAATCTGAGATGAAGCATACCTGCATCTCTGAGAAATGCAAAGAAGGCAGATTGGACAGTATGTGCAGTATGTTCCCATTAATAAACGTGCTGTGGAGGATGTTTATTAGTGACATGACAATGAGCCAAATTGCACCTCAACGTTCTGTGAGCTTTGTAGCAGACCAAGTGGCAAAGTGATGGAGTTGTGCATCAGATGGCATGGTCATTCCAACAGCCTGACCTAAACCCATCATGGTTGGGATGCAGAGGGAGGAAATCAGTCAAGAAATGCTTATCGCAGCTGGCAGCTCCTGCAAGACTGCTGGAAACAATTTTTATGATAACTTAAGGAAGTCGCTTGTCAGAATGAACAGCGCTCAAACCTGTTATCAAAGCAAAGGAGGTTATTTGAGGAATGCTTTGTTCACATTTTTTGCTCCGCACATTCAGTAAAGGTCAGAAGTTTACATGCTCTCATCACGGGCTTGAACGTTATGGTAATTTGGGGCTATTTTTTTGAACTGTCCTTTTTGCATGGTGAAATAATTATACAGCATTCATCTTTAATGGCTTTAAAAAGAAACAACAAGAAGTGGGTGCACGAGTTTGAATTTATTTTGGATTTTCTCTAATTCCCATACAGGCTGATGGGCAACTTGCTGAGGGACATTTAATCAAATGTTTGTGAGAGTGAGTGTCAATTAAAAGCCCCAAATTACCACGACTGTAAACTGTAATTCTGTTATTTAAATTTTTTGATGTCTTCAGGACTGTTCTACTATACTGTCATGTATGAAAATAATGAAAAACCATTAAATGTGTACAAATTGGTACTATAGTTCAAGCACATGTTTTTTCTGTGGGTAAAATCTTGACCGATGGAACAAAGTGGTGCTGCATGTTAGTCAAGAGCTTCTATTTCTGTCTGTCTCTTTTATCTGTCTCAGCTTTAAGTAGATTTTTTGGTTTCTAAGTCATAATTTATGTAATGTAAATTTAAACAAAAATAAATGTGACAGAAACAACATAGAAATAATGTTTGTAATCTGCATCATATTCACAGCAAAGCACATATCTTATCCCATTGATAAAATCTAAGAAGTCAACCTGCTGTTCAGGGTCATTTCTTTAGATGGATATTGTACTGGTTTCTGTGGGTTTTGGCTGATTATGTGGAGAATAATATCAATTAAAAAATTACTGAACGAGGTGCCGACACCTTTGCTACGTGAGGTTCATTTATTGCCGTCTTTGTTGCTGTATGGTGTAATATATTATGTCATATGTTGTAAATCTGTGAGGTTTGGAACAAAACAACTTAATTTTATTTAGGGACAACTAGTTAAAAAAATATGTTTACCACAAATTCTTCTGGTTCTAAATGAATCGGTCTGAGACTGTGTGCAAAGTGAAACTTAAAACCTGGCTCTTAACCATAAAGTGAGTTACTTTATGAGCTTCCTGATCAGTTTCATGTCACTAAAAGCTAAAACCTGGACCTTGTAATGCTGTCTGACTGTCATTGTTAAATGGTTTCTATGTGCCTGTTATCACTAGTCTGGTTAATCATCAGTCAGAGTGAAACCTGGGAGTGTCAAGGATAAACACCAGTATTCTTTGATTCAACATCGACAGGTATTGTGACTTTGTGACACTCATTTTTCACTGTCAATGCATGAAAACCTCAACAGATTGTTTATATAAATGCTGGGAATTCATTGGTGCTGGTATCTGAAAAAAAGCAATTGTGACTGTTTAGGAAGTGATGTCACTGTAAAAAATGAAGTTATACAAAAATAAGTCAACATCTTTTTGTTAATTCACTTTTTTTTATCCTCAGCTGATAAACATCAGTTCCCCATTTATATGCTGTTTCAAAAATTATAATGAGACTTTACTCACCCAGTCCTGTATATCCTGCCCCTCCGATGGCCTGGCCACGGCCTCATCCCAATGGATGTTAGCTTTTCCATGGCGCCAAATCTTGCTGCGGGTTTTGTAGGCGAAGTAAGCAGAAAACGATAAAGCCACCACCACCAGAAGACCCAACACAAACGCCACTGCCTGAGGAAAGAGTGAACTTTGGATGGATGGATGGATGGATGGATGGATGGATGGATGGATGGATAGATAGATAGATAGATAGATAGATAGATAGATAGATAGATAGATAGATAGATAGATAGATAGATAGATAGATAGATAGATAGATAGATAGATAGATAGATAGATAGATAGATAGATAGATAGATACTTCCTGCTAACCTCCTCGGGGTCCATGTAGCAGTAGTGTTGCAGGTATTGATTGAACAGAGGAAACCCCCCAGGAAAACCGGCCCCCACGCTGCCACTGAGGCTAGGGCTGCCCTGGATGTTCTGACACATCATGAGCATGGGGTTGTACAGCATGCTCTGCGAGCTCTGAGACATCGGGTTCACACCAATAACAAAGATGATGTCAATGATGCCCTAGACGACAAACCGAAAGCAAATTTAATCATAATAAATAAGTGATTTGCCAATGCCACAGATTAAAAACACAGAAGTCTCATGTAGTTTCTACTTACACTAAAAAGTTGGCTCAAACGTTTAATTTAGCATCATTTCTGAACACAAAAGGCTGCAATTCAGTTTCAGGTCAAAATTGACTGATCAGAAGAGGATCCCACTGATCAGCCCACAGAGAACACAGAACCACTGTACTGTGTTCCTCCTCTGAGTGGGGTCCTTCTGCATGGAGTCAGCATGTTATCCTGTATCTGTGCGGGTTCTCTTTGGCTACTCTGGCTTCTTCCTACTATTTAAAGATATGCAGCATGTTAGGTTAGCTGGTGATTTTAATCTAGCCGAAGGTGTGCAAGTCAATTAAATGGTTGTCTGTTTCTCATATGCTGTCCCTGCGATAGACTGGTGACCTGTCCAGGGTGTATCCTGTTAGGACAACTGCTTTTGAAAAGCAGAAGAAGAATGAATGGATGGATGGATGAATGGATGGGTGATGAGTGCTGATCGAAGGGATTTGATGAAAATGAACAACTGAATATATTTGTGACTTGCTTTGTTTGTTGGGTGAGACAGACTCACCTGAAGGACAGCTAAGATGATATCACAGATGAACACAGTGAGGTAAAACCTGCATGTCCGTATGCTCCGTGACCGTGAGAAACTTGCCACCAAGAACCCCAGTGACACCAGGAAGTTGATGGCACCCATGGAAATCATCGCTGCCTTGGCAGACTGAGGCGTCATGTAGGAGCCGCCATAGCCGTAGCTACCTCCATAATATCCTGACCCCAACCCTCCAACACTTCCAGCATCAACAACACCATATCCCCCATACCCAAATCTGTTCATGTCCCACACCAAAGTTGACGCTACTAAGGCGAAGATGAGGAAACACATGAGCACCGTGGCTCCTTGGAAGGTCTTGACAAAACCAGGAGGTGAGAACCAGCGGTAGAAGTGTTGAGGCTTCCCCTCCATGTAGTAAGACTCTGGTGGGACATCGTAGGTATAGGGGGCATTCTGGCTTCGAGGGGATTGGACACTCCTTGGGGGATACAAGCTGTGGGAGGTAGTGCTGTAGGGTGGGCTGTACACAGGGGGGCTATCATAGTACCGAGGCTCATACATGGTTTACTGGATAATGCTCCAATTTCACCTGGAAGAGGGGTGAAAATGAGACAGAATTAATGCAAGGGTAAATGACTTGAGCCTATATAGATATCAGCACTATAACATAATGCATTTAATAGGAGATTTTATTACGCTAAGTATTTTAATTCAATTTTTTATAGTGTAAATTCTTCAGTGGGATGTTTTGATGAGCAAAATGACTTTCAAAATCTAAAAGATGAATTCACTTCCAACGCATTTTCCCTGTCCCTTTAAGCCCTAATTAAGTGTAGCTACGTTTTAGTTATAAGCACCTTTTTCAGCTCACCAGCATGCAGCACTCTCACCTCAGCCCGTCCCTGAACCCTTTCTAGTGTAGCTGACCCACACTTCATCACTCCAATGAGCTCAAACCCAGCACGCTTCAATTATTCAGACACACAGCAGATAAGAGGTGAGCAGCCATGCGTGGTGTTTTCAGCAGTGGAGAGCCACAGACATAGCCCCTGTTCTGCATGTTACCTGTGAGCACCTGCTGATTGTCAGCACCACTTAGGGAGGGGTGAAGATACAACTTAAACCCCCCAAATTTAACTTTTTCTGTTTGATTTAAACCCGTGAAATAACGAACTCGTGTACTCCTCTGTTACTGCAACTGTGTGCTAATTGTACATAACTGAACATCTCTACATTAAAAGAGGCTCATTCCACTTCAGCCCAGAAAAAAACACTTCTGTCCACTGTCATAACGTGTTTAAAATATGAGCATTTTACTTGGTCGTAAAATATTTTAAACTCATTTGTTAATGCTCGGAGGTTTTCTTTTAATCAATCAGCATCATCAGCGAGGTTAGACGGTCAATAATAATTAAGAAAATTCTCTTTAAATGTAAAAAACTTCAGAGAGGAATCAACAAGGACATATGAGTTACGCAACTTACCCAAGCGCCGTGAAAAACTCATAAACTTTACACCGATCCAGGTTCAGCTGCTTAAACCGCGTCGTTCATGACTCCTGGCCACCACCACACCGTCCGCTTTATATCCCATCAACGATCGTTAACTTCGCCTTTATTTTACTGGATGGATAGTTTCTCCTAACAAAACAATGAAAGTTTCGAAAGCTTCACCCACACTCTCCGGAGCTACCGAGCGTCTCAGCAGGGGCACCGTTCACCCGCTAACGACCTGCTTCACCCACGTGCTCGTGACAGTTTATACCCAGGCTCCTGCTACATTCAAATTGCAGTTTACAACCTCCAACCTAAGTATAACCTACTGATATTCAGCCCAGTCCACGCATTAGACCGAAACCTTTTTGACAAATCTTTTGATAAATTCTAATATAATTGTAAAAGTACAATTCATGTGATCTATGATTCAAACTTTATACAATGCAGAGTGATACTTAACTACTAAATCATAACAATAAGTGCATAACTGCTTTTCCCAGACAGGCTGGTCTAAGTATTTCAGACCTTCAAAACCTTGAAGGTGATTGGTTACAGCAGCAGAAGACCACACCGGGTGCCATTGCTGTCAGCTAAAAACAGGAAACTCAAATCATCTCAAACCGATTTCTTGAACATAGCATTACGTTGGCTATACTCAAATGGCCTCTACAGTCACCAGATCTCAATCCAGCAGAGCAGCTTTGGGATGTGTAGAGTAACATCACAGATGTGCAGCTTCCAAATCTGCAGCAAATATGTGATGGTGATGTCAATATGGACCAAAATGTCAGAGGAATGTTTCAAGCACCTTGTTGAATCTATGCTAATTAACTATTAAGGCAGGCCTTAAGTCCAAAGTAGTTGAGTCTGGTACAACTAATAACTTGTGTAACTAATAACATGGCCAGTGACTATAAATCTGTTCTAATGGGTGTATATGACAAGAGAAAGGATCAACAGGTGGTTTTATTTGTTGTTTGGTTTGTTGTTCTTGTTGTTGTTGTTGTCTTAATAGAAATACCACAGCGGCGGATTTCATAGATAATATCTCTACATTGTGTATTCTATGAGTGCCTGTGGCAGAGTCTACTGAGAACAAGAATAATATTTCTGAGCCGAGTTACTTTACAATACAATTTGGAGAAATTATGCTGCATTTTCCTATTTAACATTTTAAATCAGAGAAACTATGAAATCTCCAAAATATATTAAAATCATTAGATTAAAAATTATTGCCAGTTTCCAAGTTCTGTTAATTTGGCACCTGCAGTTTTTTAACTGAGAACTTGCTTTCGCTGTGATGCCCAAAGAAGAAAAGTGAAAAGTAAAGAAATAACAGCATAAAATTAATATAGTTGTAAAAAAATATTACAGAAAGATATATAACAATCCTTTAACTTTATTTTATTTCTACATCAAGCATGTGAACGTTGCTCGGCCTTCACAGAAATGACAAGAAAGTATTTAGAAACACAAAACCGTCAAGTCAAAGCTCTACAGAAGAAGCATCTCTTATAATGTTGTAGCCCAAGGAATATAATCATGTCACAAACCAGAATTTGTGTAAACATTGATCTAATTGTACATGAAAATACAATGATGCGCAACAATCAGACTTTTCCAGAAGGAAGAATGTTGTCTGTCACACAAAGAAGCAGACATTTTAAAAAGCGTTTTTATTTCATCAGTTCATCAGTTGCTGTGGACACTTGTTTCTGATCTTCTTCATGTCTGACCATCTGCCATGGTCTCCTGGTCATAATCACGGATTCTGTTTTTAATGTGGCTCAATTTGGCTTTCAAGTAGTCACAGCGTTCCTTTTTCTCTAGGAAAGTAGGGTCCTGCGAAACATGCACACAACAGTCTGCTGATTAATGCCTGAAAGCTCTATTTCCAACCTTTCTTACTGATTCATTCTGTAATTGATCTGTGTTAAACATGATTTTTCAGAATTATTTGCATCAGTAGACAATTACCGAATAAAAGCTACTATTACCTGGGCAGAACACAGAACTCTAATACCTCTATGGTTAAATTTGAAAATTGCTACGATTGATTTCAGAGTGAGCAGCTGTAGAAATCGCGGTTTATACTGTCATTAAAAAAACAGAAAAAAAGGTTAAAAAAAATTGTCACTTACATTCCTTTTCTGGTGATACTTCTTTACAATACTTTGAATCCTGCGTTGGTCCTATATGAATAACAAAGTAATTAATTCCCATATAAAAAAGGAAAACCGATGGGAGGTCGGTATGAATCTCACCTCTTTGCTACTTGTCTCTCGGGGGAGTCGCTCCATCATGAGATCCAGCTCTCTGAACTTACTCAGAGTAGCACTGATGTCTCTGTGAAGGTCTTTGTATTCCTGATACTGATCATTGAAAACTGCTTTGTACTTTTCCCTTTCCTCCACACAGCTGATCTCTGGATACTTGCTACAGAAAGGAGACACACAGTAAAACTGATTCTCTGTATGTTTCGAACTAATGGTGTGATTCAACTTATAAATGTTAACTTACATGATGTAGTCTGCAATGATGTGCACTTTGGGGTTCAGATTGACTGGATTCTTTTGGACGTCATGTAGAAGATTATCCCGATTGTTATAATCTTTACTCAGCGCTTTGTCAGCTTCATCATCCCTGAATGATATGCGTTTTGTTGTTACCGGTTTGAGTGGGATGGACTGTTGAAACTCCTCCTGAGGCTGAAGGTAAAAGAAAAACATCATTTGGCAAATACAAAACAAATGAACAAGATGTTCACAACACTATACTGGCATGTGCCATCATTACATGAAGGCTTTTATTTTGAAAAATACAGCTGCATTTCTTTAATGGAACTATTATGTTCACATCTGGCTTCTCATCCTTTCTTATTTTACATTACTATACATATTATCCCAACACACCATTACAGAAAACTATAGAGACATGTTTACTGCACAGGTTATGTGGCGATCTGCACTCACAGTAATATGGTTGTTTTGTTAGCCTACAGTGGCCCAGATGTTGTTGTCAACAGCTGGAAAGGCCATACATTGAAAACTAATTTGCTTCATTCTTGTTTTATGCTTCAAATATTTGCTGTGGGTTACTCATGGGATATATTTTGCTAAACCTCCAATCATCTGTGTATCTGATATTTCTATTTAGCTCTATCAAACCTGCAACGTCACAGAGCAGGCAGCCCTCTTAGACCTGTTTATTTGCCAGTGGGGAAATGATACGGTCATGGGAGCAGTGCTGATGTTATTTTATCATTATCAGTATTGTTACTGGAACAAAGTAGCTGTCACGATCCTGGGTCTTTTGACCCAGCGTTTTGAGTTTTAGTTTATTTTAATGTTTATAGTGTATGTTTAAAGTTCATTAGGTTGGCGAAGTTCATTTGTTTATTAGATTCCCTTTGTGTTTTGTACCCTTGTATTTAAGTTTCCCTCTAACTTCATGTGTTTCATGCTGCGTGTCTTTTGTTGTCAAGTTTGTATTGTCATGTCTGCGTCTCATGTTTCCTGTTTTATTTTGAAGGTCTATGTCAGTATAGTCAGCTTTGCTTCCTGGTTATGTCAGATTAGTGTCAGCTGTTTCCCCATGTGTTTCCACTTCCCCTAATCACCCTTGTGTCTGTTTAGTTTGTGTGTTCTGTTCATTTATTGTCAGGTCGTCTGTTGTTCCACATCATGTTTCCAGGATTTTTCCATGTTCAAGGTTTTGGTCTTTGTTTTTTGTTCAGCAGTTAATTTTCCCAGTTTAGTTCTAGTTTTTTTTCCCTGTGTGCCTCTGCCTTTTGTTTTTGTACTTTTTTTTTAATTTTTAAATCAGCCATATTAAACGACTTGCTTTTTGTTAATATTCAAGTTTTGGGTCCTTTTTGTCAGTCCACACCGTCTGCCTCTGCCAGACTGTGACAGTAGTTGCCCTTGTGCCAAAGATGCAGGTGATAGCTACATTTGCAGGTGCAACTCTGTTCTTTAAAATTCTAAAATACTGCCACACAAGAAATGAGCTAAATATTAACCAACTTTAACAGAAAAAACTGTAATGATGAGCAATTTAAAGGTGGGTTTCCACTATATTAGCCTTTCACAGAGAATTTAACTGTACTGTATTCATGAGGATACCTTCATATATGCAGCTTTGAAATGTATTTCAGTCAGTCTTCAGATTTAGAAGACCTGACCTTGTATTTCATATTTGTTTACAGAGGAGTAAAAATCTGTACCTGGTTCTCAAAATACTGCCTCTCTCTACGTGCAGCTTCATGCCTCCACATCTTCAGACATACCAGGAAGCTTCCTAGATACAGGGCCATGTTGATGAAGATGAAAGCTGTTCCTGCCATCTGGCCACCATCAACCCGACACAGATTTGCGACGATGGGGTTAATACCTATTGTTGTGTAGCATAGCCCCCCGCGATTCAAGTCGTTCAAGTAAACTATCCCTGCTGCCATGTAGAACAGGAAAAGAGCCACGTTGATGAAGGCCTCTGTCAGGGGCCACCACGAGGAGTCGAGAAGTATAGTGCGATAGTACATTGTCATTCCCACCACCAGGAGACACAGAGTAAGGATCCATGAGATTCCAGCTACAGCTAGAATGAAAGGAGTCATAGGACCTCTGTAGCTGTACCCAGACAGGCCCATCCCATTGTTGTATACACCATTATAGAGTCCGTAGCTGTTGGACCATTCACTGTCTTTCTGAATGTAAGCAATGACACACGCAAAAACCATTCCTCCAAATAGGAGCTGAAGTCCAGCTAGAAGCCTGAGCAATCCCGGCCATGATTTCAAATAAGAGTACTTCTGCTTGTAGACCTCCACCTTCTCAGCGTAATACTCTGCAGGGTGGATGCTGGACAGTAGTGACTCCTCTACTGGGACGTGACCAAAGAGACCGTCAGTGGGACTCTCTCTTATCAAAGGCTTATGTGAGCTGTGACTGGAGCTTCCCAGAGATTCATTCCAGTTCCGACGCTCCACCAAGGGACTTACAGGGGGGCTCACTCTGGTCCCATTGGGTAGGATCTGGATACCAGTTGTGCTGGCTTCAGAGTCGCTTTCTTTTGTCCATTTTTTGCCCCATGACTGAGGGATGAGGGATTTCAATCTGTCTTTCAGGCTTCCTTTTTTTTCCTTCTCTTGCTCAGCATAAGGTGGAGAACTGGATGTGCGACCTGTGGAGGTCGCATCATCCTCACCATCATCGGTGATATTATCCGGTGTGTGAGTAACCCATACAGCAACTGGTGGATCTTTAATGGTGGAGGACCCGACCACACCCTCCTGGTCTTGTTTCTTGAATGATTTCATGCTGTGGGCTGATTTTGGGAATTCATTGGAAAAATCGCAGAATCTTTACCACGGCAAGACAAAGAGAAGCTGTGGGAAAGAGAAAGAATAGTAGCATTCTACAAATAACATTCAAACATCTGTATATCAGTTTATTAGGGTAAAAATGAAGCTATATATGTGTATACATACACATATATCTATACACATATATGTGTATGTATATATCTATCTATAGATAGATATATAATCATTTGTGGGTTTCTACTACTGAATTAAAATTTACAGGATATAGTTAAAAATAAAAACCTTCCCGATAAACACAAATGTCAGATTCTTATACAGTGAGGTATCTTGTGCATAGACCTCCTCAACCAGTTGCAAATATATGGTGACACAATATCTCTATATTGAATGGAAAATGAAGGAAAACCTCAATTCAAGATTTCTAAAAGACAGTTGTGTTAGTGGAAAGCCATTAGTCACACCATGTCAAACAGCATGACACATACACCACAAACTGCTGGAATACAGCAACTCCAAAAAAGACCCCAACATGACTCCAGTACTGCTTGGGCTTTGCTAATTACAGAGGACTTGTGTGAGTTGTGACTCACACAATGCCGCGGCTCCGTGTACTTCACTACTGTCGTGATACTATCGCTGAATTTTAAAAAACGGGACACCTGATTCTACATTTGTTTTTCAAATGTCAAATCCAACAGCTTACCTTGACCCCAACTCTCTGGTAACGTAGAGATGGCACTATCTCATAGGATTTTTGAGCCGCAACTGTCCAGCAGGCCCACACAGTTCACTCTCTTCAATCTCTCGGGTGACTCACTCCTGGTTTAGCACACACAGGGAGATTGGCTAATGTGTGTGGACAAAAGAGGTGGTACTAAAAGCTTAAACATTAAACCTGAACCGCCCCTGCGCTGGTGCTGACTGGCACTGCTAGGTTAATCTGTGGGAGAGAGAGTGGCTGAAACTGTTGACATTCATGGAGTGCATGATGTTGGCGCTTTGCTGATAAAAATAGGTTAAAAGAGTGGGGAAAAAAGTACACAATCTAGTAATTAATACTGGATCAGGGACTCCTGGGTACACACAAAAGTTCATCTCGTCAGCAGTTCTTAAAGCATTACGCATATCACTTAAGACTATCAGCAACAGGAGTTTGTCCATGAGATTTCACTTTTCTTTTTAGAGTTGAGAAAGTGTTTGATAAGCGACCCATATTATCAATTACATCTCGTATCTTGCATTGGTATAATACTGCTTTATCATCCCATCATTTATGAATTATTCATTCTCATCTCAGCTGTGACTTTGTGTTAGACTGGGAGCTGGGTATTTGGCACTAGAGGGCAGCAGGCTCCCATGCTTCTCCTGCTCTGAGTTTGGTTTGTCTCTTTATCCCATTTAATGTGGCTATCTTTCCCAGTTACCTTTTCAGTGTTGCACTGAGTGTATTCAGACGTGGCCCTGTGAATAATGGCTACAATCTGCGTTTTAAGATTAGTCATGTCCTCTGAGCTAAATTCATAAAATACATTTAGTTGTAGATGAAACTGCAGGCTTTGATGATGACGTCTCTAAAGTGTTACTGGAACACTTCCCATAAGCGATGACATTGTGATACATGTCTTTTTATGTATCATTTAACCCTCCACAGCTGATTCCAGGAATCATTCCTGCTGTATAGCGTGGCATCACTCGGTGCCAGCGATTGTTCCAAAACAGATTTTCATGTAGAGAAAGCTCGGGGCAAGGACATCTGTAGTCCACCACCCCTCCCCACCTACAGAAAACACGCACGCACACACAAAGCAGTACTCATATCCTATACAGTACAATGATCTTATAATTTGAACAACTCTATCAAGTGCATAGGGAGTTGGTGGACCTCCGGTAGCCCTGGGCGTTGGGCTAAACCTCATTTGGGATTACCATAGTTGTCCACTGTTGCAACACAGGCACCTACTCAACTGCATATAATATGGAGGACAATGCAAAAGCATGTTTAAATATATTATTATATGAGGTAATACTGCTAGCTTAGTACAGTGCCTCTCGGTTTGGAAACTGAAAAAGGTACATGCCTCACACTCAGGCAGAATTTTACTGATCTAAATATAAGCATAATGGCATCACCATCATCAAATGGTACAAAATTGAATATTTTTCAACTTCCACTTTATGATTTTTTTTTAAACTAAGTGCTTAATTCTATGACAACCTAAATACCTGCTTGGTCTTTGCTGTCAAGAGAGCAGGTAGCAAAGGTTTAATGAGTCAGCTGTTTGATATGAATAACCTGTCATTACCGGCCACACCATTACCACTGGCTTTGCTGATTATTTACTGATGTAAATAAAGGAAATATAGTGAAGAGTGAGTCCTTGTGAGGTGTGATGTAGTGTCAGTGTGTCAGCTTAGATTGGAAATAACAGTGTCGATCATCATGGTTTCATAAACAACATTTATTGTGCCCATCTCGGTTGTGGGCCATTACCCCATCATATATATATATATATATATATATAACTGTATTTACCCACTGATGGAGCTAGCCCCCCAATTTGAGAGCCACTTATGTACATGAGCAAAAATTTACAGATGAGGCATCAATGAATCATGTTAGCTGACTCTGTGTTAAGTTGATAGGGAAACTAGGCCTACACAGAAACAAGAACAATACTGTATGTGTACCAATCTGAGTTTTTAGCCTTGGCTGAAATGATCCTTTCAAGTGGAAAACATCCAGCTAGCCAAGCATGTGTGAGTGTGAACATACACATACGCAATATATAGTGCATGTACACTTTCACAGTTGAAGTCCTAGCATATGGTTTGAGAGTTTTGAAAAGAGCTGCCGCCTTCTTTCACTGCTAAATGAAGCAGAGAAGCAATGGCAGCTTCCAGCAAGCAGCCTCATTTGCAGCCGTTCATTCTGTTCGGATCTCAGCAGATGAGGAGATACAGATAGAGCTAAAAAGACAGAAAGAGAAATGATGGATGCTGAAATAAGTGACACTCAAAAAAACATTTGGTGGAATGAAAAGGCCCTTCACACCCACTCTCCACCACTACACCAAAACCAAAATCAATACTCTCTCTGATTTCCCCGAGTGTATGCCAAACCACATTAGTTGAAAGCTATATGCAGGGCATTAAGCATAATGCAGCTCCTAGCTGCTCGTTCCTGAGAAAAGTCAGCCTTGTAATAAATTTAATAACTTAATAAAAACACTTCCCCATGTCTTCTGCAAGTTTTCCCCATAGGATCTTTTCAAACTGTGCTCTTCAGGATCCTATATGCTGATTCTTCTTCCCCCTGTAATTCCAAACTCCAAGGGTGATCTTCAGTCCTCTGCAACATGACTCCATCTCCTATTTCCTCACTGTTTGGCTGAGCTTCAGTACCCTCTAGGGGAGATTGCTGGTAATTTAATGCCACTATTCTTGCTTTTCACACTTCAGCACAAGGATAAGCTGAGTGAATTAAATGTGTTTATTAAGACAGATTGTTAGAGAAGGAAAGGATGGCCATGCGGCATAATTTGTGTGCACCTTTCACAATTTCTGCCTCTCTTTCCTACTTGGGTTTCCACCGTAAAGCGAGATTTAGTTCTATGAGAGCGCATTCAATGTCACGTATGATTGTTATCACTTTAGAGGATAAAAACAATATTTTAATTACTTTGTACTAATTGGATTGTTGAGGAGCTGTTCCCTGTGTTTCCACGGTTGCATGTCTTTGGGGTTGTGTAGCAACAACAACAGGGTGACTGACTCTGCCACTTTTGCGGGATATCGGTCTGCTGCCAAGTCCCTGCAGATTTTACTGTAATTAACCAGCCAGAGCCTTGTTTGTGCATGTGGACATGAATAGTAGCTTGTTATTTGAACATTAATGGCTGTGTACGAGTGTGTGTGTTGTGCACAGCTCACAGTTCACCTTGGAACAGCGCCCCAGCAGCTGCGTGTCCTCTGGAGTGCTGTTTATATCAATACTTCCTCCTGTAATCATGTTTTAGGATGGCCCATGCCTCAGTTTCACAGGACGAAACGTGTGATGTTTGCGTCTGTCAACACATTTGCCAACCCACCTTTCAAGTGTCACATTTTACTTTGGGCTTCTGCCATTTTCCTTCCCTCTTGGCATGGGAAAGTTTCAGATTGGAGTACGCAAATGAAACGGGAAGTAAAGCATTAGGAAGATTATTCAAAACGGAATTTTCAAATCCCAGCGGAAGAAAAAGAAAGAATAACGGTCATAGATGAAGATAGTCTTTAATGTTGACCTTGGTGTCTTTCCTTGTTAGGACAAAGGTTCACCTGCAAAATGAAGGAACAATGAACAGTATACAGAGAACATGTTAAACCCATTTGCCATCCATTAAAAGTTGATTTATTCCAGTGCTACTACGTACATTATGCATCATGTGGCAGTGTACACAGAACAATGATTTGGTTACATTTTTTCAGTTTTTTGGGGAGTGGGGGGTTCACTCTGTACTCAGCAGAAGTGTGTTCTGATGCCTGCTCTATGACGAAAGCCTACTTATAATAAAAGTCCGGGATGTGTTAATCATTTTGTCTTATCTACCATTATCAGAGCAACATCATGAATGTCCCTCACTTCACTATGAAATACTGTGTATGTGTTTCATCTTCTAGAAAAGGATCAGTTCAGTAAATATTAGAATGGTGTTTAGGCTGGTCTTTGTGATGGGATACAAAGAAAACCAATTACAACAGAGTAAGGAACAGCAGATCCTGGATTAAATTTCCTATCTGCAAATGTAAAACAATAAAAGGTCTTTTGGGGGTTTCTTTTGTAACTGCCAGAATTTCAATCCCCTCGTGTAATTTCTAGGCATTTTTTTTTCTACATACCTATGACATGCTGGCAGCCACCTACCTTTACCTTTTCAGCTTTGTCCTGTTTAAATGGTGACATCTACAATGAGGTCATATTAACAGGACACCCAATCTTGCTGTTCATAACCTTCCTGTCAGTGAATGAGCAAAGTCTTTTCTTTTTTTCGTGCCACCCGATGAAGTCCTTAACACCAGCATTGTTATGTCTCTCTGGGGAAGAGACTCCAGCATCTGTGATCCTTTCTGTTGTAACTACACACCAAGTACAAAATGGGACATGACCTGGGTTTCCATTGCTTCTTCCTCCCTTACAGTTTTTTTTGTTTGGGGTTTTCTTTTTTTTTGGAACCACTTCAATGTCTTTTCTGCAGGCCATCTGTCAAGCCTACTTTTGTATGAGGGACTGATATTCTTAATAATGACAGATGAAAAACGTGAGGGCGTACCAGATGTAATGACAAGGTGGAAACCTTAGATAGAAACAGGCAGGTAAGGCTGTAATCAAGCAGATAGGCTTAGCCATCCTGACTAATTGGATGATACTGATTGAAACAGAGACTGCAAAAGCATGATAGATCTCTTTATAGGCTACTATTAGGGAGAAGTGTAGCACTCTGAGATAGGAAAGGCTAAAGGTGGGGGCAGTAAAGAGTCATGCTTCATCAACTCAAGTTGAAAGGGAAAAAGCTAATATTCATGCTCGATTAAGTTGCACTTGTAGCAAACTGAATACATTCTTAAAAGAAGTGCTCTCTGGTCAATCCAGAGCCTGTGAGATAGCGAACCTGTTTGTTCTCTCACAGGGTTGGACCTAGACTCAGTTAAGCCTAAAGCAGCTTGGAAATAATTAAGACCATGGAAATTATAATGATCCTACACCTGTCCATTTGCTTAAGGGACCACAAATATGAGATTTAGCACTAGCGTTCTTTTGGGACTCAATCTACTGTTTAAATCATCCTAGCCTGCTAACCTGATGACCTCCTGTTCTGTTCTAATGTGCTCTGGGAAAATCCTAAATATTTGTCTTCAAATTAAACTTTGCAAGTCATCACAGCACTAGAATATGCCAGTGCATGCTTTCATAGATGTTTCCCCCTCACTTCTTATCCATCACTGTACCACTCAGATAACCAAAGCAAAGGCCTCAAAGAACAGTTCAATGTTATACTTTACTACTGAGAGCTGTCCACTTAGGCTACAGGTCTGTACAGTAAATATAAAGCTAGTATTAGAAACCAGTTAGCTTATGCTCCTGATGAGTCAATTGAAGCCACAGACTGAAAGTGACAAAACTCAGAAGCTCTGACAGACATGCCCAATTTTACAGTAGAAGCAAAATCTTTACAATGGATTTGGTACCTATAGCCAATTTCCCAGTTTATAACAACTGTTCAGAATAATTTTGACTTAATTAGACTTTATTTGTAATAAAGCTTGAACTATAATTAAGGGTCTATCTGAGTATTTTGTCTTGCTCTTGTCATACTAAAAGATATTTTAAGAAACTGGCTGTTCAGTTTCTTTGATAAGTACATTTTAAGTCTGTTTTTCACTAGTCAAAGTTTGTGTTGTGCTCAATATAACAGAGAACTCCTGATGCATCTTTTTCTAAACTTTCCCAGTCAGTGCTAGCATTACAAACCATGAGTCACTGCAGCTCTCTGAGAAAAAAAACCCCTCACAAAAAAGCCCCCAGTGCATCCAGTATAATCTACATAATGGAAATAGTGACACAATATGGTAGCGATAGCTTAAGAGGAGCTAGAGCTAGCTTATATCTCGGGTTGTTTTGATTCTGGCTGGACTCAGGAATGTAAGTAGTTAATGTGAATTTGTGTTTATTACTTAAATTCCTCCGCATGTATATGACAACATACTCAAAAATTAATCTTGCAGTCTCCCACCAGTTAAGCCAATCTAAAGCTAATTTTATATTTAAAGTACAGACATGAGGGGCAGTGATAACATACTAGACTACAAGACAGCATATAAGTTTAATCGTTTTTTCTTTTTTTTTTAACTGTAAAACTATGGTTTATTTACTTTGAGATCAGTTCACTGTTTTGTAACCCGAAAAGTTTCTTCAGCAGTTTTTGTATTTTTGAGGATTTTTTTTGGAAATACTGATTTTTTTTTTTTTTAATCTCTCTTCATATTTTAAACAGGATCAACTTGCTGCAATTCTCTAGGTTCTGAAACTCTAAAAAAACACAGGTATCCTCGCAAAATAAAAAATTGGGGGAAAACAAAATTAAAAAATATAATACAAAAGAAAAGCAACCAACAAACCAAAGGTAATCTAATGAAACCAAGCGTATAAATAACCAGAGCCATCTGGGTGTGATCCATAACTACTTCTGGACAGAACCATGCAAAAGAGCTGGGTTAGTTACTCAGTTTGACCAGTGATGTGTTTGTGCCTGTATCCCAGCAGACCTCAAGCCATGCAATTTTCTGAAGACCACAGGAAGTTCTAATTAGTGGTAGTGAGAAAGGTAGACTACTACATATTTCATATTTGTTGTGTATGAGTGTGCAGCATTGAGCTTAAAGTGAACTTGTTCTCTGAAACACACAAATATGCTCTCAATCTGTCTCGCCACGGGTTTCTCGCTGTACTTCTCCATTTGTCGCTGTGTTAGAAATAGAAAAACCGGTTTTCAAAACATTTAGAGTTGCGGTGTAATGGAGGCAATGTTATGCATGTTAGACATTTTCTTTAAAGTTTTGGAGAGGAATGTATCTGAAAAAGGAATGCAATGTTGTATTTAGACTGTTAACATCGTAAAAAAGCTCTGAAATTAGTAATTAAATAACCCTCTACTATTTATACATTCAGGCACTGAAAAATCACATGTCAATATGTAACTAAAAAAGATAGTCGCTCTCATTTTTTTCCTTGGTAAGAACAAGGAAGCTGATACCTTGAAGTTGGCAATAGTGATCATTTTTCCTACCCAGTAGTAACGCCATATGCATCCCCATTGCTATTTATTTGTGTAACAGTTTCTCCTCCCCTTTAAGTGCATTTTCAATCACTGACCTGAAGTCAGAGCTTTTGTAGCCTCTCCTAAAGCTTTCACCCTAAACTATGGGAAAGAATCCATGACACTAGTCATTTGAAAGGGAAGTCCAATGGTTTGTCTTGTTCTCCTCACCGGACAAACAGGTAGACGGACAGATGGGTGGACAGATGTCCTCCATGGCCTCAGAGGGCCAGCAGGTGAGCCAAGGCCCTCAGCTCCACAGACCAACTTCCCCCCTTGTTGTTAAGGACTCTCCGGTGTGATAGCCAGCTCTCACCTCAGCAACCCTGAACTCAGTCTTTTTCTTTTTCTTTTTAACTATACAAGGGCTTTTACAAAAAAAGCTAACTTGGACAGCCATACAATGGCTAAAACATAAACCATATCTCTACTTTATCTCAGTTTGTAATTTTTTTTCTATTTTTCTTTTTTGGATGCATTTGTTTTTTCTTGATTTAAGTCTTTGCTTGCTTTTCTTTGTTCTTTTCGAGTAGCTCTAATCAGGCCTGTGCTGAGAGGCTCAGTCACAGAGAAACTGGTTTTCTGGATTTTTTTTTTTTTCATTAGGTGGAGAGGAAGGAATGAGTGGGAGGGAAAGGACAAGGATCAGGTCACGGACCAAGATGTGGGTTCATTATTAGTCCAGACATGGACTTGCCAGCAGATATGAGACAGAATTGGATGGGACAGAATGAGGCGACACGTTGGTTTGGGAAAGGTAGGGCTCAAAGGTGATTACAGAAGATTTGTCAAGGTTATCCGCTATCAGAGGAGGTGTGTGGTGCTGTGGAGGGAGAGCGCCGCCTACGGGCGGTGGAAGTCCAGGATCGCTCGGAGCGTTCGGAACGCTCAGAGGCTAGCGAAGCGGGTCGAAAGCGGTGAACAAAGCCGTCCAGGAAGTCCTGCTGCTGCTGGGTTATGGCTTGCGAGATGAGGCAGGGCAGTGCCTGCAGGCTGCCCGTCACTGAGTCCAGCTTGTCCTCCAATGTGCCGATGCGCTTATCCAGCTCCTCACTGCGTTCCTGCAGCTCCGACACCAGGTCATACATCACATTCTGGGTCTAATGAAGGAGAGAAAGTAAATGTGTTTTGGGACAAGAAGGAACAGGAGGACAGAGACAGGAGGGACAAGGGAGGAAGAGGCAAGATAGAAACATTAAGAAGCTGTTTCACAACTTGTTGCAACAACTAAAATTAAGAGATGATATACAGTAGGACACATATAGTGATTAAGGAAAAAAAAACCTTAATGTAACAGTAATAATAAATTCCATGAGTAGACAACTACAGTAAATATATTACAGCAGAGGAGGAAATAATTTAAAGGAAGCAGTAGGAAGGGGAGCTGTAAAGTTTCAGCAAGTCAGCATAGATTTTATCTTCCCATAGATTTTACAACCAACTTCTCCAATCCATTTATAGCTCCTGAAGGTCTTTAATCCTTTATGTGTTTGCTTGACACAACTCATTTATATAATGAAAAGCATCTCTAGTATTTAGGTACTTATTGCTTAACAGTTCATGCAGTTCTGGCCAGCTCAGCATGAGGCATCTGCAAGTAATTATTGCATCTCAACTAAGCAGTTTTCGATATTGCAAAATTAATCACACATTATATACAACATATTGCATTCTTCAACATCACAGAGCATTTTATAAGATTTGCAATTTAACAGTCATCTGCAGAGATTACAAAATACTCATGTAGGGTCTCCAGGCATGTGTGCCCCTCAGAAATCAAATCTAAAATCCAGATGTGAAAGGTTTATATCTCTATGGGGTTTGAAAATAAAGCTGAGCCACTGTAGGGTGTATGCAGATTGATCTGACCATTGAGCACAGTAAGGCGCAAGTAAACACACATTAAAGCGATTGGCCTTGGAACCTTTTAAAATACACACTGGAGTGCAAATGCCATCCACATCAAATGAAGTCAATGCAGCCATGCACCTCCCTTTGAACCCCCTCTCAGCTCTGGTGCCTCAGCTGACATCTGTACAGCCAGACAGAAGCTACTGAAGCATTTCTGTATTCAGCCTCTTATGGACAGATGCTGTTTACAGTGTGTCATCAGGTTCAGGTTCTTCAAACTGAGTAGTCTCGCATTAGGGTTCATTCTCCAAAGAGTTAGCTTGGCCAAGATCACTTTTTAAGGCAGTGCAGGTGCCGTTTGATTTGATGTGATGCGTAGATGTAGAATTTAAAATGGTATGATAGTGTCAAACATGAAATTTGAAAAGGAGTTAACAATGGAGACCTAATAAATAAAAGAAATAAATATCAATTATATTATTTATTGTGTACAATAACTTTACCACTTTAATGATTTCTATAGGAGCTTAATTTGCCAAAAAACAGAGAAAATAGTCCATGAAATAAAGTTAGAATTGATTCTGACTGATTGTATTTTCATCTTCTCCCGCAAACTATAGATAACATAACAGTAAAAGTTTTAAAAGTTATATTTAAGAATGAAACTGATGACCTGTACTGAATGACGTAATGTTTGACATTTGTATTAGCCCTCAAAAACTATTAAGTATTAGATTAAAAAGAGCACTCCTCTCAAATGTTGAAGCCTGAACAACTAAAGCAATCTTAACCTTCTAACGCTTCAAGAGCTGCACATATTGTCTACCTGGGATGTTGCATCTTGGGCCAAGCATTTTAACCAGTTGCCTAAAACCCTGCTTTTCAACCACATAATCACATCAGTAATTTCTATCCACCATTTGCTCTTCCTTTCATATGCAGTAGAATTAGCAAGTAGTCCAGCAATGTTTGCTCAAGTTATTTGTTTACATTTGGGTCTCATATAAAAAGTTGCTATTATCTCCTCCTCTGAAGCCTGGTTGTACTCAATGTGTTTTTGCCTGAAGTAATATAAAAAGTTAGTTGTTTCCACCTTTAGTCTGAAAGGTTTTCTTGCATATTTTGCAAAGTAGTGAGCTTTGCTGCTAGTTGTTGAAGTAGCTTCCTTTTTGTTACCAAATCATCATCAGAGGATGATACACGCTCTTGCTCTCAGACATGCCAGGCTTGTCTCGTTATTCTGTGTGCTGGGGAATGTAAACACAGGCCTTGGATATAGTAATAATGATATGGTACTTTTTTATTATGTATTTGCGGATGATATGATATGGCACAACCCTATTTTCCTAGGGTTTTTTTGCTGACTATTCAAAAAAAAGAAAAAAAAGAATGTACAACTTGATGCAGTCCCAGGATTGGCTCACCTATCAGCTTTATGCGGTAAGCTAAAGACGCTACAATTTTTAAGTGCACGGGGAGAACACTGAAAATATCCTAGGACAAAACCTTGGGGTTCCCTGTAGTTTATGTCCTTGGAAAGAGCCTGCTTAGGCCCTTCCTGAGAAGAATATCTCCATATAATAGAAGAATATACATTCAGTCAGTTTAAATAAAGACAGAATAGCAACGGCAAGTTAAAATCATCACAGCACAAATTATATCAAAACCTTCAAAAGATTAAGTTAGATTTTTAACTTGGAAAACTTACCTTTGCCAGGTCCACCAAGGTGTTAGCCTGATCATTGAGTTTCCTTTGCTCCATCTTAACACTGCGCAGTCTGAGTGGGCGCACAAGGAGGTGTGAACATGAAAAACAGGGAAGGAGAATGTGGACAAAAGGAAAGAGATGACAGCAAGGAAGAGAGGAGAGCAGAGTGAAGAAGGGGAAGGAGGGTAGTTTGAAGGAGTAGAGCACAGAGAGACAGGTTTTTGAGGGGCAGAGAGGGCCAATAGAAAAGAAAGGAGGAGGAGGAGGAACAACAAATGTTTTATCAGGACACTTCTTTCACTGATGACATTGAAAAGAAAGTAAGACATGCATTGTAAATATTTTCTTTATGTATTTATATTTATACACATATATGGAAGTGTATGCATATAAATATATATTAAAGGCATTCCTGGTCTTGGTCAATACAATACCAACCAAAACATGCAAAATTACAGAAGCATACTACACTCATTTAAAAAAAAAAATAGACTGTTTGTCATGTTTAAGCTAGCTCTTTTTTGTTATAACAAGATCTTTTTTTCACAACGTTACAGTCCTTTAAGCAGCAGGTGGCAGCAAGTATTTTTGTTGTAATGAGAAATGATGCTAATAGTGAGAGATGATCTTGTTACAAGCCAAAAAAAGAATCAGTTTTTGAAAAAGTGGGAAAAGGAGCTCAATACGTGAAAGAAACGTATTATTAGGAGTTAAAAATGCCCCTGTGAGCAAGAATGCAATATGCTTCCATACAAGAAAATCCCAAAACCTGTTTGAAATCAAAACATTCCCATCTCTTTCCAAAACTAAGACATTGAAAAAAGGAAAAAGATGGCATGCCCTTTGTCAGTGCTACACACAGCTCAGTGGTAGGACTTCAGATATACACACTGGTCATTCAGTAAGCGTGCAGTGACTATGACTGACTTTGTGCACAATGAAACGAGTTGGGTGTTTTCAGTGCTATTGTGAGTGTGTGTGTGTGTGTGTGTGTGTGTGTGTGTGTGTGTGTGTGTGTGTGTGTGTGTGTGTGTGTGAGAGAGAGAGAGTGCATATGTGCATGAGCTGATGAGTGTATGTGTGGATGCCACAGATAAAGGATGAAACTTGCCAGAAATAAACTGCCTAATGACACTGCTGAACATACGGCAACATCGACATTTCAAACATTTTAAATGAAATGCTGCACGATGATACATTGGACATGTTTTGTGATGCCTTCAACAAAGCGCCTCCTTATCTCTAATCAAATACATTATGGCTCTGTAAGAACTGTTAACGCTGATGTGCATAATATGCCATTGTTAGCAGTGGCATCACACAGCCATCATCTGAATGTGCGAGGGGAAGAATTTCCCTGTTCGGCAAATTATGAGACAGGATGACATTCAAGGGCATTTATTCATGTGCAAATCAGTATATCAGAGCAGAGTGAGACTGCTCGCTTACGGCTCTATCTCTGTGGGAAACTGCTCCAGCTCGTATGTGTCTGTTTGCCCGGCTTTGTCATCCCTTATGGCTGTCGAAGAATTGGGACTATTTGAGGTAAAAGCTCTACTTATTAGCGTAACACATTTTGAGTACAATTTTGTTCTACAAAACCCCAATGTACATGTTGCGTTGTGCTTTTTGTGCCATCCTATTGATGTCATGTACAAGGCCTTGTTGTTTGATCTCATATTAGAAAGGGAAAAAACAGCATAAATCAAGACTAAATCAACAGCAAGCATTTGATCCACATTAGAACTACAGGATAGAACACTGTGCTTATTTATGTCATCACAAAACCTTCAGGAGTGTAGGATGAGTTCTGTTGATGCAGGTTAATATAGCCCCAGAGCAGCTATATTAATCATGGGCAACAATATACACTACATCATCAATGATTATGAACTGCTGGCCAAGCCAACAAAGCTCCAAGCTCATTCTGCGCAAGATGCTTTTTCTTTCACACGTTCTCTCCAGACAGCCCTCCACTATCGACAATGTGGATGCTTTTCGTTCATTCAAGTCAGGGGGGAAATGGGAGGGAGAGGGAAGTAAATGGAACACTGAAGTAAAGAAAAAAAAAAAACACACAACCGAAAACAGCAATTCAGCATCCATCCTTTTTTTCTTCTTCTTCTTCTTTTTTTTTTTAGCAACAAGTAAACTTTTTTTTTTTTTACATGCATGTCGAACGCAGACATGGAGAGAGGAGGAGCAGGATGTTGAAGAAACAGTAGGAAGAGGATACATAGAAGACTCAACTTACTTCTGAGCTCTGCGGTGATAGAGCAAAACAAAGACAGAACACAGTACAGATTTTTAACCCCACAACATTCACGAAACGAGCGAAAACCATTACACTTCTCACTGTAAGCACAGGGTAAAAAGAGGGTCGCGGGGAGAGGGGGGCAAGGGAGGGGAACAGGAAGGACCATTACACTAGATTGCAGAGTGTTTGTGCGTATGTGTGTGTGTGTGTGTGTGTGTGTGTGTGTGCGTGAGTGTACGTGTGTGCGCGCGCACGCTCTGTATGTGTCCATCTGTGAGAGCTTACATATGTGTATGACAATCAAAGGAAATGGTCTTCAAGGAGAGGACATTGTGGGAAAACAGCATTGTTGATACTATCAGATATACACAACTATGTGGTATTATAGCTGATAACGCTGCCTAACAACAAATAACATTAAGGAATGAACCCAAAGGGACTATTTTCTTTTACAGCTAATCAGTAAGAATTACATTATCTCAGATTAACAGTTCAAATGATAATACAGCCTAAATATGTTAACCACAAGTAGCATTAAAGATTGAGCATCATTAGTTCTGGTTTTAGGCCATGCTGAAAGTCTCCTTGGTAGTTTGTGGTGAACGTCTCTGTCATATTTAGATTAGATTATGCAAAACACACAAGGTGCAGTGAACTTACTGGTGAATGGCTTGGAGAAACTTGCGCTGGTGTTTCCGCACCTTGGCGTGATCTATCTTCTTGACCAATTTTGTGTGTTTGTAAATGAGCCATGTTTCCCTGAGTACATTGGCAGCTGTGTTCTTTACCTATGAAACAAGGGCGAGAAACTTATATAACATAGAGTAGTTTGAACTGCTCTGACAGATTACAGACTGAAGCACCCATCTGTGTGTATTATTATGATTAACAATAATTTCAAAAAGTGGTTACACACAGAAAAATAAAACAATAAAAAAGGTTAAGTTAGAATTACATGTGCCAAAAACTCATTGTATTTGACTCCATACACACACTCACCAGCCATTTCATTAGTTGCACCTAGCTAATACTGGTTTTGGATTTGTGAGAGCCAATTCCTCATGACATCACACAGTTACTGTAGATTTATCAGCTGCACATCCATGACATAAATCTCCCATTCAACCACATCACAAAGTTGCCCTGTTGGACTGAAACTTCTTGTCATTTCAAGAAACGATCTGAGCTTTGCGACATGGGGCTTTATCCTGTTGGAAGCTGCCATTGGAAGCTGGGTACACTGTGGTGTTAAGGGTTGGACAGGTGGTGTTTAAAGGGCGTTCAGCTGGTACTAAGTGCGTTTAAGCACCTATAGTTCATTTACTCTGGTCCAAATCAGTTTATGAATTTGTAAGCTTGTAGCTTTCCCCGTGGTTTGGTTTGTTTACACAGAGTAAAGTCCAAGAGAACCAAAATGCATCACTGCAAACTACGTGAGAGTGTTCAGTCTGCTTGAATGGATCCGTGCGTTCATGGTGTTTATGCCATATTCTGACCCTACCATCTGAATGTTGCAGCAGAAACTGAGACTCATCAGACCAGGCAATGTTTTTCCAATCTTCTGTTGTCAAGTTTTGGTTAGTCCATTGTCGCACCCGGCCGGATTCTCTGCTGCTATAGCCCATCCGCTTCAAGGTATGGCATATTGTGCATTCAGAGGAGCTCTTCTGCATACATTTCAGTTTAATTTTATTTATATAAAGCCAATTCCCGACAAAAATTGCCTCAAAGTTTCTTATAATGTAAGGGAAAGACCTTAAAATATTAGAAAGCTATCCCAAACAACCCCCTGTCAACAGTTGGAAGGAAAAACTCCCTTTTAACAGGAAAAAACCTCTGACAGAATCAGGCTCAGGGAGTGGCAGCCATCTGCCACAACTTGTGGGGGGTGAGGGGAAAGAGAAAAGAGCAGAAAGAGGACGAAGGGAGAGAGAGTCAGGGTTTAATAGTTACAAACGATTAAAACCAATAGTCGGCAGAAAACACACATAGGTTTCTTCAGCATGTTGTTTTGCCCATGTCTGCATATTTAAATGCACTGATTTCCTGTCATGTGACTGGCTGGTTAGACGTTTGCATTAACAAGCAGTTGAAGAGGTGTACCCAATAAAGTGGCTGGTAAGTGTATTGTTTATTCTACAATCCCAGTCAAATTAACAGACTGGAAGAAGCAAATTGTCACACATTTTTTGAGCTGAGAATGCTCGAAAGAGTTATAAACCAAAACATTCTCATCACTGTTACAAACACAAAATGCATATTATAAGAGTTTACTATTACAGTTTACTGTGACTCACTCGTTTGCAGAGTTGTGTGTCCATCATGAAGTTGTGGACATGCTTCTCAGCCTTGGTTAGCTCCAGCTTCCTGGCTACCACTGCAACTACCAACGCAGTGCAACCAGCTCCCTGTTGCACAAAAACAGCAACTGTTCTTTCTTATATGGACACTACATTGTGTTTGGCTGGTGTTACATAGATCTCCATATATACATAGTACATTTCAGGTTCTTTCAAATAAATGACCAGTGTGTGAGCTCTACAGAAGAAGAATTAAATACATGTTCTGGTAGGTTAAAAACAAACAAACAGAGGAAGCGAGAAACAAATATATGTTGAGGAATCAAGTTGAAATCTGACGATCAGGTTGCATGATAATACTTTGAGCTTGAGGTTTCGTTCTATCTGATCATAGTTGTCTTGTGTGTTCTGTTATACATTTATGTAACTGAAGACATGATGAACCTACCATGATCCCTGTAAGCAGACACACGCCTTTCCCACAGTAGGTGTGTGGTACCATGTCTCCGTAGCCAATGGAGAGGAAGGTAATCGAGATGAGCCACATGGCTCCCAGGAAGTTACTGGTCACTTCCTGTTTGTCATGATACCTAAGGCAATGGAGATATGCAGAAGTCAGGAAAGCTGGAACTCAGTTTCGTGAATGTGAGCATGCTGAAGAATGACATGGTGCTGTGTGAACCAAACGGGTTGTGAGCGGAGGTGGTGGAGGTGGTGAGGATCGAGGAGTAGGAAGAAATCATGTTGGAAGGTGAGACACCTGTTTTATAAAGCCAGTTCTAAAAAAAAATGCAGCAGATTTTAGTGAGAAACAACAAAGAAAAGGTCTACTCAGTACATGTGCAAAAAACAGTAGAATTCCTTTCTGTTTTCCTTCATCTTTAAGACAGTTTTTAATGCAGAGCCATATTTTTAATGGGAAGGACGCTCAGAATAATGCGAAGGCAGGGGAAAAAAATCACTTTCTAATAGAAATAACTGATTTGAAACTGAAACCATGATGTTCACCATCTGTCAGTTTGAAAATGAGGCACTTGATGAGATGAATGATGGGAAATTTAAAAAGAAAAAAAGAGTCTGAGGCCAAATGACATCATCTTGATTTAAAATGGAAAGAAATTATACTAAGTATAGTAAGCAAGTTTTAAATGACAAAGAGAGAGGCCATGTTGCTCAGCGTGACTGGATATAGTGCCATGGCTTTAAGTTATTTTCAGTATTGCACCAGAAGGTACATCAGTGCATCCAAAAATGCATACGCTTCTTCTTTAAATCAAACTAATAGTCGGATTATTGGTCAACGTTTAATAAAAATCTTCCTTCCTTCTCAGAGTTGCCCCGACAGAAGTTTTGGTAATGCAAATCATCAGTTCAAACTGACAGCCATGCTTGAAAATGTCGGACCAAAAGGCCCATAGTGCATACGTAAAGACACTTGTGTAACAAAAAACACAACGCACACAAAGCTGGATTGAGGATGACATTGCCATACCTTCCACAGCAAAGCAAAAGTCAATCACGGAGGCAAATCTGCCTCATTCACCCACCCTCATTCAACTCGCCTGATTATTCCCAATGGGCTGTCTAGGAGGAGATCAGATAAGATTTAATTTTGAATTCAAAATCAAATATTCATTAAGCACTTTCAGACAACATCACGCTAACATCCTTATGACAAGGCAATCTAGACTCTGAGTCTAATTTCTTGGGATTTGGTTAAGGATTTTGTAAAGGGAGTTCTAACTGGGCCAATCATGAATTTCCGATGAGTTTGAAATATCCAGCAGCGTCCAAGCCTATGAACTCAGAATGACCAGCACAATCATCTCTAATTAGCGCACAAGTACATATCAGAACAGCTGGGGTTCAGTTTATGAAGTTTTTCTCTACACCAGGAGGGAAAAAAAAAGATTCACAGTTTCATAGAAAAACCGTTTCCTCTTTCTCCTCCAAGACAGTTCATTGTTACCAAACACCATAAATGAACTAATCATGCCTTCCACATTTCTTAAAACTCCCACTCTCAAGTTTTTCTATTCATGCTCAAAGTCCGGGGGAAAAATAGCTGAGCGTTTTTGTCCCACAGAATGTCAAAAAAGTGTGTGGTCTATGGGATTCAAGCTTTTTCAATAACATGCAGAGAAGCAGTCTGTACAATACCATGCAGGAATAAAAAACATGTCTGCATCTGCATGCTTCAAAGCCAGTATATTGAGAGCAGGGGAGCAACAGAAAAACCTAGGGTCCATTTAGAGATTAACACCACCTATGACAAATCCTGAAGTATTACCATGTGAAAGGGGACCGTTACGTCTTCTTGGTACTGTTCATTTGTAAACAGTGGGGTGAGGACTGGTTGAGTAACAAAGGAAGAAGCTCATTGAATTTGACACCCCTGTCTCTTTTACCTGAATCCCAACACTTCACCAGCTGCCCTTTGATAACTGCCATGGGGATAAACTTGATCAGCTGGCTAAATATTGTAATTGCAAGTGACTACAATGTTAGTGACTAGTATGTTAATTTCATTCATTTTGTCATCAAGGCATGCAGAGAATGAGTCACGTCTCCAAGGCAGGCAGGAATGTGCTGCACCTTTCAGCACAGTGAACAGTTTATTGCAGTACAATATGGTCGCCTCTGTTGTAAATATGACCTATAAATATGCTTGGCAACAATGCAAAGAGGCATTGTTGCTTTCTCTTTTATCGCCTGTTTTTCTGTTGGTGGACATTTCATTGCACATATTTCAGCTCTCTGAAAAAGAGCAGAAGACAGCAGTACTGGAGCAGAGACAGAGGCTGAAATGGGAGCAAATCAATAGCGTTTTAAGGCTCTCAATATACTGTGTCAAGTTTTGGAATAGCATGGAGAAGAGCTGGCACCACTTTCAACTTATTCCAGGACAGGACATATATAATGTCCAGAGCAGATAGTTGTAATCCCCCCTGGTTAAATTCTCCCTGACAGACACTAACAGCAAATGCATTATTCTTGGATCAATTACCCAAACGTTTTACAGATTACATTATTTATCCAGCATCAAATGCAACAACATCCATTTACATCCAAAAGAGCACCGAGGCCTTCGTTCTGCGAGACAGTGTGATGACCACAACACAAGACCGATAAGGCAACGTCTCAAGTCGCAGTGTTTTAACTAAGCTGACCAGCAACGAGATAAACAATTGCTTGTGAATGACTATATCGGCCTGTTCAAATCACCATCGGTGTAGTCTAATCAGCCTTTTCCCTCCCAACATGGCTATGCTCTCTGTTTATGTGCACGAATGGAATCACTTCATTTTTCAGCTGCTGTTGTCTGTAGATGTTTGACAGAGGCTGACAACACAGCCTCTCTATAAATAAAGTAGCAAGAATGGATCACATGTGAATGAGGCGCACTTAACCTTGCCAACATGCACACACACACATACACTCAGGTTTTCCTTTCGAACTGGATTCCTTCACATACGCGAAATATTTTAACAGATGTTTCCTTCAGAACAAGGGCGCTTTTTAAGGTATCACACACATAAAAGTTACTACTGTGCTTCGTGCGCCTAAAATGCACAAATGAATTAAAAAACACTTGCAAAACCCGATAGTACAACAATATTTAGATTTCAAACATGCTAGAGGAAGAACATCAACCTTGCCTCTGTTTCTTGCCTTCTTTAGTCAGCCGGCACAGCGAAGCAAAGAGCCAAGCACTTTGTTCACACTGAAAAGCTCGTGCTTTACATTCTGAAGTCATCACCTTCATATAGTAACACCACATCACCACTTTTGTCCAGATGTTCAATCGAGGCAAAATAAATGGAAAAAAAAAAAAGTCAGAATGCCAAAAATTTAATCTGAACACTGCTGTGATGACTTTTAAACAAATACATCGGGATGCTCCGCGGGGGGAGGGGTTTTAGTTGCAATAAACATGAGCAGATTAAACTCAAAGTAATGACAGCTTCTTTGAAAAACTGCAAACCTAGCAGTGTTTTTACAGCACAGCAATACACAAAAGTAAGCAAGCAAAGCAGCACAGCAAACTAAAAAAAATCTGTACATTTGCTAATTGCTGAAATTGAAAGGGGACATATTGTATTTTTACATGCTTTATCATATTTATAGTGTTAGAAAAATGGATCACATTACAAATTTAACATGGCTGAATTTTTTTTTAAATTGCCATGTACGAGACAAAAGCTCAGGCTTTTGAATCGTTGGGATTTCTTGTACCTTTAGGCTCAGTTTACCAAGAGCTCTTCTGCTCTTAGTTCTTTATGAACTAAAAGTACAAGTCAGAGAGAGAGAAAGGAGGTGTATGGTCATCTCAGTTGAGCAGCTCTGGCTGTGAGCACAGTATTCCCACCCACTTGGTGTTCAAACACTCAACCAGAAGGGAGGATGGCCTTTGGATAATGTTCTTCTGAAGGAGAGGAGCTAAAACTGCTTCTTTCAGACAGAGGGCTGAACCGAGTCCCAGTGTAAGCTATATATGGATTATTTTGAACTGATTTATGCAAAGCTACTCAAGCAGAGTCCAAGAATTAAAATATGGAGTTGGGTATGATAATATCGGAATAATAAGTCCACTTTAAATATGGTGCGAGTTTTCACAGTTCAAAGCAATACAGTACAGAGTTTTTAAAATCCCAGATTCTTCCTGTGGCACCAACGTGAGATTGATTTGTGATTTTTGAAACTTTACAAGACCAGATTTTCAGTTTTCTCTAATGGCACGATTAGGTAAAATTTAGTTATGGATTAAATGTGTGAAAGAATTAATTATGGTTAATTAACAAATGTTAGCATGCTATCAATCTAATGTGATGAACATGGAACACGTTTTAGTTAAAAATATGTAAAACTTAAAAATTCTGAAGGTTTTATTATTATGCAGTTTAGACTCAACCCACTGTAAAGTTTATGCCCTAAATTAACTGTATTGGTAATTACCAAAATTGTTTTTATGTTTCAGTAATGGTTAATCCACCAGTATGCACAAGCTCTTTAACTGAAATATTTTAATGTTGGTGTTATTGTTGTTAACCTAGATTTTCAAATGTACTGGTTAAAAAAATAAAAATAAAAAATAGTTGTTAAGATGCCAAATTACAGTGATCTACTTGGATTCCTGAACAGAAATTTTTATTTGATTTGATTAATTCCTTCTTAAAGAATTTCAGTGTAACAGCTCAAATTTATAGAAATATTAATTCATTAAAGTTTGTTATTTGCCTAATGAATAATAATATTTTTCAATGTGAAACAATTTTTTGAAAGTTTCTAAATCTTTATTTGTGTTTTCTTGTTTTTATGGCCTGTGGTCATATACACACATTATATACATCTCCCTCTCACCACCTGGTGGGTGATGTTTGCGGTCCTCAAGCTTGGGTCCTCAGGTCTGGGAGTTTGAGGGTCCTATGCAGTATCTTAGCTGTTACTAGGTCGGTACTCTTCTGAACAGAGACATCTGGTGTGCTTGGAATCTGTGTCCATATGTGGGGCATCCAGGTGGTTCTCAGGTTGCTCTGCCTGGTCTTGGAGTCCTGGTGATGCTTTGACCCATTGGTGTTATTTCCAAAGCTACTATGAAGTGTGCTCATGTATTGACTATACATTTTGCCTGCTGCAGTATCTGAGAGGAGCTTCCATGTTGTGGAGAGGCAGGTGATTACCTGGACGGCAACAGTGTTGTACCCTTGTAGGGCTCCTTCATGCATATCACCTCTTACACTGGGGTGGCTGTGTACATGTATTTTATAATATCCATGTTTAAACAGCTTAGGAACAAAATAGATTTCCAAGTTCTCTAACTGCTTTCTGTGTAATGTGTACAATGAAGAAAGCTTTTATATGAAAGTATATGTCATGCAATTCAAACATGAAATGAAATTATGCAGACGAATCTGCAGCAATCTTCACCTCTTGGCTTTGTGCCCAAATCCAACTCTGTCAAATGAATTCTTAAACACACTTGAGCAGTCAAGGCTCAATGTCACAGTGACCTGTCATCAGGAAATCAAACACAGAGGAGTGGCGGTCTCACAAGATCTGATGTAATTGTGCTTCGGTCAATTAGCACGAAATATAAACCACATGGAGGTTCGCCATGTTGCAGAAACTGGATATTAGCTTTAAATTAAGTACCTGTTAGATTTCCTCTATATATATATTGCAGGGAAGAAAATGAATTTTAAAGTGCCAGTGCAAAAATGCACACACTTTAAAGAAGAATTAACCTAAATCTACTGCACTACTGTCAACCAACTAAAATGTTTTATTTTTAACTGAAAGCTCTTTGGATTTGCTGACTCAAGGTTTTATCCCCCCCTCAACGAGGCTTTCTCTGGGCCTCTGCTTCCAGAAATGCTCAGAGTGTGTTAGCACATCTGCATTTTTAAATTTATTTTTACAGGGTCAGTGAGAAAACTTTCAAACAGTATGCTGTAACTGCAGAGATTTTCTGCAAGTCACTCAATTATGAATAATGAAGTAAATAATGTCAGCTGGCCTAAGCCCTTTACAGTGTTGTGTGTGCGCCCTTGCAAACTTTCGTAATTAACCTGAGAACTACAGTCAGTCTTTCCTTTCATGAAGTCAGGTCTCTCTGTGCTATGCTGGGACTGTCCTCCCTAATCTACAGACAAGAAACTCCATTCGTGACACCCTTAATCTTAATGTTTCAGAGCTGGAGTGTGTGCTTACATCAAAGGTTATCAGATTGACAGTAATCCATCACAGATGTTTCACTGAATTAGGATAGAGACACCTCTAGAAAAGCTCCTCAGTAAGCTTCCAAGCCCAGTAACACACTTTACATTCTCAACTCCAACAATAGTTGTTTTGCTCAAGCTAAGAAGCACTTCTTCAAAACAGTTTCCATGTAGAGCTGGGCGATATGAGATTTTTTCATATCACGATATGTTTTTTTCATTTCAGGCGATAACGATATCTATCACGATATAAGCCAAATAACTATATTTGTAAGATTTAAATGTGCCGTTGCTCACAAGTAAAATGTGAAATAATCAGCAGCTTGTTTTTATTTAAATATTTATTCCCCATAATAAGTTCAACAGGGTAGATGTACTTAAGGAACATGAGACTTTTTCAGATAAATAAAGGCAAATATTGCAAACTACACAAAAGGCAGCCGCTAAAGCGTTTAAGTTTCAAAATAGAACAAACAAAACAGACTAAATTGTCAATTCCACTTAGAAACAAAATATTAATTCTAAAAATAAATCTTAGTTTGTTTTACAGAAGAACAGACAAAACTGACTAACTTTTGTCAATATCAAATAAACTGAGAACTAAAAGGAAATTCTCAATCTCTCCTTGTTGTATAGCTGAGCTTTTCAAACAGTTTTAACAGTTACTTTAGTCTGACAAAAGCCGAATGACGAATTAGCGCTTCCAGTCAGAGACTGAGGCTACGTCCACACGTACACGGGTATTTTTGAAAACTGAGATTTTCTGTTTTCGTTTTAAAAAATAATCCCGTCCACACATAAAGGCAGAAATGAAGGAAAACGCTGCTATGAACATGCCAAAGCAGCAGGTGGCGCTAGATTCCTAGCCGTGCCGAAATGCTGGCCAATCAGAAGTCTAGAAGCCTCGGTGGGAAAAAGTAAACAAAGCTGGGGCATAGAAGCAGAACCGAGTCGTATGTGTGGAGGGACAGTAACTGTGTGTATATGTAAGCATTTAAACACTGCAGAGAGTAGAATTAACAGTATTGTAGAAATTCATTTCACCGAAACAATAACGTGGCGCACAGTGTGACGCATGCACCAGTTTATTGTATTTCCAGACTTGCTTTCGGCACAATTTACAGTGCACGCTACTCTGTTTTTTGTCAGACTTGAAATAGCCGAAATACCTTCACACTACGGAACTTCTTTAGCTCTTCCGTTCGACAATCTCTCCGGCATTGGAACCATCATCTGTTTTCTCTTCGGTCACGCTCGGTTGATTTTTCTAGTCGGCACACTCATTTCCTCCATTACCCGCTGGCTGCTTCCCAAACAAACACACGTGCGGCTTGGCACTTGTGCTATACGGTAACAAGTCACGCGACGTGACGCTGCGGCTGTGATTGGTTCGGCTCCGCGCTACTTAATTTGGATTGGCTGACTTTTTTTTTTTTTTTTTTTTGAGGACAAGAGCGGCGAGGTCTATCGCGATAGCTTAATTTCTCTATCGAGTAAAAGTTATATCGCGATACATATCGTTATTGTTCTATCGCCCAGCTCTAGTGGAGGGACAGTAACTGTGTGTATATGTAAGCATTTAAACACTGCAGAGAGTAGAATTAACAGTAACAGTATTGTAGAAATTCATTTCACCGAAACAATAACGTGGCGCACAGTGTGACGCATGCACCAGTTTATTGTATTTCCAGACTTGCTTTCGGCACAATTTACAGTGCACGCTACTCTGTTTTTTGTCAGACTTGAAATAGCCGAAATACCTTCAAACTACGGAACTTCTATGGCTCTTCCGTTCGACAATCTCTCCGGCGTTGGAACCATCATCTGTTTTCTCTTCGGTCACGCTCGGTTGATTTTTCTAGTCGGCACACTCATTTCCTCCATTACCAGCTGGCTGCTTCCCAAACAAACACACGTGCGGCTTGGCACTTGTGCTGTACGTAACAAGTCACGCGACGTGACGCTGCGGCTGTGATTGGTTCGGCTCCGCGCTACTTAGTTTGGATTGGCTGACCTTTTTTTTTTTTTTTTTTTTTTTTAAGAGGACAAGAGCGGCGAGGTCTATCGCGATAGCTTAATTTCTCTATCGAGTAAAAGTTATATCGCGATACATATCGTTATCGTTCTATCGCCCAGCTCTATTTCCATGTAAATGTTAAAATTTTTTTCCAAGAAGTAACTCATTCATCCTCTGATGCACACTCTGGGTATTAAACCATCATGGGACACGCAGAAACACCGAAACACTACCACTCCACCTCCACTGCCAACTCAGTACATCTAAACATTTTCTTTCATGTTTCAAATCTTCTCAGTACACTCAGCCTTCCACAATGTGTGGTTTACTTCTGCACACAACACAGAGACTGTCTTTAACATTATACTTTTAACTCTTTTAGGTGCACACAAAAAAACAGACCTACCAAATGATTGTGAAGTTTTCAAGTTTTCAAATCCTAATCATCAGGTCATTTTATTTTTGTCCCTTTTTTTGCAGCTGTAAAGAAACCTTTCAGTTTTGCTTATTAAACTACTTGTTTTACCACACGTGAGAACCACAGAGCAGAAGCCTCAGCAGTGAGTCTGTTCTTCCAGTGAGGCATTAATAGGAGGAGTCAGTGGAGCTGACGTTCCCCCAAATCAGACTTTTCCCTTTCTAAGAGTAGACTGAAACAAGCAGGAGGATCTCCTAGACAGGATAACAACTCCATGTGTAAACTGGTAGAAGCAAATCCACCGCTGCTTTGTCTTTCGGAAAATCATTTCTGAATGCATATGATCGCATCAAGACTGCAGAGAGAGACAGTAACTGATGAAAAACAGAGAACTAACTTAATTTTATGTTACTGCATGTCAGTCTTTTACCTGTCCCAGTGCTTATCACATATTATGCAAATTTACCTTGTGGGCTTACATGCGCTGATAGGCTACAATCAATACTAGGCCTGCAGAGCGAGCACGCTGTCACATCAAGTGAAACAATGAAGAATCTAACTGTCCCTGGTGAATATAGTAGTACATGCCACGTCGAATCAAAGAGGCTCCCTTACATTGCCCACATTGCAGCATCAGACTATAAATGTAAACCTACTGTAAGAAACTCAAAGGAACGGCAACATTTCGGTTTTGTATAAGTTTGGTTGAGCTCACAGCCTGGAAACTGTAAAGTTACAAAGCCTGCTTGAATATTTCATGTAAACATGTGGTTGGTGTGAGAAAGTTCAAGTTGCTCTGGTATGCATTTCTCCAGTTAAACATTCGGACAACCTGTCTTGGCTGGCGCTGTTTGTATCTTGAGCCTGATAATCTGGTGCTGTGCTGTAAGGGAAAGTCAGCTAAACTTTCTTGCCTTTTACGTAGCCTACAGGCCCTGAATGGAGTATGCGAGGTGAGAAATAGCAGCCTCGCATTGCCCCGAAATAGAGCGTTTTGTTTCAGATAACAAAGTTAGAACAGGAGTGGAAGAGAATTAGATAACAGCTAAAGAGAAAAAGGAGTGAGAAACCAGGGAGACAGGCAAGGCATGCATGCAAGTGTGTAACTGAGTTCGGGCTGGATTAGGCCTGCTTGTTATGGATAAGGAAAGGCAAAGGGACAAGGAATCAGTAGTGGGGAGAGATGAGGAGAAACTGCAAAGCATGCCACGTTAGATGGGTACAGTAGGAGATCTGCAAAGGATCAGTCAGCAGTAAGAGAGAGAGGGAGGGAGGTGTCTTTGGTAGTGAGGGAGAAGCCAAAAGAGCTTAGTTAAGGAGCTTAGTTGAGGTAGGTTAGCTCTGAGGATGGGCTGTAACAAGAAAGATGGGAAAGGGGGCCAGTGTTAAATCCATCTACTGTAACATTAGCATTTCTCCCATCTCCACCCTCTCTCAGTCCCTCTGGTTGTGTGTCTTTCATTCCCCCCATCTAGGCATTTTCCAGGTAGACTCCGTGTTCGTCCAATCTCACACCGTACTGCCCTTTGATTTACTTCGCAGCGTGGTCAATGTGACAGTGTTACGGCGCATTTAACAGATACAAGTCACATACAGCACTTTGGGAAACAAGCGCCTCTTCTTTTTTTCAACTTTGGTTTCACTTGAAATGATGGGATTGATAAGTAAACATGAAAACTCGCATGCTGTTTCAATGTTTACTAAAAGAAAGGAGGAAGGGGAATGACATTCGGCTCACGTGGGCAAACAAAAACTAGAGACGCCGCAGAAACCAAACTCTTGTTTTTAAAAGATGTCTCCGTTAACACATGTAGCAATGGAAAGCAATGCTCTCATTTACCCTCTAACTGCGTTATGCCACTCACGTATCTCTCACTCAGAATCTTGCTGTGCTAAAAGTAACACGCAGCCCAGACAAAAGTGCCCTCAGCTAAATACACGAAATGACTTGACATTCGTTCTCTTCTTGCACACTCGGGCCTTATTTTGATAACAGAGGACAAAGTGTCTTCATCTCTGCAGAACAATCTTTTGGGTAGAAGCAACAAAAGTCTGTGGAAAACTATAACACTGTTCAATTAGTTTTGTGAGGGGAGACACATAATGAGATGGTAATGTGTGAACACAAAGAACAGAAAGGCCTTTGGTCTTCGAAAATCTTTGGAGTTGCTGCTAAAAAGACATCTTTTTGCAGTATGGATCTATAACAATTGCATAAGGAGAGAGAGAGAGAAAAAATGAGATAAGACAAATTGCCCTCTGGCAGACTGGTGAAGGTGACTTGAAGGAGTTGCTCCATTTTTATACAAACTTCCTCCTCCAGCTCCTACCGGCCTAATGCACAACAGTTAGCAAAGAGACGCTTGCTTCAAAGTGCTGCTCACACTGTAGGTCTCTGCTGTCCTCCTACAGCCACTAAAAGGAATTGTGCCACTTTCATGCCAACTAGAGGGCCCTTCCTAATTCTCCGTTTGACCTACTGGGTTTGGAAAGGATCATCGGTCAATTTTGTTTCAGAGGAGCTGCCCCTTCTCCCCGCTACCACCACCCCGCTCCCCACCACCCTCCAACCCCACTCAGGGCAGCAGTGGCGCCAGCTCGATGAAAAAAATGATAAGTTGGGTTTTCCACGGCTAGAGAACGAGGACTCACATGGTATCCCTATGGAGCAGCATAGTGGGGAAATAGAAAGTACAACAAAACATTATACAAACACACGCACACGCATGCACACGCACACACACACACACAACCTTCATGTGCATGCTAAAGTGCACCCATCCATAGTAACAGACGTAGACATACAGACACAAATCTACCCATCTGGACACATTATTCTGAGGCTAAATGATTAATAGCATGCCCTGCTCATGTGTTTGTGCATTTTTAAACCAAACCACACTCTAGAGATTCTGTGCCTCTCAACTCCTTATTCATTTAAGTTCAGAAATCCAAACTAAACCCATGTAGTTTGTTTTTTTTCCTCTACTAGCATTTGACTTGAATGAAATGACTCCTTCCTTTTATGAGGTGCTAAAGACTGAATGATGGCAAAAATGTGACATATAGCCAATTATAATAGAGAGACTTTGTGCAACTTAACTTTATGGAGACGTCATCATGTGCAAATTTAATGTTGTGTTTTTTCAACCAATGCATGAAGCGCTTTCAGTGCTCAGGTAGAGTAGAAAAGCGCTATGTAGGAACCAGTCTATTTATCATTGGGTTGAGGTTATCTCATGCCTGTGACACCTCACTGGCCTCCCTCTGTGCTCCAGAGGAGCTGGTGTGAAAGTTTTTGAGTTTTAAATCCACCAGCCATGAAGATCCCAAGGTAAGGGCGTGTAAAGGGGGGTGGTTAGTGACAGGTTAACATGTGGGTAGTTAGGGGGCAGGGGTACGGGAGGGGGAGGGGAGGTACTTAATAAAAGCAGGCAAGATGAGCTGCAGCAATAAAAGAAAGACCTTCCTCTGACGGGATGTTTAGCTTTTGTGGTGTAGCACGTGTAGACTAAAATATTGGGTTTGACAAGAACTGCTGCTATAGATTTTCCCACTCTCCAGCCATGCAACTCAAGTCCCCCTTCCACACCATCTATGCAAAAATGAATTTAAAAACATCAAAGCTGGCATTAATGTCTCATTTCCCTATGCAAATGCACAAACGAGAAAGAAAAAGAGAGCCTCTCATTTCTCCCTGCCTCTTTCATTTTCAGCGAGAATCATTGGTGCCCCCTTGAGACGAAGCCCGTTGCGCAGTTTTGGTGAGAAAAACGGGTTAGGGGATCCTGGGGGCTGCTCTGCATTATCAAAACAAACCATTCAGCAAACAAACAATTAAACACTCATGAATTATGGACAAGCCATCTAAAATAGCAATAAAAACAAGGAGTGGGAAGTCGTGGAGCAAGTGCTGAGCTAATGAAACGTGTGCAAGGGTGTTTTTAAACGGCCGGGCAGTGGTGTAGTATGTGGGCGTATTAGCGTATGCCTTCCTGCACACGTGTACGACATCGATATGTAACCTATTCTGATGATTCCACATATTTCAGGGAAAGGACAGAGAGCACGGAAACGCGTGGGAACAAAAGCGATAAGTGAAGGAAGAGAAGACGTCTAATAATCCACAAAGTGCAATTGTGCATCAGCCATTTTGGTTTGTGCCCAGCAACAACATCCATTATTCACAGCCCTGTATTTACCTCTCACAGACACGCACAGTCCATGCAGCAATGATCCAGGAGGATATACTGAACACCAGCAGAACAGTTCCTGGACAGATGGTCATGAGGGTCTTCATGACAAAGCGTGTGTTGAAGTTAATCTTGTTGAGGGCGCCAATGCTGCGGGACGAAGCGTCCGTGAACAGCTTGCTGTGGAGTAACATGACTCTGCCAATCAGGTAGAGTCTCAGGAACATGGGGATGGAGAGGATGATGTCCACATCCGCGTCGGCCACCGACGGCGTGTAGGTAAAAGCCAGCCGCGCTGTCCATGTGAAGACATACTGGCCCGGGATGGGGTGAATGGCACACACCAGTAGTTCCAGCACGATGAAGAAGATTCGCTCATACGTCATGGCTATCCTCCAATCATCCGCACCATTGTCGACCATAAACAGCTGAAGGAAAAGACAGACTGAGGTCAGGTTGGATAAAGTTAGAATTTCCTTCCACACTCAACTTCTTTTCCTTCTACACATCTTTAATACATTTTCAACCACATGGACCTTTGAATGAGGCCTCATAGTATTGGTGTGTTTGTAGATGATCCATAAGACATGGATGCTGCTCATGATGGCCAATACTTGATCTACAAATATCAGCCATAGCATTAAAAACACCTGCCAAAACTTGTGTAGATCAAAAATGTCAGTATACTGGGATGGTGGGAGATGGTGATGGTGAGTTCCTCTGGGCTTGTCTATGAGAAATCCAACATTTCTCAAGCAGAAGATCATCATTGTTATTCTTCTTTCTTTCTTCTTTTTTTTTATTTGGCTGATCTTTGTAAATCAAGCTAGCAGACAAGAGTAGCATAGGTGTCTTATGTTTTGATTTATAAACAACACACCTCTAAGACTCAAATAAGCTAAGGGCAAATACATAATAAATATACGGAGCATGAGATGTATGGCAGTAGTTCTAGTTATCCCAGGAAAACTTTACAGAAACTCAAATACAATAAAACAGAAAACAACTGTATAGATTCATCAAGACTACTGTTTGCAAATAAATAATACAGTGTTTCTGGACAACAACTTAAGAGTCATTTAAGAGTGATTTTTTTCCACCCCACTGGAAAACCTAAATTGTGCAATAAACCTTTAAGCATAATTTTTACAAAAGTTGTGAGAAAGTTTAATAAACACAACATTTTCAAGAAAAAAAAACAATTGAAATCGGTCAATTGTTTTGTGGTTTGAGGTTTAAAGGGTTAACGGCTTTAATTTAAGATAGGTTTTTCTCTACAGTGGCAACAAAACATGCAGCCTAATACTGCTGCAGAGGTTCCTGTGAATATGCTGCACATGTAGGTTACTCTTCTTTGCTTCTGGCCAGGTCCTTACTGTTTTGGGTCATTTTCTTTCTTTAGAAAGACAAAGTAGTCCATCTCCCATTGTTACCTGTTGCCCTTTTTTCTCCACCATCCTCTTAGCAATATAAAATACTAATTGTCGCACTCAGGATAGCATTAATGATGCATCAGAGTTTACAGTGACATAGTTTTCCTACACTGCCTTTGTACAGACAGCGGGGTTTGTAGGAAATGTCAATATTTAGTGATGTCAGTTTTGTTTGTGTAAACTATTTAGTAACAATTTATAATCACAATCATTAATAGAGCAAAAACTAATCATTTTATTTATGGAATTTTATTGATTTGAATCAAAACAGACAATTGCAAACACTTAATACTGACTATTCCACCTATAAACATCTATAAAAATGTCATTTTATCAAATGTTTACAATACTTACTTAACTGGCTGTAGTTTAAAGCTTAAATTGGAGATTGCTGTGGTCCTGTTTCTCTCCTGTTTAGTTTTGTTTCCACTTGTCTACATTTTCTGTGAATGATTTTGGAGTGAGACCTCTCACGATTTCTACATGCGTATCACAGGACCAACACTACGTGACATCCTGTATGAATCTGAGCCATCAGAGGCTCTGACAACAGCAATATTTCACACCCTGAGACTGAGGCTCAGTGAAAGGTAATAATAAAAATTAAATGAAAAACTTTATCACAAAATCACAATGACTCTTTGCAGTCACTAACTAATATAAGATATTTCATAAACAGTATGAAATAAGTATTGTCTCTTATCAGTTATACACCACATGTAGAGTACTCATTACTTTACATTTTGCTACAAACATAGGTGCAGCGATTTATTAAAATGTGTGCAAATGTACATGGAAATACAGCACACAGTTTGTACACTTCCAACAAGCTTTAAAGTCAATATTTGGTATCAACACCTTTATTCTTCATCACAGCCTAAACTCTCTCAGGCAGCTTTCTTTTAATTTCTTGAAGTAGTCTCCAGGAATAGTTCTCTACGCTTCTTGAAAGACATTCAAAGCCCATCTTTGGAGGTTTCTGCCTTTTGTTCCGTTCCCTGTGAAAATGATCCCACACTGCTTCAATAATGTTAAGGCCCGGGCTCAGGGGAGGCCAATCCATGACTGATAGTGTTAAACTGTGTGCTTTTCTATTCAGGTTTATTTTTTACAGCACTGGCAGTGTTTGAGGTCACTGTCATGCTGAAAAATTAGCTGTTGTCAATCAAATGCTTCCAGATGGACTGGTGACTCAAAGTCTGACTGTACATTGTACAAACCATGACAGAGCCTCCACCTTGTTTTACAGTTAGCTGTAGACACTCACATTATACCTCTCTCCTGATATCCCACATACATAATGATGGAAATTTAACCAGTTCAGATTTGGCTTTTTCTTTTTTCTTAAGGTCATAGTTTTCAGGTACTTTTAATGTATGCACAACATGTTGAAAGTTAACATCTCACTGGGAATCGCTTAGTTGGTGCCAAAATACACTGTCAAACTGTATCTTTGGGACAGGCTTACAAAAGAAATAAAAAAAAACTTCAGGTCAGCTACAAAGACAAAAAATTACAAGAAAGTCCAGCTCCTTAGAAGCAAAATTACACGGGTTGGGGGGGTAAAGTGGTTACAATCAAGCACTTTTTACAGTTCAACATTTTTTTAAGCTTCAAAAGTTTATCTTTGGGTGGGTGCTTTAAGGTTACACTGAGCTGTCTGCTTCAATTTCAGTTAAAGAGAAAAAAAGACTAAGTGATTTGTATTTAGCGTAGTTTTGCCAGTAGAAATTGAATTCCCAACGGACTTTTTAAAATCAGGTTTTATAATATTTAACTTCTGCCACACTGATCTCAAAAGGTAAATGAATAAACAAAGGTTACTTTTTCTGCAGTGCACTCACCTGGATTTCCCGGGCATGGTACATTATTATAAGACCAAGCAATATAACAGTGGAAAGGCTGATAAGGCATTTCAGTGCAAATGAGTATGAAGATTCCTAGGGTGAGAAACAAAAAGGACATGAGAGACAAAATTAGAAATAGCCACCAAAATTAAAACCATTCTCTTAATATGTGCAAACATCATAGAGTATCATATATAGGAGTACAACATTACAGTCAAAGAGTGTTCACCATTACACAACTCATATTTTCTAGGTTTAATAATAAGATATATACATGTCATTTTAACCTCTATGGTATAGCTATATGTATACAGATAACACTACACAACTGCATCTATACATAGCACCCTCAAACACACACTAACACATATACACACACACACGCTACTTATTAGCTGAAGCTCAACAAGAGCCCACATAATGGGGTTTCACGAACAGCGCAGTCAGGATGTTGCTAAACAATACAGCTGCAGGTGGAGGTGTAGCCTGATATTATCTATGGACACCATTTCCCACCATCTAAACTACCAATTAATCAAAGCCCAGCACTAACAGGGGGACTTTCCACTTAATGGTAGGTGCAGAAAAGGCAAGGATGGTATTAGCAGGGGGCCAGCACAATGAGCACTGCTGATGATAAATAGGCCGGCTGGATGCTCACGCAGGAAAGCTCTTTGTATGTGTGTACGCGTTTGTACATGGGGGCCGTAGATCTAGAAAATGAGAACCTGTGCTACTCAAATCCTCCCCCAACCCTCTATGTTGGTAAAATGCCAACTGATAAATCAATTTAACAACCATGGTGTAAAAATGCTGCTCTGCAGCAGGCTAATGATCATAGTGTTGTTATTACAATAACAACACTGACGACAAACGATTAAAAAAACCAAGTGGAAATATCATTCATAATTGCCAGTGAGATGACAGTCCTTGCTTCTCAATATATGTTGTCCTTTGGTGGTCCATATTACAGAATTATTTTTAGCCATCAACTAGATTGCTTTGCCCCTCAGGTTGGCGACATGTTCTCAAGACATTCTAATGTCTGAAATTGTTTTGAAAGTCCCTGATGAAATAATACAGAGTAAACCAATTAATCCACGTGCCAGAGGTTCAAGGATTTTTAAGTCCCAGTGCTCACTGCCTCTTTACATGTTCCCTCCTTCAGGGCTCAGAAAACCTTTGCTGAGCCGCGAGCGTCTGCTCCATGACGGGACGTGAGATGGAAAAATGGACCAGCCACAGCACATGCTACCTGTCTGATGTGGGAAGGCTGCGGTGCTGCTCAGAGACATTAGGTCATTTCCATTTCAGCTGAGGTCAGTATGATGAATGGACTGAACAAAACTCAGTAACAGTCACAGACAAATCTATTGACTTTCTTAAAACCCCATAAATCATCCTATAGATTACCCCACCAACTTACTATATTTTAGAGCCACAAACCCTTCCTCACACACATATGAAAGAAAGAACACAATTAAAATGCACACACAGACACAAACAGGCAAAAACAAAATCGATCCCTTTTTTAAAGGGAAAAATTGATGCTTTTTAAATAATTTCAGTATGTCATTCACAAAATATTGAAAAACTTCTAATTGCCCATAATGATTACCATGACAGTTAGCACACTCCAATCCTGCACACATAAAGTAAAAATACCCATTAAGACAAGCACATCATATGAATAATTAATGATTCATTATGCATTTTCAGCTTTAAAATTTTCACAAATGCATGCTGCATTCCTCTCTTTCTGCTGACAGTGAAAAAAAGTCTTGTTCAGAAAGTGGTTTATTTACTATAAGCTCATTTATGACTGACTGTAAAAGATCAACAAAGAAAAAGCAGTAGCCCCTTAAACCAGAATTACTTCTAAGGCCAGTAAGGGACAAGTCCACTGTTTGTAGAAAGAAGTCAAATTGACCTAAAAAAAAGTACAAGAAAAATATTTTTTGAACTAGAACTTTGTTGAGCACTTTCTTAAGAGTTTAAATCAACATTTTGTACACGAGGATTAAAAAAAAGGACAATAAAGCAGGATGTGCGATCATATGAGCATGCAGCATCCTCAGATTATCTGACCAGATAATACCAACATTCTGCAAACTGCAAAAGTGCTCGTTTTGTTTTAGTAATGTAGGCAACATATATGCCAAAGCTGCAATTCTTATAGAACTGACAGGGGGCCTTCCAATGTCCTTGTCTCACAGAGAGTATGAGTCGGGTTTTGAAGTACTTTGCATTTGAGGAGAATGACCGAGAGGTGATAGGTTAAGTGATTTACAAAAGCAACATGCAAACGAGCCTTTTCCACTTTAGTGAAGCTCTTAAAAGACTCACATCCACATTTTTTCAAAGAATTCAAGTCAGTTAAGTATTAGATCATATTAACAACCTCCAAAAGGTCGTTCTCTTTATGTTATCCTGGAGATCAGCTGTGACACACGTTTGCAGTTGCTAATGTTATGTGAATGTTCAAGCTAATGTAATGTAACAAACGTTATACCTCATAGTAAACTTTAGCAGGCCACTCAGCAATCATCCTAACATCTCAGTCTGTGCCTGTCAGCAACATAATGTTAAGATTTTCTGCTCTGTACTTTTGTTGCTTTTATTAACAGAAATGTCCTTGTTGTAATGTTCAAGTGGTTTTTTTGTGTTTTTTTAAATAAAGAAGTTTAAATAAGTGGGATGGCTCTGTAGTGGTGTACAGATTTGCTTGGCATACTAAAGGTCAGTAGCTCACTGCCAGTCGGAGAAACCTGGGGGCTTTTTGTCCCCTTGGGGTTGTGTCAGGAAGAGTGCTTTGTGTTTAGGTGCATGGTAGTATGAAACTAGTATTATGGCATCCATTCATCAGGTTTTCAGTCAGATTAATTCCTCGCTTGTGACAGCTCAAAACTCAAGGCTTGAGAACAGTCAACAGACCGTGCACTTTTCAAACACTAGCTCTTCTATTCTACTTTGTTTTTACTGACTCCAGAGAAGAAAGAAAACAGCTCTGTGACCTATCATATCGCTGCAGTGTCAGCTTCACAGTAAAAAATAATGTGGTGGGACTTGTGCCGCACTAAGTGAAGGATATTCTTCCCCCATATATGACACACTAGGGTTGACTGTTTGACACTGATGGACAATGACAGGCCAAGGGGTGGTAGCTTGGTCACAACAGTGACCCTGAAAACCCACTGCCTCGCCAGTGTCCTCGTTCAAGAGTCCCTCTTGTCTCTAGAGTGTGCTGCGTCATTGCCACTCCTACAAACTGATGCAGTTTGAAAAAGCTGGAACTTCATTCCCACCTTTTATTCTCACTTGCCGACCTCTTCATTTCTATGTGTCTTTATCTCTCTTTGTATGAATCTTTATGGCTCTTGATGTCCGCTTTGCTCCACTATCCCAGTTTCCTTCTGCCAATAATAGCAATAGCAATGGAATCAGTCCTTTGGGTACGTGCCAATATAATGCCAATAACTAAAACTTTTAAGTAGTGACAAAAATAGACCTACCAGCAAAAAAAAAACCCAAAAAGACAAAACAAGTTCCAAAAAGACAATATCTTTTAATAGAATAAATAGTCTATTAGTCATTGTGCAGATCACATGACACTTCTTTTTACTTCTATTGGAGCAATACTCCCAGTTGCTTTGTTGCATACTGTACGTCAGTGTCTGTGCTAATAATCACTCTTCATGAAACTGACAGCTGCCAACCCCACACAACTCAAACATAACAATAGAAGTGACAACACACAGGGCTCCCACTCATGCATCACACACACACACAGACGCACGCACGCACAACCTACCTTAGTGTAAACCCCCCATGACAGTTCCGTCTCTGTCACCATGACAACAATCCCAAACATCCCAAAGATTAGAGCGTAATCGCTTAACCGTTTCCGCTTCTCAAACAACGCCCTCCGGTGGCCGAGCTTGTAGCCAATGTCCCTGTTCTTCTTCTGGGGTGCCCGCCCACTGCCCCGCCCACTGCCCTCCCTGACCAAGCTCTCGTTGGATGCCTTGCTGGGGTCTTCGCCGCCGTTGCCCTTGGACACCACCACCTCCAGGCCAGAGCTGTGCAGCGTCTGCAAGGGTTGCGTCTCCGAGTCGAGCTCCGCGAGGTTGCGGCGCGACGAGGACGCCAGGCTGCCCACTAGTGGTCTCACCACTCCGCCATTGTACTTGCAGGTGTTCATGGCTATCTGAGGGAGTCGGCCACAGCTCTCAGAGAGGGAGGGCTTGGATCCAGCATGGCTCAGCTTCTTCTGCTCAGTATTGGCCTGTGAACAGGAAGCAAAGGAATTAGCACAATACTACCACAACTTTATAAAAAAAAAAAATAATAATAATTAAAGGTGTAAAAACCGACAGCAGGTTGAAGAGACGCACAGGTTTAGACTTTAAATAGAGCATTGATGTGGGAGTTACATCACTGCAGCTCTGGAGAGGGCACGGAGACGAGAGGATCTTGCAAAACAATATTGGTTATAAAAGGAGACAAATTTAGTGCTTAGCAGGACATGTGTCCAAGCGTACAGCATGAATCAAAATAGCAATAGTTCTGGTTTCAAAGCCCCACATATGGAGGGTTTTTCCTTGAGTAACAAACTGATAGCTTCTAACCAAGTTACAGCTCTTCATTAAGAACAGCCTGTTTTTGTGAGTAGTAAAAGCAGGATTTTTCCTGTTAAACATTTGGTGCCCTGTTTTTGTGGAGGTTTTCCCACAAAAAGAGCTCCCCTTCAAGAAATGCCATCCAAACTGCATGGCTCAAAAATAAATTAATAATGGATGAAAGGGGTTTTGATGTATAAATAAAACCATATAACCAATATTGGACCCTACAAAGTGCAGAAAATTGAATCTTTGCGCAGCACAAATTTAGATATAAATGATTAATGCACAGCATGGCCCTTTTTCCTGTCAGACAAACATTTTTCCCCTGCAGAGATGAGCAGCTAGCTGCCCAAAAGAGGAGAAGAAGAAGAAGAAAAAAATAACACGGATCTCCTTGATTCAGGTGTCCCAGCTTCTCACTAATTTAACAAAACAGTATAAAGTGTTTATTGCTTTTCATGTCTGTTGAAGGCACAGCAAGCTTACAGGAAAGCTGAAGAACAAAGGATGACACAAGCATCCTTGTGAAAATATTAAGTTTTCACCACTGAAAACAGTATATTCTTCATTATAAGGGGGATGGGGACTCATTTTTTTCTCTTTCGTTTTAAAATCACCTTCTAACCCGATGCTATGAGATGTGCCTCCTATGAGATCTGCCTCCTCTTTTACTGAGTCCTATATCACTTCTGCTGTTCTTGGTAGATAGGAATGAGTTTCTGCCCCGGCAACGCAGACAGAAAATGTTCAATCCATGCAGAGACTATAGAGCAGTCACCCCAGAAGCATCTATCTGCCGGTCTATCCCTTGCCCTTCAGAGACTTGGGCCGATTATCATAATGGGTTATGAAAACTTCACATGGAACAGTGCTTTTTCCGAAACAAGTCAGGGGTGTGCGATAGCACTGCTGGCCCTTTTTTATCAGCCCTGACAAAGCATGCCTAATGCCTTTAAATGTGCTGGTGGGAATACAGAAGGGCAGCCCTAATGGAAATTTACTAACTCTGGGCCTGTGATGCTATCATCTTGCACATATTGTGGCTCCATGAGAACAGGACTAAAGGTTAAGGATAAGTGCAGCCCATAGTGTTTCTAATCCCCTTTCCTGTATTAAATTGCTTTTTAATCTGTGCCATTAGGACCTCTGTACACTTGTGAAGACTGAAGTGAGTGAACTTTACGTTTGAATGACAGGAAAGACTGCAGAATTAGATGCTGATATGGCAGTCCTACCAAAGATGATGGAAGAGGATATAATTAGAACAGGAGGAGCTGAATTTTCCTAATCTAACTTTTCCCGCAGAAGCTTCTTGGATAAAAGGGTCTTGTGAATGAATTTAAATTAATTCTAACAGTTTGCATCTTATTGACATCGAGGATTAGAATCCCCAAATATGGATTTATTTCAGTGTCAAGTAAAGTTTGAAAAGATTTCACACAAATTATGCCTTCCTCTGGCTTCCTCTGCTTCAGGAAACCCTTGAAGCAGTCAACATAACCCAATACAAAAGGCATCTCAAAACAGTAATTTTTTAAATATAAATTTCAAATGATTACTCATTATAGCCCATCAGAAATCCAGTATCTCAAATTATTATTAGTACACACAGAACATCCCAAGCCAGACAGCCAGTGGATTCAATGCTATGCTATGTTGCACTTTATCTGGAAATCAAGGTCCTGGAGTTTAGTGGAAGATTAAAGTAAATATCCAGGGTATTTTAAAACCCAGTGTAAAGTTTCTGCAGTCTGATGATGTTGAAGGCCATGTTGTCTGCTGGCAGTTGGTCCACTGTGTTTTATCCAGGCCAAAGTCAACACAGCCGCTCAACCAGGAGGTTTTAGAGCATGTCATGCTTCCATCCAAAGACAAGTTTCATGGAGAAGCAGAAAGGGACTTTTTCCACAATACTCTAAATTCTTGAGACACAAATGTCAAAAAATATCACCGGTCGTGAATCAAAGATATGTACAGACTGCGTCAGAAGAGAAACAGCAGAGCTGAATCATCCCGCAAAATACAGCTGGATCGATCTCAACCATAAGCAGTCTGTATTTAGAAAGCCATTTTATTAAATTCTAATAAATATTTCAAAAGTCATTACCAATGCATCAATAAAGTCCTTTTACTAGCATTAAGATCCAAAGCAGAAAAGCCTGTCTTTCCTTTAAATGCTTGGGATTGTCATAGTAACTGGTGAGCAACTGCAAAATATCCTTATTCCTTTGGTTTTAAATGTTATTAACATGATGTCACTCATTCTCAAGAGATAATTTCCAACTTTTGTGTGGGAGGTAAATAACACTGAAGTTTCACTTCTTGCTGATCCCGTGTTATTTTTAGTCTCAGTCAAACTTCCTGAGATGCTTGATATGCAAATATGGATGGCAAACTATAAAAGCTGACAAAAAAATTATATCACAGAGACTTACTGAAGACCACTACTTCAAGCATCGCTTGTGGATTTCTGTGAGAATGTACAGTAAAAAGGTCGTCCAACACAGAGGTATTCTGACTCAAGCGTTTCACATGTATAAGATGGCTTTTTTCCTGACAGTCATCCTTGTGTTTTGAGTGAGTCTGTAAATCAGTGTGTGTTAGTATGCTTACTTCAATAGACTAAACCAGGGGTAGGCAACCTTTCTGATGGCGAGTGCCATTTAAAATTTCCTCAGAAGTCAGTGTGCCATATGATTGCTTTAGCAATAAATTTAATAACGCTCTATATGAACAGTTACACAATATATAGGACCACTTTATAGAATTATATTTGTTTGCAGATGTTGGCAGCTATCAGCGAATAGTTATCAGCTGTTTTGAAACAAAAAAAGACTTTTTATCCATAACAGCAAATGAACTGTACAACAGAAAATGCAAATGCTATTTGTGGTCTCCTCACAACAATGATAAGAAAAATAAACTAAGCCAATATGGCATGTCTGTTAATACAGAGACACACATGTATGATCTCTGGTCTCCCACTCAGAGACACAGGTCTCCGAGTGTCCAGCATTCAGACGGCTACCTGAGGACACTCATGTGAGAGAAAATCTGCTCACACAGATATGTAGAGCCAAATACTGTCAATAAGGCCTCTGCAATGTTCTGAAGACAGTTAAACTTGTCAGGTAGTGATGTCCAGCAGGTGAAAATGCAAGCTATGGATTCCAGCTGCTTCGATGTTGCATTAACTGACATTAACTCAGCCAGTTAATGCGAGACAAATCCAGCTGCTCATTAAAGATTTCTGGTTTGATCAGAAAATAAAACATTGGTCCATACACCTGAAAGTCCCAATTTGCGATGTGCACCGCTGGCGGGGCCATTTATTTTTTGATGCACCCTCTCAGATTAATTCACTGCGTGTCGTGCCCAGGGCTGGACTGGGACAAAAAAAACAGCCCGGGAAATTTTGACTAGAGACCAGACCACCAGGTATTAAAGCCATAAAGCCTTTGAATGAAAACAGACGCTGCTGTGACAGTGATGTACAGTCTTGTCGGTATATGCATGATTTCTATACATTTTACATCAGATAAAAACTTTGGTTGTAAGATTCAGATAATTATTTAATAACAGCCAGACATTTTAAATGAGAATAAGAAAGTATTTCTTTGTGCCCACCTTTCGCTGTTAATGCTCTACCTGGCCCCCTGGCAACACTTTGCTAGACCCGCCCCTGCACAGTTACCAGCTGTCAGCTACTTAAAAAAGGATCCTGGTGTTATTTGTCTCTCAGAAACAGTTCATAACTTCTCTTCAACTCATTCATGTCACCTAAAAGGTAAACCTGTTTCTCCATCACCTGTTCAGCTCTGATGATTCAGTAAGGACATCTCCTGGTTTCATCTTCATGTTTCCCTCTCATCACATAACCAAACAGACATCATGACCAGCAGCTTTTACAGCTGTGGCTCCAGCAAACCTCAGCTGATACTAGAAATTAATATTAAATAAATTCTAACAACAGCTGATCAAGCTTAAACGTGCTGTTGTTTAGCGCGACCTCCGTGATTGCCCCGTTCTGGCGCAAAGTGGGCGATAAACAAACAAGAGAGAAAAGCCGATCAGCTGATTATTGATCAGTTTCATGATTAAAGTAGCAACAGGAGAGGGAGGGGAGAGAATGAGAGGAGAAGAAGAGGCAGCTGTGCGGCTAACGACAGAATAAATCCACCTTTGTGTCTTTTTCCATCCTAGACAACACCAAAAGGGTAATAATTTCTGTGAATGCGGGACGATTCCGTCTTTTTAAGATGGTTGGCAACTCTACTAACTAACCTTATGAATAAAATAAAGTTCACTATCAGTAACATCATAGCACCCACCCAGCTGTATAGAAACTCTGTCATGCTAGCTAGTACGCAGTATGAGTTATTGTAACTGACTGTAAAAAGTCAGCACAACGAAAATAAACTACACCTGCCGACCCAGATAGACTGCAGGTTATAACTTCTTACCTGAAGTTCAGTTCACCTGACACTCGGACCAGCGGCTGCCTCTCCTCCTCCTGCCTTCCCTCTCCCTTATCCACCTGCTGGCCTCCACCACTTGTTAATGTTACTGAATCTGTGGAAGCTCCGCCACAGCCACCACCAAACAACTGAGTTATTTTACGCCAGCATCTGGCCAATCCACCACCTTTCATTGTTTATACCGTTACAAAAAAAAAAAAAAAAAAAAAAAAAAAATCATCGGGCCACTGAGCAAATGCCCGGTATGCCCGATGGCCAGTCCAGCTATGGTCGTGCCATCAGTTGGCACGCGTGCCTAGGGTTGCCGAGCCCTGGACTAAACTAATAAACCAGCCTGATAGAGTGCCGCCCGGCCAGTGTAGTCCTCTCTCCTTTCTCCTGGTGGTATCTACTTTCCACCATAAACACGTCCCTTTCACTCAGTTTCATGGCTGAAAATTTTGAAATATTTCCAACAGATTAATTACAGTCACTACAGTCACTGTTGAGCAAGTTTTGAAAAATCTAAATTAGTCACTCTGAGCTTTTCCACAATTTCCACTGCAAATCAACCATACCGCTCCATGCAAACATTTCCATTCATTTCAGTCAAATTAAATATTTTTTTAAACAGTACGTTTAAAAAGTAAGAAATGCAGCAGCGCAGAGCAGCGCTCTCTCTCGCTTACCATTGTCATTCACGTGTCGGACGCTCAGTGAACGCAGCCTCTCGTTGCAGATCTTCTACGAAATTGCTGGCTTAAAACGGGTCATTAGCATTAATATGGACCCTGCTGACCGCATGTGACGGGCACACTTTCCAGTCTAAAAGCGCTGTGAACGCCCATCTACTCCCCGACTTCCTGCTTCTGTTGCCCATTGTCCAACCTGATTTGCACCAGTGTTTTGTCCCAACCTGCACACGGGTGTGACTTCTTAAGAAGCAAGTGTTCACCTCCAGTGAAAACAAATTAAATGATCAGCCCTATCATGCAGTACAAATTAATGCTGCGCTTTGGAATGCCATACTCCCACATTAGGAAATTCATAGAAAGGTTATTATAGTTCATTAAAACTAACCTTAAAACTAAGAATACAAAAAAAAAACGTAAGAAAAAAATAAAATAAATCGGTGTAAAGTTTCAGTTAGTTATTATGTAATATACTTAGTTTTTAAGTTTGTTGATCAGGTACAAAAGAGAAAAGAAAAAATCGAAACTTGTCTGATGATGTATTTATTTACATGTTTGAGACTTTGTATGTGTGCAAGACCGAGTCAGCTGCTTTCAAAAACTTCTGTGCTTTTCTTGTTTTATCTTTACTGGTGTTCATATATCTTGTCTTCGACATATAACCTCCATGCAATTATAATTAGAGAGGTTAAAACTGAGGCTGGAATTAATAAGAGAAAAAATAAACTAAGTCTAAACATTTTCAAACACAAAACTAAACTGAAAGAAGAAGAAAAAACGCACTCAGTGAATGAACTGAAACTGAATTAAAAGCAAAAAAAATTAAAATAAAAAAACATTATAAAAGCTCTTCTTGGCAGATACAAAATTAGGCACACCCAACTGTATATCCTGCTCATCTCATGTTCTGAACAGAACAAAATGACCATCATTTTGTAGCTGTTTCATGAGACATGAGACCTTGAACTTACTAGTGTTTAGTGATGTCAACAATTTAAGCCACAACATTTTTAGCCTACATCATACTTTATATAAATACTTTATATAACTCACAAGTTATGGCTGAGCATCTGCTTACCTTTGATGCTGGATGTTTTGGCCTTGGCTTCTAAAATCTTGCAATGATTTAGCAGGAAAAAAATGCAAAAAAGAAAAAGAAGTTGTACAGATTCCCCCTCTCTAGTTATCTGTTAATTTGCAGTTCTCACTAGGTGTGAGCACTGCTCATTGGTCAGACTACCTGTAGGAACAATTAGCCAGCAACAAACATTTGTTTGCGATTGTCCATTGGCATACTCAGACTATAAATACACACAGTCAGGCTAAACACCTGTGTGTTGACACATTGGAGCAGAGATGATGAGCATCAGCAAGAAGAACTCCCGACAGATTCAGCTCATGAGGGCAAGAGAAGAACTGGCGCCAGAGATTTAAAGGCATTTTGCAAGCCTGGGAATTAAACTGTCACTGTAAACTGTACATCAGCACAAGATGGAAAGACAACGCCGACCACTGAAACTAAGGAAACTGCAAAAATAAGCAACAAAGTAAATTACTATATTCGGTACACATACAGTATCAGTTCTATGACACATTACATAACCAGCCTGTTTATTGCTGTGTTGATAATGTTTTGTTTTTTTGGACTTCCACAGTGATGTCCTGGCTGATAGATTGACCAACAAGAGTTGACTGTACAAGTGGTATTTGTCGTGCCTGAAGAAAGCTTGGCTGTAAGTATAGAAAGCCCCAATTCTTTCCATTGATAGAGAACCACAATAAGGAGGCAAAGCTTCAAAAGGCTCTTTAGTGGATAGAATCAGGGGAAATATGGCACTAATCTACTATCTTCACTAAAGAAACCACTGTGACCCTATGCACGGTCTCATTTCCGATGGAAAAACCACTTTGTTGCCAAATCAAGCTCCATGTCTGATGGTTTCAGACCCGGTGCAGGTCCTGTGGTCACTGTAAGGGAATCACAGACAGACTGTATTCTGAACAGACAATTTTGAAGCAAGTTGCTGCAGCTAGTATCAGAGAACCTTATGGCCAGAATCATAGTTTCTTCCAAGACATCGACCTAAAGCAAACTACTACTTCGGCCTAAATCAGAGGGGATCAACTGGGTAAAAACTCCAGAGTCACTGGTTGGAGTTTGCTTGGCACTCCATGAAAGACTTCCTCCATACGGAAGCAGGAACTTGTTCATGCCATAAAAGTGTTTTGAAGATTTGTTTGTTTAAAAATCTCATTATGGTCAAGGACCAACCAGGGACAGGCTAGCTATTTTAAGTCAATGTATGATCCACTTGCTGTTGTAAACTCATTTAAGGAAAAAGTGCTCAAGTTCAAAAACAGAAGCAAGAAAAAGAATTTTGTTTTTTTTTTAAAGACATGGCCTACATGTTTTGTTCATATGGGTTAAAAAATCATTTTCAGAGTAAACTATGAGCTGGTGTGTATCAGAGAAGGATTTTTTAGTGCTAAAAAAAATAAACCAGAGTGTGATAATAAAACTGAAAATATGCACAATAAAAATAGCAGACAACTTAAACATACTAAAATCTAACTCTGGATTCCTCTTTGTATAACTCAAGAGTCCTTCACAGATTTTACACCAAGAGTCCTCACATTGCTTTCCAAAATCTCAGAGCACCCAACCAATTCCAAAATACTCTCACCCAGTTAGCCAGCTACCCGAGCCCCTTTGCTTTTCATATGTTTCCCTTCACCCAGACTAAACAGCAGAAAGGCAAGCCGGACCATTGTCATCCCCTGATGACCCCACAGAGGAGCCATGGGTGGGGGCTGCCTGTCCAGCCAACCAACAGCTCAATTTTAGGCTGAACAGCACGTAGCATTCAGGCTTTTTGAAATTGAGACTTATAATGAAATTGAAAAGCCTCAGTGCAGAACAGTTTAGATGATGGCAACTCTTCGTCTTGCATTTCTCCCTCTCTGCTTCATTCTCCATCCAGCTCAAATCAAATAGAAAATCCTCACTCCTGTGTTGTAGTCTTGAAGGCTTATATACTCTAAAATGGAATAGTGTATTATTAATATTAATTGGGTGAGTGTTTGTAAGTTTGAGCACGTGGGTGCCAGTCTGTTTAATTGTGTGTGTGTGGCAGGAGGAGTGGGGGTGGTCGGGGGGTTGCATATGTGTGATAGAAGTACATGCTGAGTCTCTGCCACGCTCTGGATTAGGTTGGATATTGATGCAGACAGCGTAAAGCAACGAAAACGAGCTCGAGGAGAAATTGTTTGAGAAGATCCATGTGTTTGTGTAAAATCTGCGAGCAGACGACAGATGCTGACAAGTCCGATATGAAAGGAAGGTCACAAATGAGGGAGACGCGGGAAAAGCGACAAAGTAAGGTAGGGATCTAGAAATCGAGGAAACATAAAAGGGTGAAAACAGAAAGAGATAAATGAAAGAGAAGACAGACAGCTCCCTATGGGTGTCTCTGCCAGCCCCTGGAGTGATTGAGAGCTGCAGGCTACACTCTCCAGTTTGTCCCTGCACACTAGACGCTGTCACATTTCTCTGACAGGCCAGCAGGAAACAGGGCTCCTCCATCCATCCCTAGCCAGCATGTGGATCATTACTCAGCTCTAGCAAAGACAGGGGATAACCAGTAGCTGCAGCCCCACACTCATAAAGGAAATTACTCTGTCAGAGCTATCTGTGTGCTGAGCTGATTGAAATAATTATATATTTAATGAATCATGCTGGAACATTAAATGTTTAAAGGTGAACAGCATATTCTTTAGACACATCAGGTCTGAGGAATAACACCATGATTTTAAACCTGTTATCTTGCAGTAGTGGAAAAGGTGAGACTCTTTGTGCTCAGCCTTATCACCTTATACTTCATGCCCTCATATCTCTGTAGGGGTGTCTACCTCCGGGATAAGCTACAGCTATTCTGAGTGTTTTGTGAAGACACAGCAGTTCTAGGGAGTAAGGAGAAAGCAGACGTTCAAAGTTCTCACAGGATACACAGAAATGTAAAGTCGGACTGAGTTCACATGTCTGATACAATCTGTAATGTCTGAACAACTTGAAGTGCGCTGAGGTGAGCTGGTCGTGTGCCTGGAGCGAGGCTAGAGCAGGTTTGTAACAAGTTAATGGGTACACCTCTTGCACTGCTTATTAAGACAATGTAGATATGGTCAAGATGTGCTGCTGATGTTAAAACAGAGCATCAGAATGGGGAAGAGAGGTGATATAAGTGACTTTGAACGTGGCGTGGTTGGTGGTGCCAGATGGGCTGGTCTGAGTTTTTGAGAACTGCTGATCTAGTGGGATTTTTTGACGTCACCACACATCTCTAGGGTTTACAAAGAATTCCCACCCATCCAAAAGGGAAAAAAAGAGAATATCCAGTGAATGGTAATGCTCTGGGTGAAAATGCTTTGTCAGAGGTCAGAGAATAGCCAGAGTGCTTGGTTGAAATGTGTGTTTGAGTTACTTTTCCCGTACTTTCAGCTCAAAGTTATGTAGTAGTCTGTCTCTAAATGCTCAACGCATCAAACCTTAAAGCAGAAGAGTTAAAGCAGCACAAGAGACTGAGTGACACTCCCATCAGCTACGAACTGAGAAAACTGCAATTTACATGGACTCACCAAAAGTGGACAACAAAATTGGAAAAATGCTGCCTGGTCTGGCGAGTCTCAATTTCTTCTGCAGAATTTTGATGATAGTGTCAGAATTTTATGAAAATGTGAAAATATGAAATATCGATGGTTCAGGTTGGTGGTTGAGCTGTAAGGGTGTGGGAGATATTTTCTTTTGGTTGCTCAAATATTGTCGCTGACCATGTCCATGATGGTTGTCTAATGGTTTCTTCCAGAGAAATAACACACCATGTCACAAAGATTAAATCATCTCAAATCGGTTTCTTGAACATAACAATGAGTTCACTGTATTCACACTGTACTGTATGGTCTCCAGAGTCACCAGAAATCAGTATAAGAGAGCACCTTTGGGATGTGGTGGAACGAGAGATTCACATCATGAAAGTGCTGCTGAAAAAATCACAGTTAATTTGTGTAACTCTGTCATTTTAGAGCATTGAAGGTCTTCTTTGTGTGTTTTAGAACCTGGTACCCTAGAAGCATTGCTGCTTCTGTTTTTCAGACCCACTGCATGCCCTGTTGCTCTCAGTGTGATAGGTTTTTGTTCTTCACTTTGCAAAATGAATCCTGGCCAGCTGGGCTTGCCAGCATAAATAGGTCAGAAGCTGCCGTTGCCCAAATAATTATGTGCATATACAAATAATTAAAATTTTGCTTGGATTTTGTAACAACCTCATGTTCTATAACAAAATAGAAAAACAATGCTATTTAGGTTTCTGTACTTACAACAGACTGACATTATTACTGTATAAGTAAATTTTCAATTATAAGCCAATCATAGACAAAGACATGTCTAATGGTGCACACATTAGATTTATATTGTTCGCTCACTGCTTTGTAAATGCCACATTAATTGTGTTTTCTCTGCATTTTGAGTTACCTGTCTCCTGTTCCACTCCTTATCCTTCTTCTGTTTTTATGGCAGTGTGCAAAAAACTTCTAGGTGCATTACCGCCACCAACTGGTATGGAGTGTGGCCCAGAATGTCACTTAAGGATTAGATCCTATCATACAAATTGCTGAGGTTGGAGCTGGTTCAAATACAGACGCCCATCAAATGGTCCAAACCATCTGCAGTAACAGCATGGGGTCTGATTTGTATTTCTTTGTACTGAGTTTTCTTTGTACTGAGTTTAGTTATTGTCCATGAGATTTTAAACTCAGTGGTAGAATCACTGTCTGGAAATTCACTCTCTACGCATCCTGTAATTAAGATTGATGGCCTGTTTGATAACAGAGACAATTATTGGCGTCTTGTTAAGCTCACCCTCCCTCTTGCCCTCTTTTTGCTGCATTTAGAGATGAAAGAAAAAGTAGCCAAAAACAAGACAAAGCCTTCACGGAAGGAAGGACACAGGTACACGCCTGTGGGAACGTGATATTGTTAGGACTAATAATGCACTGTGTTCAACTGAGACACAAAGCTGTTATAATTAGGACCCAACAAGGTTACTTCATGTGTGAGTGTGTGCTTTATAATCTAGGTCCTGGGGAGATTGGCGTTAGAACTAATGGGAGGAGGGGTATTTTTCCTGTGGGACACCCATTGCCTCATTAGGGACAATTTTAATTTTCAGCAAATTAAAGGAGAGGGCTGTTACAAACTCATCTGCAGAACAGACCATAACGTGTGAACTGAGATTGATAATATACAGTAAAATAAAATGTACATTAAATCTGGCCGTGTGTGGATCCTTAAATGTTGCATGGTTGGAGAGTAAATATATTAGAACTACTGTAATCAAGTACTGCATGTAGAAACAGGAAAGCATCTTCTTTCTTTCAGCTAATCAACAGTATTGCCCAGTTCACCCTCAGAGACTCCCATTATGCCTGATTGCTTGATTGATTCCAGATTTGTGCCAATAACCCATTTAGAAGGACAGAACAGGTGTTTGACGAACTCTGTGAGAGACATTTCTGGCCAGAAATCATACCTTCTCTCACACAGCACTACAGTCATCCTTTCCTTTTGTTCTATTAAACTACCTCAATAAAAACTTTGGCACGATAAAATGAAACTGAACTGAAACTGAATTCAGTACGTCAACATCAAAAACTTTCAAAAAGGGGACCTGTGCCATCCGTTTCTGGGACATGCTCACAGTGAACACAAAGGGAAAGGAAATGTGAATATATCCACAAAATAAAGAGTCAATGTTTTTAGTATAGTAAGTATGATCAAATATTTGGCCATAATGAACGGAGGCGGTATTAATATTCTAGAGAGGCAAACAGCAGCATTAACTGCCTCCCAAAGGAAACACAATGCTCATTTCTCACCAGCTGCAAGGTGGGGTGGCACTTTTGGAAGGTTTTCAGCAGTCGCGGCCTGGCTTTCAGTTTACTGGTGTTTTTAGTGGGGCTTTTAGCCCCATTTTTTGCGACACGATGACATAAACCAGTCATTTATTTCTTAACTTTTGTTACAGGTGTAGAGCAAACTACAAGCAGTGAGTACAATGGTGCTGATGGTGTGTGCGACTTAAAATTAGATGTTGAAATTCCCAATTTCCAAATTCCCAGTTGGAAATTTTAACTGACACAAGGTTAGAGCAATTCCAAAGACCCCGGCTTAACAATCCACTGCTTAAATATTAGCAAAACTAAGAAAAAGCTGCCTTCAGCGGCAACAGCAGGTAGTGCTGCATGTTTGAATTGGCAGTAGACGTCCTTTCTGGTGTAAACCAAAGGGGATTTGTGTTAAACCAGGAATTTTTCAAATGTGTCAACTACTACACTACGGCAGCCGCACACATCTGTCGAACTCAACATCTGCGCTGCAGATATCTAATCCTTAAGTGTTGTGTATTTGTGAAAAGAGTCTACCTGTGAACGTGCTGTAGTGTTTTTAAGTGCAACAAAACAAGCACTGCACTGTATTGCTAGTAATGCATGAATGGCTGTAACTTGCTAAGGAGCTAAACAAATCGTGCTTTTCCTTCTTTTTCTGACTTTACTACTGAACTCAGGAGCGACATCTGACTTTCAAGGTGGATGCAACAGAGCATGAAAAAGAAAGCGCCAAACAAGAATGTAAATATATGTATGTGAATGCGACTATAGATTTTAGATGGAATTTAGAATCCATAGAGATTTGACGGTGACCCATGATGTTGAAATAAGACACCCCATATGGAAAAGATATATATAAATCTTATAAAGTTTGTATCTGTCTTGTGTGAAACTTGTATGAAAAGCATACAAGAGTGAAAACAGATATAAGATCCCTTGAAAAATTATATATTGAAACTTGTATGTTTTGGATACTTACTAAAACAATATATGAAAGTAATGAGAAAGTGGCCACTTTCATGAGTAAATCATATAAGTTTTTACTATTTCTTTTCCATATGGGACAACACTGCAACGTGATGGTATGTCCTCCTATCGGAACCACAGTTGCTCACTTGTTTTAAAAACAACTTTCAATCCTAAATAGAAACAGCGACATCTTGATGTTATACCACTGTTAATTCACTGTTAATGCAAATGTTTCAACCTGCAAACGTCAGCTCAGTGAGTACAAAACGCCAGAAACCACAAGAACGGTGATTGCGGTCAAGAACACAGCACTGAACTGTATCGATAACTAAGCTATGCTTTTCTTCACACACCGCAAAATATATTACAATCTATTACGTCACAGAGTACTAGGATAATGAGAAGGTTTAAATATAACAAGGTTGGTGGAATCTGGGGCTTGCAGTGCATTATGGAATGAGTTTGTAATTATTTACACAGTCGTGGACCTTTTGCCTTGTCTTTTTACATTTTTCTTGTGATCCAAGCCAAGCTTGTAGTTTTGGCTTGGGTCACAGCTTAGAACTCTTTATCTAAGCATTTCTGAAACGCTAATGGAAACAAATGAATGGGAATTTTACTTCCTGGAGCTGGAGCCTATAAAAAAAGTGGGGCTCAGTTATAGTAGGTACCGATCCGTGTATACATCTGCCGAGCAATGCCTATAGTAGACTTGTAGTCAAGACCGCCTAATCAGAGACCAAGACAAAACCAAGACCAGAGGGTATCGAGACCAAGACAAGACCAAGACCAAGTCTAGACGAGACCAAGACCGAGACAAAAAAGACTAACTTTTGTGTGCTTTTGAGGGATGACATGATGGTACTGACTGGCCCCAAAGTCATCTGACAAAACAGCGATCACCTCCAACAACTGTCTAAAGAATGGGAAATATGTAACTGGTTTCAGTTATACTTTATATATAGATAAAATTGTAATATCAAACTGAAGATTATAATCTACAATTTGGAGGGATTTGAGCATGGCTGAGCCACTGTGTGTCACTGTGTGACAGCTGAGCAGCGAAAGGAAATTAATGGAGGAGCCGGCTCTCGCTCAATGGGAGTCGACTATTCTGATTCACTACAAAGCACTCTCTAAGCACGGCTCTTAGAGCTAAAGCTTTTGCGCATGATACGTTATCGAACGTTACGCTGTGTGTCATGGATACTGTTGACTCCAAATCTCCCGACCACTATGTTGATCTGAGACAGCAAGACCGAGACAGCGAGACCAAGACAAGACCAAGACCACGTAAAAGTGGTCTCGAGACCAAGACCGGTCTCGAGACATCCAACTCTAGCCTATAGACAATCAGTGGGTGTCTCTGTGAGATTGTAAGGTTTTCCTTACAATGTAAAGTGCTCAGAGATGTGATGTGATCTGGCCTTATAAAATAAATTGAATTCAACTTCATTGAATAGCTTGTTGCTAATGATCAATAGTGCAAGGAGTAGCAGTAGTTTAAAATTACATGTCTAAGAATGTATGTAGGATCATATGGGGCATTATGTTTTGTATGATTTATGCCCTAAATAGTTTCTCATGCCATTGACCTTTTGTCCCATTAATCAGCGTGCTCAGTAATGCATGTGGTCAGGGACACAAGACTCACAAACACACCAAACCACAAAAGCTTGAAATATGGCTGGCTTATGTGTTCCCAGTGGACTAAACCAACCTCATTAGGCGACTACTCCCTGGGTGGCTATTTGACATCCCAATAGCACCACAGTGGCCCTATATTCCACAGTGGCATTATCACCCTTAAGTGCCCATAATCCACATTACAATCCCACAATCTTGGACTCTTACAAAGCTTCATTCGCTACTGTGAGACTTTACAACAGCATCAATGTATAAACGGCACCGCCTGACAATTTCTATTTTCATTGCGAGGTGATTGTAAGTCATTTGAAAACTGGCCCCCAGTAAATTCAGGCTGAGGCAGTTTCTTTCTTTCCCCGAGGCACAAACATCAATAGCGGAGAGAGAAGCCAGGACAACCTATAGCACAGGACAGATCGATAGCGCAACAAACTCAGTAAAGATTGACTGGAGAGTTGCCTGGAAACATCCAGCTTGAGATTTATGATGGGAGGAAGACACAAGCCAAGAGGAGAAGCTAGAGGACAAGAGAGGGAGAGAAAGACACACTTATGGGGATTCAGACAAATTCTCATATTTTTTAGGATCTCAGAGCCAAATATCTTCCTGACAATTGTAAACACACCAGTTCATGAAATAAATAAATTGTCCCTAAACACTATGCACATTTTTCTATGGAGAATAAACACCAATGGAGAAAAAATCCAAATGAATCTTTCAGCTACATTTCCCCTCTTCTAGCCATCTTCCATGTGGTCTTCCTGTTGAAAAAAGGAGGAAAAATGATATCTACTCAAGCAGACAGTATATGCCTGACATTCCACTGGGAAAATTACTGAAACAGTGACAAGATGAAATGAGAAGATATCGAGTTTCTATTCTATTCTAACAGAGAGCCCTTACCATATGTCACCCGGCTCCAGCGTGCTCTGACTGTTGCAGCAGCCTTCCATAGACTCAAACTAATTGAATATCCTTATCTGGCAATGAACTACCCCCTTTTTCTCTGGTGAAGTGAAACAGAGGCCAGTTGGAAAAGCATGCATGTGAATTCACCCAGAGACACATCCAGAGGAAATTTAACACACTGCTGTACTTTCTTCTCTGCATAATCTTGTTTTCAGGTGATGAACCATAACCAGACCCCACACCCTACTATACTACAGCAAGATAAAAGTTCTGGGAATGGTGCTAACGGCCTTAAGCTACAGCTTCCCTCTGTGGTTTTTTTTTTCTTTTTTTGAAGTTATGAAATTAAGTGCTGCAGTTTCTAATACCCCCTGGGCTCCTTAGTGTAAATTGATTCTATTTAAAAGACTTTTTTTCCTTTGTGACAGAGAATAAGAGGTGGCTGGGGAGCAGAAACAAATGATTGAAAACGAACTCTCAAAGAAAGAGACGGGAGACAGCAGCTTTGTTCATGAAAGGGTTAAAGAGGAAAAAGTGGAGGAGACAAAGACCACTGGACCACTAAGAGTTAAAGTTAGAAGGAAGCTGATTATTTTAGGCTGGAGCAGCTATATAAGACCACTATCATAGACGACGGGAAATCAGGGAGGAAAACACTACAAACCACAAGTATGACTTGATTTCAAGTCATACTTGTGGATTGAAACTATACAGCTAGCCTACACTTCATACAATACATGTGATCCATCTCACGTTATAAATCTATGACACTCTAAATGTAGAACTGGGCTTGAGCAATATACGTAACTAAGGTTACATCCATGATAAAGCAATAATGGTCAGATTTACATCAGCCAGACTGAAGTTGAAATCTCAAAACTAAATCTGAGAAATAAAAGCAACATTCACATGCTGCACTGTGCAAAAGTCTTGAGCCACCTCTCATGTCTTTAGATTTTCTTCCATGGAGTAAGATTTTCAGTCATTGTCAAAGTGGTCTTGAGCATTAGTTATTCAGTCTTTCTGAAGGTCTTTCACAGATTTCCTTTAAATATTGTCCGCTTTTAAATCATTGTCGATATCTGAGGAGGAGATCAGGAGAGAACAGTAAGTTTCTACAGCCATCTGTGAAACATGGTGGAGGCTCTGTCATGGTTTGGGGCTGAATTTCAGGCAGGTTTTGAAGAGCTTGTCAAAACTGATGGAATTATGAACTCAGAAAAGTACTGTCTTTTCAGTCCACAATGAAATACAATCTAGGAAGTGCGGCAACGGCTTCATTTTTCAGAATGAGATTGATTTTAAAAAATACTGTCAGTGCAGTAAAAGCATATCTAAAAAGAAAAGCACACATGCAACACTATCAGTCATGGATTGCTCTCCCGAGAGCCCAGACCTCAGCATTGTTGAAGCAATGTGAGATAATCTGGACAGAGAACAGAACAAAAGAAGCCTGGAGAACTATTCCTGAAGACTACTGTTCGTACATTTTAATAAATTGCTGCACCTGTTTCCCATTTTCCTATCAAAAAATAAAGAAATGAGAGGCACCTTAAGACTTTTGCACAGTACTGTATTTGCTAATGCTTTTATTTATTCAACCGCAAAAGAAATGTAACCCAAATCCAAAACCCATTAATACATCCCCATTCTAAAGACTACTGCAGATGCATAATTAAGCAAGCTATGACTCAAACAAGGAAGCATTCCTGGCAAAGAATACAGTGCAGTGATACAGTGGAGGATAATATGCTCTTCTACATGAGAAGCTGGAAAAGAATTAATGTCACCTTTTCCAGTTAAAGCGCTGACTGTGGTACGCACATGATAATGATAAACTAAAGCAATCCTCCCACTCACTCGCTCACTCTCTTCCGCTTAATACTTAAACCAAGTGCAAACACAGAACATGCAGCCGAGCACACACACACACACACACACACACACACACACACACACACACACACACACACACACACACACACACACACACACACACACACACACACACACCGGAGAAATGCCCAGTGGAGTAGCTGTTTCTCTGCAGCTTGTGTTATCCATGACAGCTATTTCATATTCTCCAGCTAGGTGATTTGAGGTAACAAAGGAAAGCAGCTTCACTCAACTCATATTCTCTTTCAATTTGCAAAGCTCATATGTTAGAGAAGAGCCACTATAGCTGGAAATAGTAAAACACAGGTGCGCACACACGCCTCAGTAATTTGAATGTATTACACACACAGTAGAATACACACAAATACACAGTCTTCCTGATTAGGTGCTTGCATTACTCTTTTTTTTATTATTTCCAAAGAAACACCCTTGTTTGTATAAGGGTAACAAATAGTATTCACATTGTCTACAAACCGCTAACTGCAGGGTGCATCTGACTAGATGCGGATCAGGTTTTTTGCGTTCACTGCATATTTATCAGTGGCCAGAGGAGGCTGTGAATGAATAGTGCAGGGAAATAGTTTGTGTATCATGTTCTGTAAATTAAGCACTACGGTAGCTCAAGGGATCAGCAGTCAGACTTTGACCTGGAGGCATAAAGACCTGAAGAGAAGAACGGGGGGAAAAGCACATTTAGTGAGAGCAGTGGAGCAGCATTCACATGCACCAATAGAGCGCACACACCGACACACAAAGCAAACATCGTACAGATTCTCACAATGGCGAGCTTTCCAAACTTGAATTTTCAAGGGCAGGTTGCGAGCAAAGCGTTAGTGGATTGTGTGAGCAAAAGTATGATGAAATCACACATCTTTCACATCCCATTATTGCACTCTGCACTCCTTCCAAACACTGTGTTTAACAAACATTTGAAAACAGCCAGCAGGCAATATTGAAATGACTCAGTGAGCTTACATCTCGACAATATTCAAAGATACGTAGAAGGACGCATGCGCGAACACACCTGCAGCCGTGCACGCACACACTGTGGAGCATCACTGTACATCTGCATCTTTAGGACATTGTAAGGAATGACAAATGACTGCTTAAAGCCACATTACTCATACTTTCATACTCTTGTGTGTTGTGATCATGCCCTAACGCAGGACCAGCCTCAGATCAATAACCTAATTAGCCATAAAGCATATGCATTGCAGTGATACATTATATGCCTGGCATCACTTGGCTAACATCTCACAGGAATTACCATATAAATTAACTGTGGTCATTTATTAAGCAAAGAGCCATGGTGGGGAGTTGGCACGCAACAAAGTTTTAAAAAAATTAATTTGTAAGCTGCAACACGTATTAAAAAAGAAAAACACCATGAAAGTGTGGCCCCTTAGTGCAATAACCATGCAGGCAACTGCCAGTTACATTCTGCCTGGGTGTTGAAAATTGGCATCCTGACAATTTATTAAAACAGTATACCAACTTACTAGAGCCAGCTATTTAAGAAAGTACCCCACCACTCGCTGCTGATGGTAGATGATGTAAATTGGTTTTCCAGCTGTCTTTCAGGTGGACTTCCTGATTCCTCCTGGAGGTGGTGTGTGACTTGAGCTTGCCTCAGCATTACCTGTAGCCCTGACAGGTACAGGTGAGGTTGCTGCAAGTTACCCTACCAAGCGAACCGTTACTCAACCACAGTTCTCAGCTTCACTATCTGGACTAGCTCCCACAGCTCCTGGGTTAGTTGGGGAGGAGAGGAAAACTATTTCTCAAAACTTCAATCCTGGTTAGAGTGTGACCGAAGTGGGACTCCAAACTTATAGAACCATTCCTTGACCAAGACCTCTGTGTCGAAGCCTGCTGGTCCCAAGTGGGAATGACCTGGATGAACTTAGAGAAAACGAGAGTCATTACAAGCGCATACTCCCTGCCAACTTGTGCAGGTTCCAGCAGAGAAAAGTCCAGTGCTAGAATTCCATTCGGCCTTGACAGTAGCAGGTGCCCCTTAGTTTCCCAAACCTGCGGCTGGATATTTTTAGCCACACTACACCTGCTGCATCTCTGACACAAGTCTTTAATCATCATCCCCAGAGCAGGCCAGTAACACCGCTGCAGGATTAACTCTGTTGTCCTTTCAGCTCCCTGGTGACCATGGTAGGTATGCAACTGTTGAAAAACTTCCCCTTGTAAACAGTCAGGTAAGACCAATTGGAGCACACACTCACCCCCATCAGGCCGCTAGTACCTCTGATGCAGCACTCCCTCTTTCACCAGCCGACCCAGTAATCCTAATGCATCAGGGGGAAGGTTCTGCCTATCAGAACGGCTAGGAAATCGCTCTTGCAGACAAAAAGATAGAACAGCACTTATAACAGGATTGGCCTTCTGCAAGGCCAACAAATCATCTGTTGAATATTCTGGTACAGCATAAATAGTGACCTGGACTGCCTTGTTTGTTTTATCAGCCTTTTGAACCACGTGTGGCACAGTGGTTCCTGAACAGATAGGTTCCACCCCTACCGCTGTTGGAGAGAGGTGTTGTCTGGACAGTGCATAAGCATCTGGTTGCTTTGTCCACACTTTATAATCATACACTGCAAACTCTGACACCCAGCGTTGCTTTGTAGCTGCAAGCTTGGCTGTGTTTTAGATGACTGAGGGGGTTGTTTGAGCCGTCCACACCAGATACCTGTGGCCCAGGAGATATTCTTTTGGTGAATTTCATTGCCAGGGACTCCAGTTTCATTGAGCTGTAGTTCTTTTCAGCTGGATGAAGACTTCAGCTGGCATAGTTGATGGGTCTCACTTTACCCTCTTGTTCCTGGGACAGGACTGCTTCAAGTCCTTTGTGGTTGGGGTCCATCTTCAGAATAAAGGGAAGGCTAAAATCAGCATACGCCAAGACAAGTGAGGACATCAGGGGTTTGAGGTCCTGAAAACTTCTCTCTGAGCTGTCCAGGCATCATACAGGGCCACACTCCCGCAACAATTTTTCTTCCTAGTGAGGTCAGCCACCAGCTGGTGGAGTGGGGCAGCCACCTTGACAAACCGCACTACCAGCTTGAAAACCCAAGAAATTATCTTAATTCTGATACTGTCCTTGGCGTTGGCCACTCCACTACTGCAGCCACCTTCTTGGGATCAGTCGCTACTGCAGCAGCTGACACCACATAACCAAGATACTGTACTTGGCAATGGAAAAACTGGCACTTCTCAAGTTTTACTTTGAGCCTTCCTGGTTTCACTATTTCGTAGTCTGCAGTCCACACAGAGTTGTAGGCTACTGTCCTTCTTTTACGAACTAGGACGATGGGAGAGGCATACAGGCTGCCACTCTCTTATAACAGTACTCTCTAGCAATTGGCAAATGCGGGCTCTCACATCATCATAGTTGGAGGGAGGCATACGCCTATACCTCTGTCTCATTGGGACATCATCAAGCAAGAGGAGGTCATGGGTAACTAAGCTTGTGTGATCCAGGTCACCATCTGAAAACAACATTACCCCAACTTTGTCTTGCTCTAACAAAGGGAGAGAAGAGAGGTACAAAGACCTTATCTGTTCTCTTACTGAACTACCCAAAGCATCATGGGACGAAAGCCTAGCTGTGACAGGACAGGGCTCCTGAATCACAGTAGAAATCCCCTTGGGCAAGCTTACAATCTGTGCCTGGCTTAACACACCAAGTGGACAATGGGGGTGCAAGTAAACCATGGTACCACCTATGTTGACTACTGGCACATATACTGTGCCTTCCCTGACAGTAACCATTCCTGGAGAGACAAGCACACGCTCTGAGAGGGACTAATTATCAACAAGGGGCTTAAACAACACCGCATCTGACTCAAAGAGTTGCTGCAAACACATAGCAGCCACTCACTTGACCACACCACTAGGTGTGAACGCAGGACATCTTACCCAGTACTCTTGGGACATCAGGAGAGGGCTTTTGACCAGGGTGGTACTTTACACTCACCTTTATGAGGCACATTTTTTCCAGCACTTCTACATCCAGCTCTACATAATCTCTAACCCGTTGGAAGCCTGCAATTGCAACGACTGGTGAGACCTTGGGGCGTCCTGGAAATGTTCCCTAAAGAAGCTCTTGGTAATTGTCTAACAGGCACTTTAGCGGCACCCCATCCACTTTAACTGTCACGAAAGGGCACAATGCCACTAAACTAGGGGCAGGAATGTGAGAAATGGGATCTGATGCAGGTAAGCCTTTATTAGACCCTCCTGACGCTCTGTTCTTCAGATCAAGGGGAAATAGTTTCCCACATCCTGAGCTATAGTACATACAGCAGCTGGCGCAGGGTCCCTAAGTGCCTGTTCCTCTGAATCCACGTGTGTAACATTCCCTAACATAGTGGCCTGGCTTTTGACAGTGTCTATGCAAAACGCTATCAGGGCATTTAAACCTAGCAATAGTGTGGGGAGCGGTTTGCAATACCATGAGACCCTGGGTCAGCTGGTTAAGCTGTTCCTGCTGTTTTTTTAACAATTCTTTTAACTCAGCAATTTCTGTCCAACCCGTGTTAGTAGGTGCGACACCTCTAGAGCACTGTAAAGCACTAAGGGACGGGACAAGATGTCCCCATGCCCCTAGGCTCATTGGGTTGCCCTTCCCACTCCCAACGGATAGCTTCAGCTCGCACATCCAAAGTATAACCTGGTGACTGATGCACCAACCGTTCTAAAATTTGGGTCATACACATGCTCATTGAACTGGTCTCTGAAAATACCAAAACATGCTCCCCTAGGGACACACCATTCAACCTTTTTTCATAAGACAGCACAGAGCATGTGAAAATTCCTGTAATGACTCTTCCTCTCGCTGCTTCCTCGAGAAAAAGCTTTATTGCAAATAGGATTTAGGGCAACCATACAACTCTTCAAGAAAAGTGAAAATCTTATCTGGATATTCCCTCTCTGCTCTTGGTCCGTACACATATTACTAACCCTGATCTCATTGTTAGCTTCCCCTTCCAAATGTTCACATATAAAATAAGCTTGATCAACAGGTTTTAAGTTTCTGGTTCTCAATGTAGCTTTAATTTTCTTCACTGCAATCCCAGAAGAGGCCCTAAAAACTGGACATTATCTTTCTCTAGAAATGTACAGTAAACGTTCAATAGGTACAGTAAGAGCAGGGTGAGAGTCACCAGCCGGAGAGCCAGTGCTTGAGCCAAATGCTGCCGGCAGGGGATTAGTTGCCTTTTCCTGTAGCAAATGTTCTTTTTCCACCTGTAGCTGCTGAACCAAGTCCCACAGCTCTTGAACCTCATTCCACATTATGGGAGACAGAAGAGATTAGTTCAGTATGACCACAAATTGGCCTGCAGGGATTCCACAGCCAACGTCGAAAGGTCCCTTGAAATGCACACTGCTGTTTTTGTTCAAACATGAAAAAATAAAGAACTAACACTTTGTCTCAAATCAACTGACCAGTGTGAACCTGTCGACACCGCCAGAATCTGGCCCCGCCCTCACATTTAATTATCTAAATTCTAAGGAACACGCTTGGTCAAAGAAAATGAGCTGAGACAAACAAAGCTTTCCCCAAAAATTATTTATAATTTATTTAACAATTTTCAAAATATTTCTTTTAATATTAATACATCTTAAATACAGTCACTATAATCAATCACAAGAAAAAGAAAATTAATTAGAAAGGGTGGCCCTACAGGCTGCTTGCTGGTTTGTCCAAACCTCCCCAGCCAGACTCCTCTTTATCCGCCAAAAAACATACTAGTTGTTATTAAGCTGCTGTTTTCTTTTCCTCGTCATCAATTATTCCGTATATGATTACCTGATGTGTCTCACGGAAAGTGCTCACCAACAAGCAGATCACCCGCGCACAGCATCCTCACCACCAGCCTTGCAGCACATTTCCACACACACAGCTATAACCACGAGCATGATAATCAACTATGTAAAGTTGCAGAATCCCTTACCGGTAGCAAATAAACAGAATCTGCTTGGTCTCTACAGAACCAAGCCACAGCTCTGCCGCGTTGCCACATCTGACAGCCTAAACGTTATGCACAGCTGTATGCGACTGAGACATTTAAAGAGCCACCCAATCCTGGCTGGCATCTTTCTGCACAAGGGGGAGGGCGTGCAGCACTAGACAGCACTCCTTAGTGCAATAAACAGGCAGACAACTGCCAGTTACAAAAGGTCCAACAGTCAAGCTGCAAACTCCACTGACAGCTAACAGAGTGAAAACATACCTTGGCTCTACTCGTGGGAAGGAGCGACGTGACCGAGGAAACCCCCCCAAGCACGCTTTCTTTCCACTCTTTGTATTCAACTAGACCGCAAGTAATTCAATACAACTCTTATTGTGCAGGATCATTCAAATGAAATGCAAATGAACTAGAACAAGTGGAGAACTATTTGAACACCTCTTACAGCAATGCCAGTGTGTGTGTGTGTGTGTGTGTGTGTGTGTGTGTGTGTGTGTGTGTGTGTGTGTGTGTGTGTGTGTGTGTGTGTGTGTGTGTGTGTGTGTGTGTGTGTGTGTGTGTGATGTGCAAACAGTGCTGTTAAGTGTGTCTTGCTTTTGGTAAAGACAAGAGTGAAATGACTTGTAAATCTAATAGACAGTCTTGCTCTGCACATGATTTCTTAACCAAACTCAGTAACCCAAAGAGAATCTGCAACACAATACAAGGCTGATCTCTCTCTATCAGCACACATGGTAACATTTCAGAGCAGACGAGCAGCATAGAATTTGAACACAGCGTAGCACACACACACACACACAGACACACACACACACAAAACTAGGGAAAACAGTTTAACAACAACTATATAATTTAACCTCGTAACTCTCCTCGAGCTGCACAATAATACCATATCTGTCATTTCCATCCGCTGTTTGCTCATCCTGTCATATGGAGGGAATGTAGTGAGTGCTCAAGTGATGCTCGGTTGAGTCACATTTTAACTTTGGGTTACACATCACCAGCTGCTAGTTTTGCCTCTTTTCTGTAAACTGGTTGTACTCAAAAGTGTGTTTTTGCCTCAAGTAGTTGTTTCTACCTTTATCAGAAAAGAAATTCTTGTATATTTTGCTCTCCTTTGCTGGAGGTTGCTAAGGTAGCCCCCCTTTTAGGTATTAAATTACTTAGGTGATCGGAGACCGACACATGGCTCTTTCTCTCAGACATGTCTGGGCTTGTGTCATCGCTGTACACAATAGGGAAGTTGATGCACGATGTTGCTACATCCTTCATATCAAGGTATGGCACTTTTTTTTAATCACGTAAAACTTTATACCAGGACAGCATGGTATGGCATAGTCCTAATTGTAAACAGTGTTGGATGCAACAGTTTACTCTTTGTACAAATAGTTAGAATCTGATTACAATACTGAATAGTTAAATGCAGACACTGTACCTACAAATCTAGATAGCTACACTTTAGCCTACACTTTATAAAATACATCTAATCAATCTCATGTTATAAATCTATGACACTGAATGTAGAACTGGGCTTGAGCAATATATGTAACTACTGTATATATGTAAGGTTACATCCATGATAAAGCAATAATGGTCAGATTTACATCAGCCAGACTGAAGTTGAAATCTTAAAACTAAATCTGAGAAATAAAAGCAACATTCACATGCTGCACTGTGCAAAAGTCTTGAGCCACCTCTCATTTCTTTAGATTTTCTTCCATGGAGAAAGATTTTCTGTCACAGTGGTCTTGAACATTAGTTATTCAGTCTTTCTGAAGGTCTTTCACAGATTTCCTTTAAATATTGTCTGTTTTCAAATCATTGTCAATATCTGAGGAGGAGATCAGGAGAGAACAGTAAGTGTCTACAGCCATCTGTGAAACACGGTGGAGGCTCTGTCATGGTTTGGGGCTGAATTTCAGCCAGCGGTGTTTTGAACTTCGAAAAGTACTGTCTTTTCAGTCCACCATGAAAAACAATCTAGAAGGTGTCTCACTGGCAACTGCTTCATTTTTCAGCATGGTTGTTCTAAAAAAATGCTGTCAGTGCAGTAAAAGCATATCTAAACAGAAAAAACACACATGCAACACTACCAGTCATGGATTGGCCTCCGTCGGCACCCAACAACGTTTTTTTTTAATTAATTTGTAAGCAGCAACACATATTAGAAAAGGAAAACACCATGAAAGGTCCAGCACTCAAGCTACAAACTCCACTGACGGCTAACAGAGTGAAAACAGGCCTTGGCTCCACTCGTGGGAAGCCACGACGTGACCGAGGACACCCCCCCAGCACGCTTTCTTTCCACTCTTTGTATTCAACTAGACCGCAAGTAATTCAACAACTCTCCTTGTGCAGGATCATTCAAATGAAATGCAAATGAACTAGAATAAGTGGAGAACTATTTGAACACCTCTTACAGCAATGCCAGTGTTTGTGTGTGTGTGTGTGTGTGTGTGTGTGTGTGTGTGTGTGTGTGTGTGTGTGTGTGTGTGTGTGTGTGTGTGTGTGTGTGTCAAGTGCAAACAGTGCTGTTAAGTGTGTCTTGCATGTGGCAAAGACAGGCTTGAAATGACTTGTAAATCTAATGGATAGTCTTGCTCTGCACATGATTCCTTGACCAAACTCAGTAACCCAGAGAGAATCTGCTACACAATACAAGGCTGATCTCTCCATAGCAACACACATGGTAACACAAATCTATTTCAGAGCTGGAGTGCAGTGTAGCACTTAAACAGACCGTAACACACGCACACACACACAAAACTAGGGAAAACAGCAATCAATTATTAAATGAGCTTCATGTTCATACTTACTGCCTGCGTATTTTGCCAGCTGCAGCCAAAAACTAAGAGGCCCCCACTGCTCAACACCTACCTCACTTCATTCAGCTTTATCAGAGATATACAGCGGTGCCACTCCTTCTAATGCGAGCTAGAATGTGAGCTGCCCTGTCTCTGACATTTAATTGTTCTGTCGGGTGTGTTTACTTTGAAGGTGTTGGCTAGCCCTCCAATGCATAGGCCAGTGGAAACATGGGCATCTAATGAGAGCAAAACAAACAGAGGCCCTACAACAACAACAGCAGGGAGATGACCGATAGAGAAAGTTTAAATGAACATAATGTTTCTCCTGGCATAAGCCTGCCAGTAAATCATAATGCTGTAAGCAGATCTGTCTACATCAATTGTTTCGAGTTCCAGCAGACAGCGTTACCTCAGCGTTATTACGGAGCCAACCCAAACACACACACACACACACACACACAATGATAAGATAAACTAGTTTTTTAAAGAGAGCCAGAAGCTGAATTACCTCAACATTTCCTTAATTTAGACAGCTCAAGTGCACAAGCGTCCAGGTAGGATTCAATTAGAAATAAACGATCTCGGTTACAAGAAAAATTGAATGCCCGGAAAGGAGAAAAAATTACATGCTAAACAAGAAGCTTTAAATGGAGAAGAGCAACATCTGGCGAATCAAATGTTTCCTCGCCCTCTTTTAAGGAAATAATCATTCCCCTGCTACTGTTCAGACCTCTTGCAAACACAACCACGCTAAATCCTCCAGACAGCGTCAACGAGACACAAAGTTGGTTGCAAGTGGCACTTTGATATATACTGTGTTGACCTAGATCATATAGAGTGATTATAACCATGTTGGACCGCCATTTGGCAGGAGCTGCACAAAAGGTTTTACTGTAATAGCTTTCCTCCTCTTTCAAGCCATCCATTCTGCAGTGACACATACAACCTTATGTTCTCCTGAAAGGTGGGCTGGCAATCGCCCGGCACACACACACACGCATACATACCGCTACAGTACAGTAAAGCAGGCCTGTTGCATCCAACAAATGTGTGATGCGACAGGTCAAAGAGAGAAAGGTGACACCAGGTTATAAATATATTTTTTTCTTCTTTTTCTTTTTTTCTTCTCTTCTTTCTAGATCGACTTTTTATATTGGTTTTCCCTTAAGGGCAGTTTTATCCAGTGTAAAACTGACTGATTTGCTGCGCAGCCTCTAATGCCACATTGGGTAAACTGAGAAGAAGTGAAATGATTAGCACATTGACAGGTTAGTTTGGTGACAGAAAATGAACAAGAAACTACTTAATAATTGATCATCGGTGCCATTTTTCTAGCAGAATTATAACTTATATCTTTCTTAAAAACATTTTAAGCTATATCGTTTTATTTGTGAAGACCTTTCTCTTGTGCTTGGATTTTGACTGCTGATCAGCTGTAACACATAGCTCCTCAGAAAATATAAGCTGACACTGGCAGGCCAATATCGTTGGGTGAGTTTAGCTATTTGCTAATTCATCAGTACCGGCCTTTAAAACAAACAATACATGGAAATTTTAAAAGTAAAGAAGAAACACCCTTTAACATCGTATGAGCGTTGACATCACGTGGTTTGTCCACCAAAGCACACTCAGCAACTTCCTGTTAGCAACACGTGTTTGGAGTGACACAAACACAGCAACCAGTGTAAATGAGTAAATAAATAACTACACATAACAAGTGTTAAGAAAACATGTTTATGTTTTGTGTTTGCGAAAGAAAAAAAAAATCTGCCGATATATCGGAATGTCCGATTTTATCAGATCAAAAAAATAATAAGACTGAAATCTTTCACTAATTTAAAAGTTCTCATTAGTTTCATCTCTTTTAAGTTCCAATTCCTGTAAAATTTTCAAACACTCAAAGAAACTAATATTCAAACTAAAACAATCAGACAACCTACTTGGTGGAGATATTAAAGTGTGTCTATAAAGGTGTGTCATTTCAGAATATTTTCTGGTTCCAGCCTCTTACATGGATTTGCTACTTTTCTCTAATCAGTATCGCTGAAAGTGGATCATTTGGGTGATCTGACCTGTTGTTTTAACAAAACAAAATTCTGAAGATGTCTCCTGATGCAATTGTTTGATTTTATCTTGTGTTTTTATAATTAATATTATTTTTTAAACTACATAAATTAGCTTAATGCCATAATTTGTCATTTATGGCATTGAAAAAGTGATGATAAGGAAAAGCTTGTAGAAAATGTTGTAGAAAATCTAAAAATCTGAGATGTTGCCCTACAATGCTCTATGAAAGTGCCAGGATGGATTCCCCCGGCTTGTGCTCCCACATGTCATCTTTGGTGTTCCAACAAGAGACAGAAGCCACGTTAATATAACAAAAAAGAGTGCAAAAAAAGGAAACCCACCTCGATTTCCATGACTCTGCATACAAAGCCTTGTATTTATTTTATCACATTTTAAATTTCAGACAAACCTCCTTTAATTCCTGGCATTGAATCAGACAAACTGTATCCCGATTAATCACAGGTGTCTGCTACACACAGTGTTGGTATATACTCAAAAAAAAACAACTTATTAAAGGAAAGCAAATCCACTGGTGTTTATGTGCTACAATGTCCCTGCAGGGAATATCACCATAGCAGTAAGTGGCAGGCATTAGAGTACTTACACAGCCCGGCACAATAGAAGCAGCAACGCAGCTTTCAAAGCACAATGTTACTGAGGCAGGACACAATATCGTACTACCTGCCATCAGTTCAGTGGGCTAGCTATTGAGTTTCAGGGTGTGCTGATACTGTAACCGTATACACTTTATCGGGCTTGTTCTGTCACAAGTGTTTTGTTTAAGGGATTTCAGATGGGTGAGGGGGTATGGGCTGTCTCATTAAGGGTGAGTCAATAAGATGTAACCACGATCCCACAAACGTCTGCGGATAAATAAGCATTTCTCGCCGTACCAAAATACTTGGCATGGTCAACCTGAGCGAGTGGAAAAGGGCTGTTACTTAACAGAGTTTCATAGCAGCAGTTCCTCGATTGTTTTTCTTTTTCCTTCGTTCTTTCGTCCTCATTTCCATTTTCATGATTGAAACGGGATTGTGTAATAGTTGTGTGATAATAAATGTCTTGTTCACAGTGCCAATTACATGCTGGAAAGCTGCATACAAATGGGGATAATTACAATACATAACGGCATTTTGATTATTTTTGAGAGTGCACAAAGTTCATCGTATTCATCTTGCTTCTCGTTCGGAGGCTTTTTTGTAGCCCTGACTGGTGTCCCACTATGTGCGGACACCTCAGACCATTTCACAGCTTTCAATGCCTCTGTGGCTCTTGAAATCACTCAATATCACGTTGGCAAAGGATTTTAAGCTTATTAAAAATCCCAGATTCTTTACACAGTAATGAGCATGCACTTGGACTATTGTTCATTTAATCTTTATAATGAGTTTTTACACTATAATTAGTGCAATATTGGCTCATTTGCTATTATATAGAGATAATAGTTTCGCAGCATTCTTATGTTCTTCCCAAACATTGTGTTTTCCATTCTTGTTCACTTGTTTGTGATTCACATTAATGTTTAACTAACTAACCAAAGACAACTGATACCTGGTGAACAACATATCACCTGTGCCTTCATCTATGATGCAGTGACGCCAGCAGCAGCACCAGAGCCGACCGTCATACTTCTGGTAATAACTTATAACATTATTTTTTAGGGATCTGGAGATCAAAGCAGACTCTGTAGTATGGACACAACTGTAATATTATGCAACTAGAAAAGGTAGAGACGCTACTCTTGATTTTTCCTTCACAGAGCCTGTGAAGTTGTTAACTTCAAGGAAAAAAGTGTACTTTTCCTGAAGCCACTTGGTCATTTTTGGACGTTTTGCTGACGCTCCAAAATCGAGCCAAGTTCAGAACAGTCGTGTCAAGGTGGTTCGATATAACACCTTTTGCAACTGGTGCCAGCTCAGCCTCAGAAAACAGCTGTGGCATTTTAAAAAGGAGCCTCTTGGTGAGATTTAGATGCTGCTGAGCCCTCATCAACGCCTTCCTGTTCCTTTTTTTCCCTGTCCTGTAAAAACTTCACCTTGACAGCAGTGGGAGGAAATGCTGAAGGGGGGGAGGAAATAACAAAGGTGGCAACTAACTTAATAATCATTTTAAAATGAAACAAAAACCTCCTAGGTCCATCAGTACACTCAGTCATGATTCAAGAACTAGATTTCTCAGTGTCACTTTTAAAAGAGTACTCGGTGTGCTGCGGGGGAACATCATCAGCAATCATTATCATCAACAATCCGGTTTAACACTTTCCAATTTATCTTTGTCTGCCTTATCTTTTCCTTCTGTCCAAACTACAATAAAACTCCTTACCCTCCAACTTTGAGTAGCCTAAAGAACATCAAGTCACTGTTTTATCAGCGACTTTGGAACAAATGGCTAACTGGATCAAGAAGCATTCATAGTTCTTTAAATTTCCCACCCCCTCCTTCTTTTTCCCCAATTTTTTGGGGATTTTGACAGACATACGCACATTCCACTTGTTGTTACCACTTTCACTTCTGATGTCTGTTGAGTTGTTATAACTCACTCCTACCCTCAGTTATTCCCATTTTTTATTTTTTGTACCCAGTCGATATTTAGTCGTCTTAATACAGTGTGGAATGCACTGTGGCTGTTGGGAGAGAGATCTCTGCGAGCAGGAACATGCAGTAATGTATGAAGTGAGTGTGCTCACAGAGCCAGGTATCAGGGCCTAATAACATTAAGCTGAGCACTGACTCTACTGTCTCAGAGCCAAAATATAAAAATGTCCTCATGTTCTGTGGAAAACACAAACCTCCCTGTTTCTAATCAGCGCCATTTGAATATTTCTAATGTACTGCCTAAAACAACACCGCAACATGGAACAGGTGTGTGCGCGCGCGAGTGTGCGTTTGGTGTGTGTGTTTTTGGACTTGCATGCGGACGCTTGTGTGTGACCACGCGAAATAAACAAGCTTCCAGGTAAAGAAAGGAAACACAGAGTTGGTTATATGTGCGGTAGTTTCGCGCATTCTGTTAAAGCCACCTAATAGATTACTGAATGACGATTCGCACACGAGTGCGCGCACCGAACGCGTAGGTTAATGTGTTCTATCAAAAATCATATCGCAGGCGTGGTCATTCACTGAAAATCTTAGGAGCAGTTTATTTTGTCATCTGGAGCTGTCTCCGAAACCGCATGATAAAATGTGGAGAGGAGGGGAAGGGAGTAGGGGAGAAAAATCTACCTTGTGGAGGTCTATGCGTATCCTTTCCTCTCCTTTATGTGGACTCTCGGGCCACAGGTGATAGCTCGAGCCGTAGTTGGGGCTGTCTTTGCTGCTGTTGCTGCCGGTAGTCGCGGACGAGTTCCCCGCGTATGCCTGTTGTGTTACCGGGGGGGTTACGCGGGAGTCGCGGTTGTTTGGCTGGTCGCTCTGCGCGGTGATCCTCCCAGACTTATTGCGGTCTTGTTCACAGTGCTGCGGACGCTGGGGACAGAGCCCCAGTGCGTCTTGCTGCCGCTGCTGCCGCTGCTGCTGCTCTTGCTGTTGCAGCAGTGGAGCCCGATGAGTCCTACATAGCTCTCCTGAGTCGCTGGCGCAGTAGTTGATAGGCAAGCTGCTCCCCACCAGTAGCTGTTGCTGCGCTCGTAATTGTGGGATCTGTTGCTGCTGCTGCTGCTGCTGCTGCAGGTCCTGAGTCTGAAACTCGAATGCTCTCCTAGCCTCGGTTGACTCGCATACATTTAAAGAGCGCCCTTTCTGTGAGTTTGCACGGATTTCTTCAGGGGAGGGGTCTTTCTGCTGGAGTCTTAAATAACAGTGCTGCTGCTGCTGCTGTTGCTGCTGCTGATGCTGTTGCTGCTGCTGCTGTTGCTGCAACAACTGCCTGTGGTCTCGGTGCCCTCCTGCTCCTCCTCCTCCTCCCCTGCAGCGTTCCACGATGCTTGCCTGTTGGTAATTACTGGCACTCCTTCGGAGACGATCCCCCCTCTTAGATTCCCGGGAAAAGAGCAGAGAGGAAGAGGACGACGTTGGTGGCGGCGGAATAGGCGGCGGAATAGGCGGGGAGGGATGAGGTGGGAGAGGCTGGAAAGGATGGGACTGGTTTTGAGACAAGCTCGCCTCCTGCTCTGAAAAACTGCAGTGGCAGCTCGGAAAAACGGGCTGCTTCTCTGACTGCGGCGGCGGAGGCTGCTGCTGCTGCAGCTGAGAGCCGGCCGGGGCCCAGGGATCCTGGTGCAGGTGTGCCGGCTGCCCGGTGTTAGGTTCACTGACTCGGTGTGAAGGTCGCTGGGCGGTGTCGTAGCTCGCCAGAGGTAGAGGGTCGCCGCTGTGAACAGGTCTCCGAGAGGGCTGGCTCAGACAGGGGAGCTCCTGGAGGCTCTGGCGATGAGCGGCGGTGGTAGAAGTGCGATCTCGGTGGTGAGAAGAGGGCGGGGGCGGCAGGCTGAAAACAGGCGCGACTTGGTCTCGGCTCTGCTTGCTGTTTCCTCGGTTTTCGTCGGGGATTTGGTGCTGATGGACAGCTCCCGCGTACCGATGCCGCATCCCCTTGATCGCCTCGTCTCGCTGTGGTTGCTCCTTTGCCGTGCAGAGCTCCGACACCCGTTCATTGCGATCAATCCCAGCAGAATAGGACCGACTTGTATCATTGGTAGGTTTGACCAAGACCTGCCTTAAAACGTCACTATACAGCCAAAACACCGCCTTCGACTCAATATCGGTCCATTCCCTGCCATGCGCACAGGTTGCAGCAGATCGATCACTCCCGAGTGTTAAAGATTGGCCTATTACAGGAGCGGGACTATGCAAGAAAGGTGTTTAAATCCCGCACACTGACGGGTCGATCATGTTAAGCCACTGCGGACCTAATGCATCGAGTTTGTCAGTGTTGCCATAACCGCCTTGTATAATCAGAAATCACTTTTTTACTGCTACGTCACCCATATCCAACATGCCCACATACATCCCGAGCGTCACTAAAATTTATGACCAACTCTGCATGATTGCCTTGTTCGTAAAGTATCCGCATGTTTAAGGGAAAAACACGACGGCAACAATTTGTGTCTGTTTGCACATCACATTTCCACTTGTTGGTCCATGGAAAGCACATAAAATCAACAGGCGTGTAGCCGATTACCTCATGCTATACAGCACAAGCCTTGCAGTATGGAATTTAATAATTCATGTGCATAGTTTTTGTATTACCAGGCAGAAATATTAAGAATGGGTGCTGCATTCAGAGCCCGCAGTCACCTCTCGCAGGCTGCCGTGTGTGACGCGCAGCTCGCAGCTGTTGCATGCTCTCACTAAGACATTGTACAGGCTTCACTGTCACAGCTGTGAGGGGATCGGTTAGATGGAGACAGAGAGAGGGGCTGGGCGCAGACGGCGTTGGTGCTGGAGGAGTTAGGACACGCATTTCTAAAATAGCCTATACTTGCCGGGGTGTCAAGTGGCCAGAGGACTGTCCGTCAAATATCTGTTAGTGCCATGCAGCTGTGAGGATTACTCATCCAATAATAGACAACTTGAAGTACATAAGTTCAGATATATGTATATTTTTAAAGTCTGCCTATTTAAAATAGCCATATGTAGAGAAAAAAAAAGTATTCTACACGTCAATACTTGTAAAACCCTGTTGGCCAGCTGTGCTGTAAAGGAGGGATAGTAATACAAAGAGAGATTTCATTTAAAAAAAATTTAATTGTTGGAAAATACCCCTTTGATTTAGTAGGACCATTACATTTTGTTGCTTTGGTTGGAATTTATTATAGAACTGAGGTCTATTAAGTAAGTACATGGATTTTCTTCTGCAGCACGTTTAAAGCTTCTCCTTCAGAGGAGCACATAAAAATAGAGTAGCAATAAATTGCAGCATGGGAATGCATTGGGGATTAATCAGTAGAAATAAATGATTTCAGAGAAAACAAACCCATCGGGCCAACGTGCTTTAATGAAGGCCACTTGCACAGGTGTTGTGCTTTTAAAAGCAGAATCACTGTTTGTCTTGAACCCCTGATTGTGAAACTTCTCGACATTTGATGGTCAGACATTAGAAGTCTTGGTGCAGAATAGTGATAAGAAATAATAGATCAAAGACTGAAACTGTTCTAGGAGTAAGATATGCCTTTTACAGGACTTTGATCCTATATGCTGTGTGGAAATCTGTCTATTAAATTTGTTTCCTATTGTCCCAGGTAAACAGATTGCTTTATAGTTGTGTCTGTTCAACTGATTTGTGTTGTAAATCTGGGATTCTACAAGGGTGGAGGGATGTTTTCCTTTCTTTCTTTTCTCTTTTGCTTGTTATGCCCCTCTGTGACCCCTATTTTCTTTGTAGAGGCAGCAGCAACTTTTTTGGCAGCTTTGAGAATTATTCATCCAATAATAGAAAACTTGCTAAAAAAAAAAAAAGTTCTCATAGATTTTTTAAGTCTGTCTATTAAAAATACTCCCCTGAAGAGTTAAAGGGTGTTCTACTGTATAGTACTGTATAAATTTACCAGCCAATTTGTTGTGGACACCCATTCAAGTGCTTGTTAACATGAATATCTAACAAGCCAATCACATAGCAGTAACATTTAGGCATGTAGACGACCTGCTGAAATTTAAAGCGAGCATCAGAATGGAAGAGAAAAGTGATGTAAGTGACTCTGAAGTGCTGATCTGTGTGGGATTTCCCCACACAAACATCTCTAGGGTTTACAGCCAATGCTAAAAAAAATAAAAAATAAAAAAACAGACTGCAATGAGCGGCAGTTCTCTGGGTGAAATGACTTGTTGAGAGCAGACAATCGAAATTATCCAGAAGAGTATCTCTGAATAACACATTGAACCTCCAAGCAGATCAGCTACAACACCTGAAGACCACATCTAATGAGATGCTTAGAATCAGGAACTGAGGCTACAGTTCATAAGGGCTTGCTGAAATTGCATAACAAAAGACTGAAAACACTGTTGCCAGCCTCAGTTTGTCCTGTACAGTTTGGATGGCAGGGTCGGAATTTGGATTAATCAAATTGAAAGCCTGGATCCGCCCTGTCCTAATGGTTCAGGCTGGCAGTGATGGTGAAATGGTGTGAGGGATATTTTCTTGGAACATTGGGCTCCTTAGTACCAAGTCAACATCATTTAAACACCACAACCTACCTGAGTATTGTTACTGAATATATCAATCCCTTCTGACCACATCTCCTCTGATGGCTGCTTCCAGCAGGATAAATCTCCATGTCACAAAGCTCAGATAATTTTAAATTGGTTTCTTGAACATGACATTGAGTTCACTGTATTCAAATGGCCTCCACAGTCACTAGATCTCAATCCAACAGAGCACATTTGGGATGTGGTGGAACAGGAAATTTTAATCTTGGATGTGCAGCTGACAAATCTGCAGCAACTGTGTGATGCCAATCTGTGGAGCAAAATGAGGATGCTTCCAGCATCTTATTGAATCTATGTCATGGAGAATATAGACAAGTCTTAATGCATTTATTAGGTACACTAGCAAGATGTACCTAATAAAGTGACCAGTGAATGTATGTGTACATTGAAAATGGTCTTCACAGGGAATTGTTGAATTGAATCAGGCCTGTGGGCTTTGTCCACTTCACAGTCAGTATGCAAAGAGGGTGAGTGAACCTTTTCACTGTGTGGACATGTGACTGTTGTATTGAAAAAGACTTCTGCATGCTTTTGTAGTTTCATGGTCTGATGGCTAGTATGTAAAAGTGTAGGCACAAACAACTCAAACACAGCATTTTAGCCAAGAGAGAGAAGCGGAGACTGAGCCAAAGAGACAGGAGAGGATAGAGGATGGAGATGAAGACGCAGCCAACTTTTACATCATACATTAACCATTCTTAATAAGTAATAATCCTTCCCTTAAAGCTGGCTCAGCCATTTGAAGGTTTGATGGGTCCGAAGACTGCAGAGGTGGCACACTTTGCCTAACAACTGGAAGAAAGCTGTGGTACACTCTGTTTTATAGCTATGTCTATGTACTGCAGGAATTTGGAGTAGAGCTCTGGCCAAGGCTGCATTAGAAACCTGAGCATTTTCATTAAGTAATTGGTCGCTGTGACCTGTGTGAGTTCCTAAGCAAGATGGAGTTTCATTTGCTAGTTTGGGAAGCAATGTTACTGCTTCCACGTGAATAATTAAACCAAACTTTACAACTGCTGGACACACACAAACACCCATCCACCAACCAGCCACACATGCCAAAACCCACACTTTATATCTCAGTTTTCCTTTTTTTTCTCCCTTCCTCCTGGTCCAGACCTGCAAAACAGCATATTGTGTGTCCTCGTCTCTGTCGGGTGCTGTAGGGAGACACTGTGACACTAAAATGGTAGAGGAGGAAACATGGAAGAGGCCAGTGGCTGCAGCATGTAACACAGGAAGTAGATAAGAAACCTGTAATTACAGAGAAAGAGAAAACCAACCAGGGTGAAGCGGAGAGATGTGTAAGAATTTGTGTGTGCGTGAGAGAGAGGAAGAAACTGATAGTGTGTGCATCTGTGAGAGGAACTGGACAGAGAGAGAGAGAGAGAGAGAGAGAGAGATATCTAAAAGAGCAGGTGCACCAACACAGAACAGATCAAAAGAGTTCAATTGAAAAGAAGAGGAAAACAAAAAATGCGCTGTACTGTGACATAAACCAAAAAATGATTATACACAGGTACAGAGATTAGCCATTAGCAAAACACAGAAAACATCCACACTGAAAGACCTGTTTCTAATGTTCTTTGCATCTCACTATGTTTGGTGTAATATATCCAATAGCATTTATTTAATATTAATGTGACAAGCTTTACATTTACAGTATTAGGTAAACTGATGTGACTTTGACTGAAGTGTTTGGCACGACTTGCTCAGAGACACTTTAATTGAGCACATGTGGGGTTTCAAACCAGAGTCCAGCTCCTTGTTACCAGCTGCGACACTATAGCAGGTATTGTTTTCAGCTTGTGTGTCTGTGTTTGGTGTTTGTGTGTGTATATGTGTACTTGTGTCATCACTGCAAAACAGCACTCTGCTCCTGGTGACGTTTACTGTAACGTGAACTAACCTAAAGGTGGTTTTAACTGCTTTAGCATAAAGTACATCTACGAGGGGCTGATTATGCACACCAAAATGGTTTGTACAACAAAGCTGAAGACAAATGGACATCACATCCTCTGTCATAAACTGTCATAAACAGAGGGAGATGCAGCAACTGTTTGAAAAGATTTTATGGAAAAAGCCTTGAAAAAAACAAAAATTCTTCGCTCCTATACCAGCGTAAATGTGGAGGTATGGTCTGAGTGAGGACACTTGATGTGCACCCTATTGAAAAAAAAAAGCAAAGAAAAAAGGAGAGAAATCACACTGAAGGAAGTCAGCTGTTAATGGAGTTCTTTCAAAATAAAGGTACAACTAACAGGTTACGAATAGTTTAGCTAAGAGCAGTTTAGGCTAAGGTTTGCTATATAAAGCTTAGCAATACTAACATCAAATAGCATTAAGCTTAACTGTATGTTGGACCAGTGGTTCAGAGAACCAGAGAAGAAGAAAGAAGTAGGCCTGTGTTGGACTAGTGGTTCTCAACTGGTGTACAAAGAGGTAAACGAGGCATTTTGAGGTACATTTTAGGGTAATGAGATAGCATATTAAAACAGTACAATGACAATGCTTCCTTAACTTTAGATAAATGGGTGTAGGTTGATGGCAATGGATACCTGTGTGCACTCTCACAAAAGCTTTCATGCATTACTAAATCATCCAGAATATTCACAGCAGCACCAGACGTGCTGTATGTGGCCCGTTTAACTTTTGTGTTCCATAATATTAAAAACAGTAATAGAAAACGGATGTTAGACCAATTCACATCTCATAAAGCTGATTTAATCTGATGAATGTTAACTTATTTCTATTAGGCTAATTTAACTTTAATGTTAGACCTTCATAAAAAAAAATGTTTTGAGACTTACCTAAACTTTCATCAGTTATCATGAATATAATTACATTATTTAAAATTAGTGCGGTGTGCCTTAATGATCAGGTGTCACCACTGTTGTGTCTTAGCACCAAAACAAAACCGTGTAGCAGATAATGAGCAAAAATATATGATACAGACTACACATTCTGCACGCTGTGAAATCAGGGCTGAAATGGAGGAGATTTTAAACTGTCCAGAGTTATGGACATTTCATAGAGGCCAAAACGGAGAGAAAACGATGCGTTTTCAAACGAAAACGCATTAGTGTGGACGTAGCCTCAGGGAGGAGCAGCCATCTGCCACACCTGGTTGGAGGTGAGACGAGGAAGACCATGCAAGAGACACGCTGTGGTAGAGGACCCAATCAGGGTGATACTATGAGGTCTTTAAAAGATAAGATGAGGCCTGATTGTTCAAGACTTAAAAAAAAAAAACAAAGAGAAAAAAGCCAAAATCTCATTTCAGCGTGCACACCTTACAGTGGACGGCAATACTGTAACAATGAGACTTTATTTATCTTCCTCTTATACCTTACATGCATTGAATAATTTTTCTTGCAACCTTTTGCCACTCGTGAAATTCTGACAGATTGTCATAAATCTGGGGAAAATGTGGATTAGTTGTTATTTAACAGTGTAGTCTGATTCTTGTCATTGCTCTCTTGTTCTGCACAGAGGCCTTACCACCAATTGAAATCCAAATTAGTCACTCAAGTAATTGCAAATCAATAATATTGCAGCAAGCTTCGTCAGTGGTGTAATTTTGAGAATAAAAAGTGATTCTGCATCCTAAATGACCAAAAACTCATCAAAGTCGCCAACAGTAAAAACAAAAATTGCACTGCAGAATTTTCATGTTACTGTGACAATTAGGGAAACACACACACGCACACCTCTCTATCAACACAGATTAGGCAATTTAAGAGAACACCAACTTTGAAGTAAAACGAGTGCACGAAATATAAAGGTAAAGGTCTCCACCAAAGATCTAAAATAAAGTTACACTTTAATTCATTGCTTTTAGGGTATGGCTTAGTGAGAAAACCCTTTTTTTCCTTTTATATTTCAAATAGCAGTCGTAAATGACTTTATCACTGCACAAGCACATCGGAAGGCTGTTATAAAGACAAAGCTTATAGTAAATATCATATGTAAACAATGTCATTAAGTTAAACAAAGGTTTCCAAATCACTTCTTTCCACATCAACTTCTCCACATTGTTACTTTTTTCCATTATAATGGCTGAGTGTATGGGAGCCATCTTGATATTTACTGCATGTTATTTCTATGGCTGTCATCTCACTCTAAAACTACTTACTGGGACAATGCCTCAAAGCCAGACTTTGGTGCAGTGGAAGCAAAAGTAGGCCTTTATACAGTGACCAGTGAATAATGTGACACATATTCTGCGGGACCAGTGCAGCTTGCCTGTGCTAATGCTGATATGCTCCACACATGATGAACTACCTGCGATCCCAGAGATAAAAAAAAGAAAGAGTCGTGACTCAGTTCAGCTGCAGCATTAACACGCTCGTGGTGCAGTTAGTGTGAGATGATACCAAGGGGCAGGCTCGACACAGCGCGTCTGGGAGATACAGGCTGCCAGCCGCGGCAGTGGCGGTGGAAGGGCCCCGTGCCCAATGGTGGAATTTAACTAAGATCATTAGTCAGATTTGCTCCACCACTCAAATGACTAAGCAGCTTTGCTATCATTCAGGAGGAGGCAGGTACCGGAAGAGTCATTGTTAAATATCAGCTGACATGTTTGCATCCCACTGTCCCATAAATGAGCGGAGAGTCCTGCAAGGCGGACAACTGTGATGAAGTGTTTTCTATTACTGCCACGGAAAGGGCCAAGGCACAAGGAATGATGGAGTGGCCCATGCAGGCAGCAGCTGGAATGAACAGACATGCCAGGTACCATCCGAGATGAGATGGGATCCCATTTAAGGAATTGAATAAAGGAATACCACATCCAGGGTGGAGAGACAGAAGAATGAGGGTTCTCATCCACCTCCAGAATATAACCCAGAAGCCAATTAGTCCCCTTGAGCCACAAAAAAACAAACAAAACAAAACACACACACATATACGTTCAGTGAGTAACATGTTGATATAACCGTTTCTATTGATTTAGTGTAGTATTATATTTGCTATAGTGTGTAATGTTGACATTATGAGTAGCAAAAAACCTTTTTATTTTAGTAAGATGACAACTAGACACAGCAAAATCCTCGCATGAATGTGACACCTACTGCCCTTTAGCTTGTTTATCTCCGCCTGAGACGTTATCACATTTGCTTTAAAGTGCTGTACGTCATACAACTTTTACATCTGATCAAGGTGTGGCCGTGTTAATGCAGTAATGACAGAAGTGTCACTGGACTTTGCCTGACGCCGGGTCCGCGTGACGTCTTCTCGGCTCACAAAAACCAAACACCTGCCCCGCATTTTCTGGTCTGGCCTTTGCAGGAGCACTGGGCCATCACCCTCTTTTCACAGAGCACAGCATTGCCACCGCACTAAATAGAGCAGTTGACGATGAGGGGAAGTGAAAGAGAACAAAGAGAAAGATAGAAAAACACAGGGCAAGGTCCATTTATAATGCAGCCCGGTGTGTGTGTGTGTGTGTGTGTGTGTGTGTGTGTGTGTGTGTGTGTGTGTGTGTGTGTGTGTGTGTGTGTGTGTGTGTGTGTGTGCTCCTGCATAGGTGTAAAGCTAGTTAAGGCATGATATTTAATTGTGTGTGTGTGCGCGCACACGTTCCAAACATGTGCGACTGGACGTGTGTTTGTGCATCAGTGTGTTCTTGTGAACAGATGTGCACACTGGTGCACCACAGTGTGGGCGGATGGGACCAGCGTCTGACTAGAGAGGCTCACTTTGTCCAGTTGTAAAATATGGTGATGAGAGATAGAGAGGCGAAAGCTCATCACTAATGCAAAGGTTCAAAGACTTGGTCCCTGTCTCATCATCAGAGCCGCAACAAACACAAAGGAGATGACCAACTGACCCCCCCACCACCACTCCATATTATCCACAGCAGGAGGAGATGGACTGTGCACTACTCTGTGAAAGGCTCATCTTATGAAACCTACCTTTAGAACACACACTTAATGCCACCTAATGTAAGGACAGAAAATTGTAAATAATAGCGCACACGTGCAGCATTGCATTATCTAATGCAAGAGGATATACCGTTAAATCCCACTCTGCACACCAGTGAGAAAGAAACTGTCCATTCCTAGTTACTCAGTATAGGTGTGTGGCAGATAGAAAGCTTCAGCTCTGCAAATAAAAAAAAGAAAGGGGGGGGGTCATGCACTACTGCTGCAAGGTGTGAAAATGCAAATAAAGGGAGACCCTGCAATTGGAATTTCATCCTGCAATCTTTTCAAACCCCGTCCTTTTGAACTGATGCTGATGGGAAAGAGAATGAGCAGGAAGGCAAAGAAATAAGGAATACCAGGAAAGAAGGGGAGGACGTACCTTTTATTTGATAGAGATTGCACAGGAGCTCTCCTTGGAAGACACATCAACGATGATTATAAATGACAGAAAGAAAATCAATAGTCTCCTGCTAAGAATAGGGGCTCCCCCAGTCATTGCCGTCTCCTGTCGCGTGTAGCATGGAATGGAAACGGAGGAAACACGTTGTGAAATTTTGCAAGCAGCTTATTGTTACAGCTGCTGGCTGCTCTCGTTTCTTTGCGCCTTGGTATTTTCCCCTCTTCCAACTGTTTGTGCGCTCACAAAACGCGGCTTCTGCTACGGAAAGTGTCCCCCTCTTCTTCTTTTTTTTTGAAGAAAAAAAAACTGATTTATTTTACTTTTTTTTTTTTTGCCTTGAGTGCTCAGTGAAAGCTCATTCCCATTCTCCGAGTCACGAAATTAATTATAAGGAGGGACGTTTTAATAGGATTTAGAGAGGGATCGATACCATTTGGACTTTTTTTTTTATCAATTCAAGGCGATGAAATAAAATCTGACACGGTGTGGGTCTCGTGGATAAAAACAGAGATGTGAGCCGGGGCAAATCATGAAATGTGCTGGATGGGGACTGATGTGTGTGTGTGTGTGTGTGGGGGGGGGGGGGGGGGGGGTGACCTTGTGTGAGCTGACTCCCCCACCCGCCCCACACCTCCTCCTCCTCCTCCTTCTTCTGAATTGATGCGGGGATTCCTGGTGCTATTTTTAGCCTCTCGGTCGTGGAGAGCCGTGCGTGGGAGGAGAGAGAGCGAGAGGGAGAGAAGAGGCAGCGGGAAGAGGAAGAGGAGCAGCGGGTGGATGAGAAAGAGGGAGAGATGGAAGAAGGAGAAGAGAGGAGAAAGAGGTGAGAGGGGGGTATTTGCATGGAGGGGGGGAGGGGGGGGGTTCCCATGCGGACTTCAACTGCAGCAGCATCCACACACAAAGCTCCACGCTGTGAGGGCTCTGAATCGTGACCAGACAGCCAGGAAAAAACAGAAAAGGGAGCGCCGTGTCCCCCCCCCCCCCCCCCCCCCAACACACACACACGGACACACAGAGAGAGAGAGAGAGAGAGATTTCTCTTTGATTGTAATTATTTTTCATTTATATTTTAGTTTTGCTTTTTTTTTTTTTTCAAACACCAGCCTTAAATTAGGTCTTTGAGAAAGATGGAGGAAGAGAAACCGCGCAGAGGTGCATGACATTACATGAGAGTGATGTGAGAATGATCAGCTACAGTGCACGGTAATAAATGCAATATTTAAAAAATATACAGAAATAAATACTTTAATACTTAATCACATTATTGTCATTTTAATTCAATCTAAAATTACTGGATGAGATTAAAGTCTCAGCTGTGTGATGTTGTATCAGAGGCAGGTGTTCTGCTTTAAAAAGGGGAATTTAAACTGAGCAAACCTTTGCATCTGATTGTGTTTTATCCCAACATTTAAACTTGGTCACACCACTAAAGATTTCTATTTAATTCTTCGATTTATTTCACTCCTGTAATTGCAGCTGAACTCAGCATTTGGCTTTGACGGGAAAATTATGTGCAATTTTCCTTCAGTAACAAAAAAAAAGGGGGGGGGGGCATTAATACACACCATTAATAGCCTCAGCTCTTGCGTTTCTATACAGCACGAACCCAGCAAATTAAGTCATACAATTAGCCGCACAGACTGAAATCACGAGGAGAGGAGAGGGACGCTTGGCATATGGAGAGAGGTTTTATTATTTATCACCAGAGGACTATTTTTAGCTCGCGCTGCGCTGTGTTGGCGTCGCGGTGTTTCCGGGCACGTTGTTGGCAGGCTTCCCCGTCACCCGTAGGTCACACGGTGGGGAGATCCATACATGCCATACTGCAATGAAGGGGGGATTAAAAAAAACATGCAAACGTCACAGAGAGGACTCCTGCTCAGCCTGCCAGCTTCATCGCAGGCGTGCAAATACTGACAGAAACAAAAGCAGGCACCTTCACCGGGGTAGGAATGCGTCAAGGAAGAAAGAGTAAATCAAGTAGACTCTTGGGCAAAACAGCTTTTTAAATACAGTAAAGCTCTTCTTTTATTTAATGTTATTATTTCCAAAATGGCCTTCAAAAACAATACTCAGTAAATAGTCACTAATATTGCTTTTATATGGCAGAACAATAAGCTGCAGGCAAGTTTTTTGGCATGTGAGGTAGAATTCAAGTATGATGCATTAATGACAATTTTCAGTTTTCTTTCCCTATTTTTATGCCATTTTTTTGCATCTTTTGCGTGCTGTGGAACCACCTGAATAGATGTGGGCTGGTGAACTTAGTGTAAAAGGAATCGATGGAGTTTCTACAAAGGAGAAACTGGACAAACATTTATGAGAAAAGTGCATTTAAGGTTGAACGCATCCACCTAAACTGGGAAGCAAAGAGGACGAATGCATGCAGTGAACAATAAAATGAATTATATAAAGCAAAAAGACAAAGAGAGAGAACAATGGAGGTAGTGAGGAATGAAAACAGGGTTGCCTGATTGAGGGGGAGGACGGTGGAGGGACAGGGGAGCGAGACAGATAGAGTGCATTAGGAATGATTGGAGAGGAGCGATACAGAGAGAGGAGTGGATGGGGTACATTCAGATGTTCTGGATGATAATTCTGCCTTGTGTCGTAATGAAAAAATCCTGATGCTATCTGGATGCTGGAAAAAGCTGCCCCCCCTTCCTAGGAAGAGAGTAAAGCCACTTTAGATATAGCATCTCTTCACTACCAAAGTTGTCCCCAAGGCATGGAGTGGTTGCAGGCCTGTGCTTGCTGCCTGTTGCACTGTCTGCCCTCCATCTATTCTGCATGGATGTCTGGATTTCTGCCACCCAGCCTGCCTGAATGTCTTCTTATCCGTCAGTCTCCATGCGTCTGTCTGTCACTGTCTGGCCAGCTGTTTGTCCATTCTGTGTATTATTTGTATTCCACGTGTATCTCCGTGGTCCAGCTTTTCTCCGTTTCCTCTCTGACAGACTCCCTCCCTCTCACGTCTGTCTGCATGTTGACGCTAGGTGCCTCTGTCTATTTGAATACCTCCATTTTGCTGGACGTCTTCGCTGCTCACTGCCTGCTGCATGCCAGGCGGCCTGTCTGCTTCAACGCCTCGTTGCCTCCCCTCGGCTTCAGGAAAAAAGACGAAGCTGCTGCCACACCCAAAAACAACATTAGGCCTACTTTGTTGGTCACGATCTAACCTTTAATTTGTGAATTTACAGCTTAACAGCTCTGTATGTGTATATTTGAGTAACTGTGGCTAATTTAAAATGGAGCTGAGGGAAATGCAGAACAATGACACAGACACAGTCCTAATTAAGGAATTAAAGCAGCTTAGGTTTATTACGTGACAAGGTCCATTCATCTGAGAGTTTAACCGTGCACCTTGAATTTGCTGTTCAGGGTGCAGTTTGAAACTGACCTCATGTTCATGGTCTTTATGCATGGTGAAATATCAGCCATTAACAGCATTGTTTTTAACCTTCAAGGGACCTTCAGCTGTATTTTTTCACCGATTCCTTGAGGCTACAGAGTATTTTTGCACGCAATTGCTAAACTGGTGAGACAGCCACATCTAGCTTTTGTGAAACTAAATTTATTCATTGATTTTTGCTGCTTATAAAAAGAAACATATCCATTTTGATAAAGGGGCATTTTGGAGGATTTCAGTTAGTGATTTGAAACTAAATTTGCAAGCGTTGTAGCTCAATCAAATCACCGTGGAGAAAACAACCCATCAAAACGTAGTCGTGACAGCTAGTAAAGCAGATATTTATAACTGTTACGTAAGTTATGATGCTGCTTTTAATAGAAGTGACGACTGTTAAAAAACAGACAACATCTGGCAAAAGAAATGTCATAAGTTTTAGTTTTCTGCCATTAACCTCTATCTGGTCAACATCACTGCCGTGTAGTTTCTGCCCTCTGCTTACTTTTAAAGTCAGATTACAGTAAAAGACCAAGTCTGCATTAAAATGCTATTTTACAGTCTATCTAGTGTAATTAATAGCAACAGTTTCTTACTGTAAAACGTCTTTGGCTCAGTGTGCCATATGTATAAAGATACTACTTAGTGTTCCTAATGTTATTTCCATTAAACAGTTCATTACTTTAATATGTAACATGGAGCTACAAAACCTCACACCTGCACCCAGAATTCAGTTTCACATCTTTCTTAAAATTATGACAAGGTATCAGTTTTGTCTATATTCCCCTGCTCGTTGCGATGGATGGTTACAGGAATGCTGCTGTGTTGATGTGATTAATCACCACAGGTGTCTATTCTCAGGTGCACAAACACAGGAAACTACATAACGCATGCACGTCTATCAAACTCTAAACACCAAATTTGAGCTGAAAGAGTCGTCACAGCTTTTCCAAATATAGATTTAAATTAAAATGTTTACATTCCTGTCAGTTTGTGCACAAAGAAAAAAGCTGTGTACATCCAGAGCATCAATTATATCCAGATGATTTTTACAAATAATGCCACGTAACTGAAGAAAATTTATTTTAGTTTTACAGCAATTTGTTAAATGGTAAGACAGAGTCAGCAGGTGTTTGATTTAATGCCTTGGCTTTAATGAGGGCGTGCTGCACACAGCAAAATACTTACTTAGACTGGACGTAAAACAGTAGCGAATCCTTGTTTTTGGATGGTGCTGGAGCTTCTTCCAGACTGCTGTGTTTTGGATCTGATGCTGTTTGTTCTTAATGGGCCAGACAGATGTGGTTGCTATCCATCAGGCCACATCTTCCATGTGTCACTAACAGTCTATTTCCCCGTGGTGCTGCCTCTCTTTAAAATGTGTCACTTTATTGTTCTGATTTCTCTTTCTTCTCCTGGGAGTGGAATATGATTTCACAGAACATTAAGTGGATGGGATCTAGGGGAATAGAGTAGGGACCGGGGATGGGAATGGCGGTGGGAATGGCGGTGGCAATGGCGTAGAGCATCGGTGATCTGGCCTAATTAAGCCCTCTCCCCATTTCCCTCCTACCCCCCTTCCTCCTCCACCTTTACTCCCACCCAGCAGTCCCTACTCCCTGTGCCTACCCCCCGTGCTCTCTGATAGCTTGGTGACTTTCACCGTGGAGTGTGAAGGACGAAGGAGTACTTCTTAAATCGTAATCCGCCTGACTTTGGGAGAAAAAGGATTAGTCTAGCAGTAGCCTGATTCAGTATCCTGTGTCTGTGTAACCCACATGTCAAGTACAAAGATGAAGAAAGGGTAAATGAAAATATATTAAGACATCAGAGCAACTAAGGTTAAACTTTAATGCAACCTAGTCTTTGTGGACTGAAATTATACCAGGCTATGAAGCCACAGATAGCACAGCACTGCATCCAGACACTTTCACCTTAAATGCTGTGGAATGCAATCTTCTGTTATCACTTGATAATGATGCTTCCTCCCTAAGCTATATTAGGGTTTATATAGGCTACATTTCATATGAAGGCATGACCTCATATTATTTTAATAGCACTGACCCAGGTATCATTGAGTGGCGCCAGGTGGATCCAGGCTAACCGTGTTTCACACATGGCTGGCGCAATTAGTAGCTAATCATCTCCTGTCATTAAAATCATAGGACTCTGCCAAAAAGGGAAGACCCACAGAGGTCACGCAGGGACGAAAGCCCTATATACAAAGCACATGCTTTGAACGCACAATTCAAACGAGGAACAATTGTGAGGGGCGGAGGAAGGGAATGCATTGTCAGAAGGAGGGAGGAAGTCCTGCAGCTACAACACATGCCCCCTCCTTCGCATCGGGCACGAGGCAAGTGTAGGATGATTGATAGCGGTGCCAAGACAACATCTCGTCAGGGGCCCAGTGCACAAGGGTGCCTAGCAGAGCAATGATGGACGAGCCTGTAGACCCTACATAAAAATCGAACCCGGCATATATAACACATTCCCAGCTCCCTTTCTTAACCTGTAATGTATCGTGATAGAAATTTGTTTCGCAGTCCATTGCCACAGACAGTGATGGATGCCAAAAAGAAAGAGAGGGAAAAGGGGAAGAGGAGAGAGAGGACATCAGGCGCTGGGGTGTGAATGTGTTGTGTGCATGTGCTGAGATAAACCGAAGGAATCACTGAGAATCTCTGTCATACCTTTTGCTGCTGTACACTTTATATACATATATATACAAATCTGCATAGACTAAGAAAAGTGAGCGCAGGTGTGCAGTCATCTATTCACACAGAGGTTCAAATAAATTAATAGTAAGGCTAATCTTACATTTTTAGCACATGATAGACGCATGTATTTGTGGTTAAATCTTCAGTCTGATAGCCCGGTTTCAGCTAAAATTCATGAGTGTTGAGTATTTGTTTATCCAATAACATGCACTAAGTTTATGGTTGACTGATGACAGAAGCTAAAATCTGAGGTTGAGTGATCCTGCTGATACCAACCAATATTAGGCTGCCTTGCCGAATATTCTGGTAAACTTATATTCAACCAAAGAGACGTATCCAAGTAGCTGTATTTAACTGCTGAATCTGATTGGATTGTCTCAATTTTGATTCAGGGAAAGCCCTGATTGGTAACTTCTTTAGTGAATTACTATGTCTAATTGGGGAGCCAGTGCTCATGTGGTAGAGTGGGTTGTTATCTTTGCTATTGCATGGTTGCTGGTTTGATCTCCAGCCTCTAGCACACGTCTAAGTGTTCTTGCAGACATCGAGCCCAAGTGCCCTTGACCCGATGGCAGGCCAGTCTCTTGTAGAGTGTGCATGTGGTAAAATGCTTTTGCTATCATCTAATATTATGAGAGAACATTCAACACATCACCTCGCCCTCTGTGCTGGGACTGAGTTTGTGCTACTTAGAAATAGTCAAGTGATTAAAGTAAAGGCCTTCTGTGGGAATTGTCATGTGTGCACTATATATGAGAACACATGAGACCCATATGCATGCTTGAAACACACACTGTGCACGTGTGCTGCTGCTACATGACCCATCATCACATCTCAGGCTCTCCCAAACCCACACACACCCACACACTGTGATTTCTTTTATGTGCAAAACGCTTGCAATTAACACAAATGTGTTCATATTTATGTTTTAAATGAATAATTTTACATTTAGACTTAAATATACTTAAATACTTAAATATTACTTTAAGTACTTAAATATTATTTTCTTGTGTTTATTGTGTTTATTAATCATATTAATCAATCATTTGATTAGAAATAACCACTAGATACTCTGTATTGATGCAGGTGGCACCCCTCTGCCTCCTTGCACATGCCTACCCATGTGTTGTGTTGTTTATGCCTTCTTTAACGCAGACTCACATACCTGCCTGTGCACAGAACACCGACCACCACGGTGCATTGTTAGCCGATCAAATTGACTTGTCGTCACGAATCTCCCAGTAGCTGATGAATTTTAGATGGGAGCAGATAATACCTCGACAGAGGAGGCCTCCCCCCACCAAGGCAAGAGAGGCTGCGCACTCAGCAGTGAAGCGCTGCCCACTGAGACCAAACCCCGGCTGCTGAAAGATTCCCTTGCAGTTGCGTGCTGTATAATTGTGGGTGGATTTCATGTAACTCGGAGAGCTAGAGGAAGTGTGTCCATGTGCGAGTGAGCACGTGTCAGCAGAGAGAAAGCGAGAGGGATGATGGAAAGAGGTATTCATCTCCATCTATCTCTGCAAACCTCCAACTGGATTTAGCAGCAGGCCTCTTCATCATAAACTGCAACGGACTATATTCCAAAGCCGTAGCTGTAAGAGGAGCCCCTCATGGCTTAAGTTTTTTAAGTTAGTGTATGTGTGAGAATGACAAGGAAGGGGAAAAGCAGTGAGTCAGAGATTTTGCATACATATGCATGGTTTTGGATTACCAACCCCACATGCAGATCCACATATAAGTATTAATAACTGTTTGTGACATTACTCAGCACATAACGATTATCACAGGGGACCTCTTTACTGGTGCCGCAAATGTAAACAAATGGTAGCCAGTCACAGCACAAGTAAAAGGTAAAATGTTCTAGCCACAATTATTTTTACAGAAACACAGTTTATTTAAAAAATAAATAATTCTAAATTATTATTGCATACACAATTTAAAAAAAGAAAAAGAAATGATCACATGATTGTGAAAATCCTCTATCCAAAGTCCAAAAATGACTGAATGGGACTTCATGAGATGAGTTAAGGATTGGGGTTGTTTTGACAATGTTCCCATTACGTCAAGTCAGTCCTTTTTTTAGACACTGACTAAAGCTCTTGCTGGAGATTTGAATAAGCAGAGTGGTTAAACTGAGAGAAAACATGGATTGAAACAGAATTCACAGAGACGGTATGATTTATTAAACACGGCGAGGTTACATTTTGATTTGTTGACATCTTTGCTTTAATTTCCACAAGGATCAGAAAGAATTGGACTCATATAATTGATGCAAACACATTAAAGGACAGTTCACTGCGCATGACTGGCATGCTTAGTACACAGCAAAGTGGGACGTATGTTATGTAGCTGAATCTTGACATGTTGTAATGCAAGAACTTTGTTGTTTACGGTATTGGCTGGGCTTCTATCTATGCATGAATCGTCATGTACAATTGGTGTCTTGTGTGCTCTAACTGTTCTGTTGGAGCTGTGAATTAAACCTGCCCTGATTTCAGCTGAATAGACATTCTGCAGAAGACTTGAGAATAAATGAGAAGTATATGTAGTTTTATATTTTAATATATATTGCTTTGACTAAATCAGACATTTAAACAGCTGCAAAATGTTGTAAGGGTCTTTTCGTTATTTCTTGCTGCAATAGGCAGCTCAAGATCATGTGTTGTTGTGAAACACACACACACACACACACACACACACACACACACACACACACACACACACACACACACACACACACACACACACAGGCAGATAGAAAGACTTAAAAGATGAAAACAATACCACATCAGCAGATGACTCTGCATTTTTACACGGTTCCCCTTGAGTTTTAAAACAGATTTTACCATTTTGCTAGAAGTCTTGTGTCTCTGAATCAGATTCTTTTTTTGATGTTTGTTCTTTGTAATCCACGTTAGTTTCTTAAAACCTCTGGTTGCTTCCAAATGTTATAACCATTGGTTTGTTTTCCAAGGTGACTGGACCTTTTCAGCCCTCAGCTTTGGAACTCTGCCCGAGCAACTCGGCTCGCCAACTCTGCAGGGTCTTTTAAATCACTTCTTAAAGATCACTTTATTGACTTGCTTTTTATTTGACTAAGTCTGCATTCTTTTTCTGTTCCTACCTGTTTGTGCTATAGTCCTCCCCTCATTTAATTCATTTAGATATTTTGTGTGCCCCTTGCTGATTCTTTTAATCTTTTGAGGTCTATATCATTTTTATCTATGACAAAAAAAATTTTCATAATGTTGTATCGTGATTATCAGGATAGCTTTGGGGTTAGGGGTCCTTACACCTCAGTGGGCTCATGAAAACTGGAAAAACAATCTAAATTCTGATGCCTCTTCAATAACTAATTATACTCTGGTAGGTTTAAGGCTTAAAAATGGAAAAATTGAGCCCCAACATGGCGTGTAGAAGTCTAGGCACTATTCGTGATATTTTTGCCTAATTAAAAAAACAAGAGTGTGACATCAGCAAGTTATTCCCCAAGACACCCTGGCACAAGAAAATCCTTGTGGTGATGTTTTGTTTTGGTCTGTTTACTCCATTTATTCACCTACATATTTTATGGTCTTAGTTTCTTTTCATTTCTCTAAAATAAAAAAGGTGCATTTTTGTTTAAGACTCTAGGTCAGAAAAGCTTCTCATACAGCAACACCTTTATTTGCATTGAAAATGCACTGATAAACACAATATATGCCCAACCTTTCCCATGCAGCAGAAAGATAAACGTGGGGATGAAAATTGTGAATATTACACTTGCAACATCAATAAGGTGACCCGGTCATATTTCTGACCTGTTGCCAATTAATCTCATCTTTTTAGCACCACATAATTTTCCAGCCTTTTGTTGCCCCCATTACAACTTTTTGGTGACGTGTTGCTGCCTTTAAAATTTAAAAATGAGCTAATATTTTCGTGAAAAAGTAAAATGTTTCTCAGTTTAAACTTTTTATATATTTTCTGTGTTATATTGTAAATAAAATATGTGTTTCTGAGATTTTCAAATGATTTTCTTCTGTTTTTACACAGCACCCCACATTTTTGGATCTGGGTTTGTATATGTTTACCTGATGGCTCCTGTAGCCAAAATTGAGTTGCAACGTTAGTCCCTGTCATCTGCTGTGTAAAACAGCTTTGTTTAACTGAATGTCAAACAACCGTATTTGCTCTGTACAGAGTAAACAGCTCAGCATCCCGCGACTGTAGCTGAAAAAGAGTCAATGAACTTCACAGTATTTTAGTAGCCAATAAAAAAATAATAATAAAATATAACAAAAAACACAAGAGCTTAAAAATAGCCTGCCCTTCTCCTGCAGCTCTCTCCTTGTGCTTCTAACCGCTCCATCAGAAAAATAGCTAGTGTTTACAATTGCTATATATGTGATCAAACTGAGTCAGTGCTGACTTTTTTGTTCTCATGGGAGTCAAACTATTACTTCTTCAACTTCTTTCCTACATACTTGATTTGGTGGAAAAACCTGTTATTGGCCAAAGTCTCCCAATGACAGGCTAGTTTTCCTCAACCCTGAAAACAGATCCTAGAGCACATGAAGGAGTCTAATTCCTTCTCAAACTGCCTGAATCACAATGTGGTAAAAGTCTCTTAGGGATTCTTTTTTTCTTTTTTGTAAAGTGATGCCAAAAATTATGATGACTACAGCAATTTTACATGTGCGTTCCTTCATTGCCATTACGCGTGTGCAAAAGGTAAGACCTAAACTGATCTTTACTGATATAAACTACCTTGATATTTAAATCCATCTGTGACACAGTAGAACTCTCCCATTCAAAGATGCCGTCAGTTAAATAGGAAAGATTGGCACCAGCTAATTAGCATATCGAAGGATCTACCCAACAGATGGCCTTGGATTATATTCAAGGCTTGGCTCAAGTTAGTGTGATGGAAATGTCTGACACAGGAACTGCCTCTCTGCATGCTCATCACTACTAGATACATGTTATAGTCATGAATACTTACCTCAACTCCAGGAAAAGTTTCATCCCTGAATGATGAGCTGATGCTTGATTTTTGGTCTGTACCAAAACTATTCAAAAAGACCACTTTGCTCTGTCTGTAGAAACTTGTGAAAAACTTTTGAGTTACTTTGCATATGTGTAATGAATCACTGATATCCTACCCTAACGTCAGCTATGGGTGAGCAAGCAGCCAGGTACATTACCAGTTTAAATCCTGTAAAGCCTTAAAGCTGGTGACAGGGCCACCAGTGGGCCAATGGTATAGTAGCTGCTGGAAAATACATTAGCTGATAAGACGGAGTACTTTGCGTAATAGTACTAATAGTACTATCCATTGTTTTGAGACCTGATAGCAAAAGTCACAGTTTAAACGTGCCTGCTGCTGGAGATGAGACTCATGAAGAAAGTGGCTCTATTGTCTTGGGTCTGGATTTTATTAGAAGTACAGCTAACGTTAGATAGTATTTTGCCACATTCAAAAGCTTTGCTAGAATCAGAGGTGGTTGGGGTGGAGGCTGGGCATACAAAGCACCTGACTCTTACACCAGGCTGATCAAAGTTTTGTTTAAATGCAAGAAATGTCCCACTTATTTTTTTTTAGTAGCATAAAATTAAAAATACCATTGATTGCCCTTATTAGTAGAATTGCTTAAGATTAAGTTACAAGTTTGAATACAACATAAATTGGCAGTGAATATATTAGTAACCAGTATCAGTGTGCTTCCTAATTGCACTGAGAGAAAACAGAATCTGGTTACATTTCCTACATTTGCCTTTGTATTGCATTGAAATATAAAATCATCAGTTCAGGGATGTTTAATGGAATCAGCAGCTGTTAGTCACATCTGTGTGAGCGCACAAGCCGAGCCTGGTCTTAATAGTGAAGCTACAGGATTTACACAGACCCAGGTTTGAGCAAAAGCAGGTGATCACTGATGCAGTACTAGCTCAAATTAAGTCAGTATTTTAAAAAACTATGTAGTTACTGTCACTTTCCTCCGCCCCTAACTGGTTGTATTTCAAACATAACATTGTTGAAGTTAAAGCTGCTAAAGACATATAATTTTTCAATACAGCCCGCGGTTTGTGTCTTAAATTTGTGCCCTTTTCCTTTGAGCAAGAGCATGGTGTCATACCGCATGAATATATAATCTAAGAGATTCCTACATTTATAATAAGTTTCACTGTGGAGGAAGAGTGTGGAAGTGAAACCGGGGAAACAATAAATGTGACCCGACGTATTTTTTACTTGTTGAGTGAATGAAAAAGACATGAAACTGACAGAAAGAAGGAAGTCTGATACTTCAGGCTCATTAACATGCACATTAACAAGGGTCTGGTCAGGCCCCAAACATCACCTTGTCTAATGTTGGAAGAGAAATACACAGGCTGATGGAGATCCTGCATTGAGTATTGATGAGTGTGACTGGATAGGATGACAGCACAAAGTGAAACCGGAGACCCCTCACAGAATGAGATGGGGAGGGAGGCGGTGGTGGCTCTGGTGGTGTGATTTAGCATTTTAACATTATCACTTAACAAGACAGGCCTGGCACTCGGTCCCAGTGTAGGCCTAAAGAGAGCAGGTGGTAAGGGAAGGAAGGAGGAGAGACATAGAGGAAGAAAAATTGAGATGTTCAGCAAAGACTTACCCATCTTATTCACAAGAGCACAAGAAAGGAAGACTGATAGACATGGAGGGAAATGGAGGAAGAGGAAAAAGAGAAAAATGGAGGAAGGGTGCATTTCCACTGGAAATTTAATTATGCATGGCAAGGCAGCTGGAGCAAAAGAGCGGAAGAGTAGTGGATGGAGAGGGAAAGAGGAGAGTACCCACCAACGCAGAGGAATGAGGAGGCAGGTTAAGAGCAGGGGGAGTAGGAAGGGTAAAGGAGATAAAATATGAGAAAGTGGTGGCAGGCATGGGGGGTGGAGGTGGTTCTGTCATGCTTAAGGGTGGATGTAGGTGGTGAAAGTTGAAATATACACATGAGAGCCCATTGTGTCGGCTGAGCGGTAGGTGATTACGCATTCAACAATTATCGTGTTCGGTTACTGAAACGAGCATGTGGAAAAAAAAAAATTTCAAAATAAGAGTGATTAGCATTCATATTCAGTATTTGTTCTGCAATTACATTATTATATTATCAAGATCAGCAACGCCACAGTGAAGGGGAAACATAAGCTACACTAACTTTTGTCATTCCATGAGTCATTTCATTGAGTTCATACATCTCACTATACTGCCTGTATGTGAATCTGTTCTCTAAGTCACTCGTTAATCAATCATTTTGACATAAAGAGTTATTTATGGTCCCACAATTCTGTCCATTTGCATGTGCATTTCAATTTGAACACCAAGCCGAGGGTGATTTCACCCAGTGAATCCCAACAGCATGTCACTGGACCTGGATGATCTATTCGTTGGTCAAATGTTGACAAGTGGGCCACAATCAACAGTTTTCACACAACTTCAGAGCTACTGGGACACGCCCACATCAAAGGCAAAACAGTAGTGTACTCCTTTGCTCTCCAGTCATCCTTTAGTTTAATGCTGGACAGCTGCTGTGCTACCGGATGCACTCAACGTTTATTTACAACTGCCAAAAGATCGTAGAGTATGACACACACATGTGAACACACCTCTTGTAAACCTGCCTTAAAGTAGACATGAAACACTTCATGTATAAAAGCCAATTCACACAATTGAGCTTAAAGGTGCTTAAAGTTAAAGTTTTTAAAAGATTTTTAGCACCAGTGCAGAGCATGACAGCATTAGGTTGGTTGGTTGCTTGTAGTCAATAACCTTACATTAGTTTACGTTAGCTAACAAAACCAGTAACTATGGGGAAAATAAAGACACCAAAACTAAAACTGAGTTTAAAGGCATCATTTTTGTGCTGCCCTTGGCTGTAACAATGAGTTTTATGTTAAGAAACCAAGGATGTATTGTCAACTTTCGCACTATGTTTCTTTGGCTGTGGGAATCCCATCAACATGTCTGCAGGAAAAATAAGGTGAGTGTGTGCGATCGACAAAAAAACCAAACAAAAGGGTTTTAGAGACAGAGATGCCACACTTTTTGGAGACCCTTGTTTAACCTTACATCATCTCATTAAATTGATTCCTTCATATTAGAAGTGAGGAAACGCGAAGCACAAATGTAAGTGAAGGATACCATAAGACCCAAATTGGGGGGTTTTGCGTTCTTTATTTTTGCTGCAAACATGCTGAGGGATGTCAGGATCCCTGATCGTGCTTCGATAAGAAAAATAGTTATGTTTGTGATGTGCTTAGTAACCTGTTGTGTTGTAAACTGCTTGGATGTACTTGGGAAAAGAGAAAACGTTTTATTGCAAAAACTAGTGTTGATTGCATCAGATGAATGCACCACTCAGTAAATCCGGCCACAGGAGGAAATCACTTCCTGACTCCAGCTTGTCAGTCACCTGACTCAAACAGTCTTTCCTCCACACAGTGCACACATAAAGCACTTTACTAAACCAAAAATTACAGCTAACAGGTGGATTTTCCTATTTGAGTGCAGCTAGCCAAAAAACAAAGAGCCAATTACTGCTAAAGAGACAGACAGTGAAAGTGGACAGTACATCCTTGGCTTCTAAGGAAAAAACTCATTGCTGCAGCAAGAGGCAGTACAAAAGTGATCCACTTAGTCTGATTTTTGGTTTTAGTGTCCTAATTTTCTACTGAGCAATTTGTTCTGTTACCAGTTAACTAACAAAAATGAACACATGTGGCCATGGAGGTGATTGGAACACACAGTGATTTAAATAGGTGAGTCATTACATTTGGCAATATAGTGTATAGAAGAAGTGCCAGTGTTACAGACAGTGTTGGGTAGGTTACTTTTAAAATGTATTCCACTACAGATTACAGAATGCATGGCCCAAAATGTAGTCTATAATGTAAAGTTACTCAGTGTGAGTAACGTATTCTGAATACTTTGGATTACTTAATATATTGTCATGCTTTTTACAACTGCATGAATGTACTATTGCTGTGTGATTTTTATTACAATTACTGCAGCGTACTTGCCACCGAGCTAACATTGACTGACTTGATGGATAGCATTAAGAACCTGCTAGCTACAACTAGTCATGTGCAGTTCTGAAAGCAATACCAACTAAATTTTTTAATCTTAATATAAAATGAGTAACATTAGGGTGGACATTAGGTGAGGCTGCACTTTTTGCAGTGATCTCTTATGGAAAACTATTTCTGTATCAGTAATATGTTTTCTTTCTGTCTGCTTTCAGAACTGCACATGATTATTTGCAGCTACCAGGTTGTCATGCATCCTTTATTAATAGTAATAAATCACACAGCAATAGTACATCAAAGATATCAGATTTCGTCCATCCCTTTCTTCTTTAAATGTGAAGTGGCATTGGAATTTTCAAGTAAGAAATGCATTCCTGCCTTTGCACTGCTGGCTGTGTTGTACTGGCTCCGGGTCAATTGTGTAACTCACGCCACCAATATTAACAGGACGCTTACATTAGAGCCTCTTATTGCGTGTTTTGTTAGGATTTCTGGCAATGCGTGAAATTACCAAAATTAGAGATGGGATAGACAGGCCTAACATATGAAACAGGAAATTGCTGCCGTGTAATCTATTTATTTCAAAAAAGTAACTGCATTCTAATTATCACCTATTTAAGTGGCGACTGTAACAGCCTACAGTTACTCATATTTTGTATTTTAAATAAGTAACGCCCACACATGTATTCCGTTACTCCCCAACACTGGTTATAGAGGGGGTCAGGGGTACAAGGCCAAGTAGTATGTCACAATAATTTACACAATTTGGTAATGAAAAACTTAAAACACTCACATTGCCAATAAGGTAATGCTGTGCTGTCTCAGTTTAGCTAATTATTATTCACAGTAGTGAACTTCTGCTTCTGCAGCAACCATGGTAGCCAGCATGAATGAGGAGGACACTAAACAGGTGGGTCAATACAGGTCAGACTTTGGGAAACACTCCCGTGTTTGTTTGTTTGTTAGACGAACTATCAAAGTGCATTACCCCCCCCCCCCCCCCATTATATACAGGATGTGTAAGATCCGTGTCAACATTTTGCACAATATCGTGTAGTATGTATTTTTTCAAACCAAGCTTGCTTGACTTTTTCCGACTTTGGGATCCAAATAAACCATCAGACCACTGCATCTGGCTACAAGTGCTCTTGTAGCTCAAAACTTGCACCTGTGCAGAATATACCAAAAGTAAAATAATAGCCATTTTACCTCAGACACACAGCTAGACACTGCTCTGGGTCAAATCTGTACGAAAGCAGTCGTGGTACAGCTTCAACTCCTGGATCAAACCATGAGATTCTCACTGCTGCTGCCTTCACGTGAGAATTGGATGAACCCAGAATCTCTGTTTCTTCTCTTTCTTGTTCAGAAACACAGCTCATCATTGCTTGATGCCATTTTCCTTTTTTTACAGTGCTTTCTTTAAGGGCAAATATTCAGCAAAAACTAACCACATTTAGTGTTTATGCACGTCACACGACAAGTTTGGAGCCAAACGGTACTGAATTCTGTGTCGCTTTTTTACAACATGCTGTGTAATGGCCTTCATTCTCATTTATAAAGTAGAAATATAAGCCCTCTTCTTCATGTTCACTTCCCAGGCTCAGGTGAAAACTTCTTTAGTGATGCCTTTAATGCAGGGGGGCAAACCCCGAACAATTAAGCTATCATATTCGTTAATGGGTCGACTTAGTAGAAGTGACAAAGAGCCAGCGTTTCAATTTTTTTAAAAGGTACCTCACTGTATTAAGATACTGTACCTGCTGTTGTTCAACTCCTCTGGGCTTAAGTAATGCTCTGACTCTCTCTCACACACACATGCACAGAGGGGGAGAGAGGCAAACAAAGGCCAAAGTGTGTTACACAAAAAACACATGGAACATGCACGCGCACACTCATAACATCTCAGCTTGCCAGGAAGCCCATGTCTCTCAGTCTGTCTTTATCACACATCCTGATATAGCTGGAGAACTGGAAGTTTCACAAGCAGCGTAGCTTTGATTAGGTGAAGCGTACTGAATGGACTGCTCATGTTTTAACAGCCACCTCCCCACCCCCGAGACGGTCTGACGACAATAGTGAAAGGAATTTCAAAAGAGACGAACAGGCGGGAACGGAGCCCCCATGTTTGTGTGTGAGCAGCGGTTTTGTGGAACATTTAATGTGTTTTATTTCACTTAATAGAGTAAGGATCTCAAATAACATTTAGACAGCCTTCCCAGCATTGATTTCTCCACTACATCATTTAACTCCGTTTTACTATTCCATCAAGAACAATCCTCTCCTGCATCTGCACAGCGGCTTCTTTTAAACGTACATCCGTGAGACGGTTGCACATCAGCTAAGTACTCCCACTGTGGAGTGTTTTGTCAAGATTACATCAGCTACAAACAGTCCAGTCACACATGAGCGTACGGAGGGACGAGCCGGAGGGAGTGATGGACGGAGAGAAAGAGGTGCAATGGAGCAATTGGGAGCAGCTGTGAAAGAGCAGCTGGAGTAATCGCTTTTCTGGGCCTGCCCACCGCTGTCTCCCTCTCTCTCTCCCTCTCTCAGTCCCTGATCGTTTTTCTCCTTGTAGCCTTTTCACTCACTCAGTCACTCACACACACACACCCTGACAAGCATTTTCCATCTTAATCAATTCTCTATTTCTTCATTGCGCTTGGAGACTAATCTCATGTTTTGCTTGTGTCACTACCGTGCCCTGCAATTATGAGGAGGTTACTCCACCTTCTACATTTCAATGTCTGCAAACACGTGGTGTGGACGGACACGCGTGCACACACACGAGACGACTGCTGGGTCTTTGCGCTTCATCCAATTAGCTTCAGCTTCACATGGGAATTGCATCAGATTAGGTGCTACCAGGTGAGAAGCACCCCATCACATTTATGACATTTTGTGAGCACCCCCCCCCCTCCCCCATCAGGGTGAGCAGAGAAGTGTTATAAAAATAAAAAAATCAATATGCAAGTTGCAAGGCTAGAAAACCACATAAATAACTTCTACTGCGCTTATTTGTTCAGCACTGAGGATCTGTGTCATTTTTAGGTGCTGAAACTCTTTTACAAGCTCAGTCTGCTTTCTTTTGATTAGAGTTGTTACAGAAAGTGACTCAAATAAATGTAAAGATCACCTTTTTTAACAAGCTTTTATTTCTTTTGTTTTTGATTTTATCTTTTCAACCACAAATTAGTTTTCTTTAATTTACTCGGTCGTAGGGCAAGAGGTCGGGTGAGAGGATACAGCCTGCACAGGTTCACTAATACAGAAAGATGGATGACCATTCACGCTCATTTTCGGCCACCCTACAGCCAACTTAGAATCAGCAGTTAACGTAACATATGCGTGTCTTTGGACTGTGGGAGGAAGCTGGATTATCCACACAGGTACCAGGAGAACAACTTTCAGACACAAAGGACACAGTCAACCAATTTTTTCTTTGAATATTTTATTTTTAATCTCACACAAAAACAGGTAATTATTGTGCTTATTCATTTGAATTTTGCTTGACTAACATTTTTTGTTTTTAATTAACATTTTACAAAACTACATGCAGTACTCCGAAGTACCCATAGGGGTGCTAGTACACCTAGTTGAGAAATACTGTCCTAGATAAACATAAGGAGTGCTTATTAAAAAATTATAGGTATGGACAGATTTGTTGTTCTTCTTCTTGTTTACCACAAATTATGGGAAGTCTGCTTACACCTGGGAACATTCCAGTAATTCTGATTTGAGTACTTACTGAATATTTATTTATGCATCTATTTTAAAAAGTAGTATACAGCCCACAAACGCCAGACTCTTACACTTACTTACACTTTAGTACTTTGTGGTGTTAGTAACATGACTAATAATTTTTAAAATGTAATCCTTGTAAACAAAAAAAGAAATGTTCACTGACAAAAAATAATTAGAACCTAACTTAACAGAATGACAGAGAAGTGTTAAATTAATCAACGGAAAATATCAAAAGGCAAATGTTTCTCTTCATTATATGTTAAACGCAAAGCTATTTAGTAACGTCAGTGAGTAGCTTGAGGGGTTACATGTAGCCGGACAGATATCTGCTATTTTCTGTCCCTCTCTGGACTAACTAATAAAAGTAATAAATGACCAAACTTTTACATAATACTATCTTAAATGAAAATGCACACAAAAAAGTAGGTTTTTAATTATTCAGCAGTGGCATTACACTCAGCTGTAAGCGGTAGACTGGAGCATCACTTTATCTGTGCTGCACTGTGGCACTGAGCTCTGCAGCTGCAGAAAACCTGCCTGCAGTTGCTTTAGCGGCTGCTGCTGCCACACTGCCCTCTACCAGTTCAACTCTATTAGTTCAGCTTCACCACCTCCCAGCGGCCCCAAGGTTGTGACAAAGTGGCAGTTGATGTCTGTGTGTGTGTCTGTGCGTGTGTGTGTGTGTGTTTGCTGCATGAGCATCTTGTCTTCCACTAGACAGATTAAGGGGCTATAATAACGAGCATATGACGGACTGTATAGGGCGAGAAAGTAATTAAGGGAGCTTTGGTTTGGGGGCTGTGGGCAGTGAAAATCTGAGGACATTTAAGTTGCAGAAGAATGAAACTGAAGGATACTGACACTCCTGGCCCAAAGCACTTTACAACAAAATATTAACAAGCACTGCAAAACAAGAATCTCTGTGGCTATATTGCCCTCATAGATAATCACTATTTGTACAGGCTTTTGGAAAATGCAAAGTAAAGCATAAAGTCTGAACTGTTACCTTAATAAGTTTGATAATCTTTCCTATTAATAAAGACCCCCCCACCCCCACCCAAGTAATTAAGTAAAAGATACCACAATTAAATTGGCAGAAAAGTTGCTGCTTTCCACTCTAATATAGAAATGTCTAATTTTTTTACTCTGTTGTTGTTTTTTGTTGTTGTTGTTTTTACAGTGAGTCCACAGTAAAGGACATTTTTTTTATGAATAAATGAAAACTTAATATGTTAAAGTTACAGGAAAGTCTACCAGAACCTGTTCTGTAATTTTACATATTGGTCATTTAGCTTCACTGGTCCAGCTGAATGTGTCCACAATGTAAAATGAGTTGTCTGATTTGAATCATGGCATGCAGTTAAGAAATGGAAGCATCTGCAAAAAAGAGGTTTGAAAACAGGCAAAAAGCATTACAGCCATACTACTTCACTTCTGTTTTTCTCTGGAAAAACTGTGGTTTATTTGCTTTATCTCGTAGTACCAATGCTAAAGATAGGGAAATATAAATCCCAGATGACAGGAGATAAGAGAACACCCAACAACAACGGGCTTCCCATGGGAGCAGTCTGATTGCACAATGCTCTTGAAGCTGTCACTGCTGGTCAGGCCATCTAAATGCTGCTGAGCAGAGGAGAAGACAGACCCATCATTTTGCAGTAGATGGTGGATGCAGCAGATGGAAGGATAACAAAGTTTCACAGTATATGGGATGATGTTAGGAAATGGTTTTCTGCAGATGAACTAGGGATAGGTCTGAAAGATGTCTTATCTTTTTTTAGAACTTTCAGGACCGCGTACACTCTGTTGATGGTGTGTTTATTGGTTTACAGAGTCCTCATGACCGCATAATGATTTCAGATTTGATTAAAGTGAAGCTTTGGAGCTGACCTTAAATAAAGCAAACATTAAATTAGTTTTAAAACTAGCTGGATGCAGAACAACAGTGGAACAGTGAGTGATAAATAAGTTTCTGCAGTGTAAATTGAAGAAAACAGGAGTAGGGGAGGAGTGTTTTTCTCTATCACAGCACAAAGAGCACCAGTTTGTCCGATTTCATTACTCATATCTGTTCTGGCTGCATGTGCCTGCTGCTTGCTGCTTTTCGTTTTTTTTTTCTTTTTCTTTTTTTTAAAAGGTATGTAGATAATTAGAAGTTACAACTTATTGTGTTAAATCTCGTTAGTTTGTTCAGTGTTTGTGTCTGTCATATGATAGAGTGAAATGTTTCCTGTTATCTGTGTCTGGCTCCATGGTGCAGTGGTTTGCACAATTGCTAGAAAGTGAATTATTCCTTGTTTGAGCCCAGGAGGAGACATATGTCCCTTGGGGTTTGTGTAAGGAAGACCATCTGATGTAAAAAAAAAAAAAATCTGCCAAATTAAGTATGCAGAGCTACCTGCCGTGGTGACCCTTTGTGAAGAAGGGAGGAGCTGTAAGAAGCTCTGCCGGTTCAAGACACAGTCTGCATATTTAAAGTATTATGTTACACATGCACTCACCAACCACTTCACTGGTGCACCTTTTCAACCGCTTGTTGACATGAAAGCCTAGTCACCCAGTCACATGACAGCAACTCAGTGCATTTAGGCATGTCGACATGATCGAGACGACAGCTGATTTAAGTGACTAGGTAAATGCTAGAAGGGCTGGTCTGAGTATTTCAGAAACTGTTGGATTTTCGTACACAACCATCTCTAGGGTTTATAGAAGATAGTGTGAAAAAGATCAAAAGAAAAGGCCTCATCAGGCCTCACTCCAATGGAGCATCTTTGAGAGCATTGGGAGATTGACATTGTAGCCTTGCAGCCGTCAAATCTGCAGCAACTGTGTGATGCTATCATGTCAACATGGACTAAAATCTCAGAGGAATGTTTCCAGCACCTCGTTGAATCAATGCCATCAAGAAAAAAAGGCTTTTCTGAAGGGGATCCCACCCAGTAGGTGTACCTAATGAACTGGCTGCTGAGCATATTTTAACATATTACTGGACTTACAGTTTACAACTTGCAATGCAAAACAAGCAATTTGTTTTAACCCTCACCAGCTCTGCTATCATATAACTGTGTAAGACTGCATAAGGAACAGACTAAATTTCTCTACCCTCCATTAAGATTGGATTAGTAGGAAGTATTCTGGCTTTTGAAAGAATACCCTCAAAAACACAGAATTATCAGCAAAGTTAAGATTGGAATAATTGGAATTTGATGGGAAAACCTGAGTTATTGAGATATTATTAGCAGCATTCAGAAAAGTTCCCAAAAGCACTAATATTAGCATTGTTATTAGCACAGACGTATGCAGAAGATCCATTAAAATAAAATCTGAGATCTTTGAGAACAGGATCAATCATTCACACCATTTCCACGATCTGGAGGAGAGCAGAGCAGATCTATGCCATAAAAGGGGGAATATGACAATCTTGGAGTAAACCTCATCTTCAGGTTTGCCGTGTGAATCAAGACGCACAGCCTGTCACAGAGGATTTCTTTGACACAACGTCTGACAGCTTATGTTGCGTAAAAGCACGGCTTGGAGCTCTAACAATAAAGGACTCACAAAAACAGACATGTCAGTCATTGTCCTGACTTCTGCTCCCCTCTGCACACCCACGTGTGCTCGCTGGTCACAAACCTGCACAAACCACATGCACATTGGTAAAAAAAACCAAAAAAACCAACACGCTTTAAAAAACAAGCACAGCCACGGACTTCAAATGGGTTTCCCGGTCTCATACGCCCACACAGATTATGCAGAGCACATAGACATATGCAAACACAGACACATGAAAACATGAAACCTCTACACACACACACATTCACAAAGTATGGCATCCTTAGCCTTGACACTTTTACTGTTGGAAACAAGAGCACTGAGAGCCATTTCATTTACATGCAAATTGACACCCACAAGTCCACACACACGCGCACACTCTTGCCTGACGTGTATGTGTGTGCCTTTGTGTGCTCATGTGTGAGCCGTGTAGCTGCTCTGCTGGCACTCAGCAAAGGTGCTATTCTGCCCTGCTGCTTTACCCGCTCACTGAAACTAGACACAAAGAGATAGAAAGGCAGAAGGAGAGATAAAGGCTCTGATTTCATTTTCCATATTTGGTTTAGCAGCTTCTCAGTTGACAAAACAGGCATGGAGAGAAGCCCACCAGAGGGGCCCCCCTGCAGCCGTGCGTTTGTCATCTCATGTTGGCACTGCATAAGGACGGGTTCAGGCCTAGAAGTGTCCTCTGATCACATTTTCCCTCTTGTCACAAGGAGATAAAGGATCACTCGAGGTGATTGAGCATTTTACGATAATGAGCTGCGAGAGGCTGATCATCGCAGCAGGAAATGTGGCTGAAATACACGAGAAAAGAATGGGATGGATACAAAAACAAAAACGCGACACCCTTAACCTGACAGAATTAACCAGCTCATGCACAGAGCGATGGATGGGTGTCAGGTGGGAGATAGCAGTGTAGCACCTCGCATAAAATCTGATATCTGTCACTCTCTGCTGGTTAGCATGAGACACTGCATCAAACCTTTCATGAAATCGTTTTATTTTAGTTCACATGTGTTCTTCTTAAATTGAATTAGGAATAATTTTACTTCATAATTTCCATGACCTACTGTGGGGCAACTATAAAACTGCGACTATGCTTTTCTCCCCGTCTTTGCAGGACAGCAAATATTAGTAATATTGTACAAGCTGAATTATGCTTGTACACTTCTTTTATGCAAGTTATGGTGACTAACAGCAATGAATCTGTGGGTGTAGGAGAATGTTTTTTGGAATTATCTTATAATTAGCATAAAATTATATGTGAGTGAATGGGGGGAAAAGATGAAGGGTGACTGTAGTGTTTGTTTGGTAGTTTTTGTCCTTTCATACCCTTTTTATATACATATGGTGCTGTGCAAAGGTCTTGAGCCATCCCTTATTTCTTTATAATTTGATTGGAAAATGCACAATAGGTGTTTGTATAGTTCTAACAAGCTTCAATGTGAGAATTGACATTTATTCTTCAACACAATCTCTCTTAGTTCTCTAATCTGACATTCAATGCTCTTCTTTGGATGTCGAGTGGCTTTTTTTCTGTTCTCTGTATTTATAAATAATGTTGAGGTGCGTGCTCTGGGGAGGCCAGTCCATGACTGATAGCGATCCACTGTGTGTTTTTCTATGCAGGGATTCTTTCACTGCATTGGCAGTGTGTTTGGGGTTATAGTCATACTGAAAAATAAAATTGTTGTCATATGATGGGTCTGCATGACAGATCAAAATCTGACCGCAACTCAAGTTTGATGAGATCCCAGATTCCACTAACTGAAATGCAGCTCCAAAACACTGCAGACAGCAGACACTGTGTTTATCCTGGCCTCTTCCATATTTATTGTTGAAGATTTGAACCCACAATTTCTAATTTAACTTCATTATTCTGTCTCTGATAAGGCTTCGGTGAACAGTCGATGATCAACTGAAGGGTGGGGATACATGGGTCCTGTGTCAGGTCTTTGCTGGATTTTTTTTTCTGCTTCTTAAGGACATCACTTTCCCCAGCTGCACCAAGGCCGATCAGCAAGCACTCCAGCGGGTGGTGAAAGAAGCTGGCAGAATTATTGGAACAAGTCTGCCAGAGATCAGTAATATCTTCCCCACTCGCTGTCTGAGGAGGGTGCACAGTATCCTGCGGGACCAACATCACCCTGCGCGCCACCTTTTCCATCTGCTGCCCTCAGGGAGAAGGTACAGGTCTATACAGGCCAGAACATCCAGACTGGCCAACAGCCTGTATCCACAGGCTGTGAGGCTCCTGAACTCTCTGCCCCCCTCTCACGGACAATAACCATATCCAACTTCTTAATAGCAATGAACTGGTCTGCATTGGTGCATCATATCTTTATTCTCTTCCCCCTCCTGCCCCCCCCCCCCTCTTTCTTAAATAGATAACTATCATATCTGATATCATATCTCACAGTACAATAATATTGAATGGGTGCATTGTTGTATTTTGTCATGTTTCTCAGGTCTTTGTCTGAATTTCTACGAACATTATTGCTAAGGATTGTCTTATTGCATTGGAGTCACACTGGGTTAAATATGTACACTTGGGTTTTAAGGGGTATTTATTATTTTCTTCTTTTTTTGGGTTGTATGGAAGCCCCAAACGCAATTTCATTGTTCTTGACAATGACAATAAATAAATACTACTACTACTACTACTACTTTCAGATACTAATCATATTCTGCAGATAGTTTTTCATGCCTATCACACAGCACACCACACTGAAATATGCAAAGTTTTCACCTAATAGCTCTTCAGGAATCACCTCGTTGGTACAAAAATGCTACTTTATCTTATGTTATGTTTCATAGAATCAACAAAGAAACCCTAAAAATAACATTTCAAATGGTCAGGTACAATGACTGGACTAAAAATGATTTTTTTTTTTAAAGTCTTTCAAAAAATCTGGAGAACTATTGCTTGAGTCTGGTCAATTCTAAGAAAAATATAAAGAAATGATGGGTGGCTCAAGACTTTTGCACATTACTCTAAGCATGGGCCATCATACTACTAATACTGTAGTATGATGGCTGACAAATCTTGAATGCATGCCATCAGTTTGAACCCAAAATTTCTAATTTAATTTCCTTATTGTTTGATGGATTAAGCCAATTGTTACAGGCATTATTAGTGTGCTGTATTCTCTGATTATCTGCAGTTAAAACCTTTCTAACAATATAATCTGCTAACAAGTTGATCTAATTTTAGCATTCATCTTTGCGCGCTTTGTCTGATAACACAGCAAATAAAACCAATTACGCAAAAACAAATCG